>NW_018127893.1:99591-138422 GCF_001952655.1 Monopterus albus | reverse complement strand
ACATTTATCTCATAAAACTGATAAATATTAACTCTGATCAATGACCCGGATCACTGCCATATCTTCAGTGTGTTCTACTGATTAAAAAAAGTTCACATCTGTTTTTACACCAAACTTCATTTTGTACAAACAACACATACGTACATAAGTTTAGCAGCTGTATTTCCTCTGGACAAAAACTTAATTTGTACATGAGATGTTTTATGGAAACCGTGGAAAAATCTATTTAATCCCAAAAATCAAAACTAGCGTGATTATAAGAAGAACGTTTTGTAAAACTGTAATAATTTGATGTCTGGTAATAAAAATAAAATATGTCTTAAAAGTTTCTTATTGAACTCAGAAAATATTTTGTCATACTACACAGCTGTAAAATGATAAAAATGTTGAGCAATGGTCCAAGAATCATGAAGTAATGAAAGATTTTTTTACTTTTTGACTTGATTTATTCTTTCAAACATGCAGAACAAATGACATCAACACACACATAATTACACAAATCCAACCAATGCTAATCTAGAATCAGTTTGCTTATACCTAGTACATGTACTTCATCTGATATTCATCAAGTGTAGTGAATTTCATCGCCACGTCACCTGTGAAATGAGTCTACACCGCCTTTGTTACGGACTCGTGTGAGACTGTCTGCAATTCACCATCAGCATGTATGGGTCAAACTAGGGCTGCCCTAACAGGTTCTGAGATGTGAAGGCCAGAAACCCTTAAAACATCTTTAATTTAGGGAAGAGGATGAAGATGAAGAGGAGGGTGAAGAGGATCGTCTGGTCTGGGCGATCCAGGAGATGAAGCTCGAGACTCGGGCGTAGACTCCAGGTCTCTGAGGGCGTCCACAGCCAATCCCAAATGAGGTCACACCTGTCAGGACCAATCAGATACTGACCCTCATCATCATCATAAAGCAGTGATGGGCAAACAGAGGCCTGTGGGCCAAATGGGGCCCTCCAACAAAAATATTAGGCCCCTGATAAAGCTGAAGGTGGTGATTTTATAGTTCACATTGAAACTGTAGATAACAACGTAAGCAATACGACTATGAGGATGTAAATTTCAGTGACTATGACCTGGTTGTTTATTGTATGTGGATAAATGAACAGCTCCAGCCTCCATATTTTAATCTAATCACTTGTGATTCTGGGAACCTAGACGTAGAGAAATGAACTGTTGTCTACATACCTTTTAATTCAAGTAAAAACTGAAATATTTAAAAGTGTGACAGAAACTGACCAATCTGGGTCCAGCGCCCTCCGTCCTCACACATCAGCGGCCCTCCAGAGTCGCCCTGAAACAACAAGATGCGTAAACTTCTTTAACAAAAACTTTAAGAACACAATGAACACAAAGTGTTTACAGTGCAGCTGAACTGACTGACCAATCAGCACTTAGATCACCTCCTCTATTTGGAAAAAAAGTTATTAGCAAAATAGCAAAGTAAATATTTCTGAACCCACACAGAGCCGCTTTCTTTGTGTACCTAACAGCTTGTGATGTCATCAGGTGTGTGGACACCTGGGCTCACCCAGTGTTGCAGGGGTCTACAGGAAAGCTACTGTAAAGGGTTTTTATTGTTAACAGGTGGTTTGGTGTGACAGGGTTTGTGACAAACACCTGTATGTGTCTTTCCTTCTGAGGGTGTGACTGTTGTTCTGCTTCAGTATAAGAGCAAGAGGTTGACAGATATGGGTCAGAACACATGGACAGACCTTTTATTCCCCATGCCGGCATGTCATTAAACAGACATGGGTCATCACCTTGAGTTTCTTTCGTGTTTTTTTTCCAAGATTTGGCAATTATCAAATATTAAAGAAGAATTTCAATGACAACAGTCACCTCTATCTGTCAGGACCAAACACACCCGTGTCTGTGCGACCTGATCTGTTCTAGCTTTGGTCTGCTGGCAGCACGGCCTGCTCTGGATCAGAGTCTGATGGGGACCACAGGTGAGTTGTTACCTTGCAGGAGTCAACCCCTCCCTCGGGGTATCCAGCACACAGCATGCTGGAGGTGATGGTATACTCGGGCAACTGACGCTGGCACTGCTCCTGGTCCACCAGAGGAACCTCAGCCTCCTGCAGGACATTGGTTGGATAACCTGAAAGAGAGAGAAAGAGAGAGAGACAGGTGAGAAACAAAAAGGTCAAAGGCTGAAACCTTGATGTGTCCTCAGGTGACCTCAGGTGTCTTACCTTGCTCAGCATCTTGTCCCCAGCCTGAGATGAAACATTTTGTTCCTGCTGTGATGTCCTGACCCTCGGCAGGTAAACACAATGGCTGGATCCACTCTGGCAAACAGTTGTATAACAACCACAAGTTACTTCAACAGGAAATGATTTAAACTCTGTTGACAGATGTTTCTATAGAAACAAGGATTTCTTTACCTCAATGTGTTTATTACTACAACATGCACTAGTACAAGGTACAGAGAGAGAGACAAATTGTGATCGGCACCTATTTTGATGGACCTGACATCTCATTTACATATGAAAGATATTGAATACATGAATAATATATAAAAGTCCAAGGTCTAATACTTTTGGTACAACTAGCTTTTTACAACAGCATAATATACTAAAATTATACTAGTTAAATGCACTAAAAACAGGCAGTTAGGCTAATAATGTCACAATGTAACTGGCCTGTGCAGGTCACACTGGGTCATCTGCACATTCAGCATAACGTCATGTTGGCCACAGAGTAAAAATGTGGAAAAGACAGGCGAATTTGCTAAAGTACCTCATGTCGCAGCAGGCTGAGGCTAGTCAGGAGTCAGAAGCTAAACAGGCCGAGCTGGACCCAGTCAAGAAAAGGTTAGTACAGGCCGGTCTGGTGCTGAGCTCTTAGATTTCAAAAGGACTGAAGCAAAGCACAGACTAACATGAGAGAGGACTCCTGCCCCACGACTGTGTTATGGCCTATTTTAAATAATGGAAGGTAAGAACATGTTTATTTAACATATAGTCTGTTGAATTTGTTGCTGTAATACTCTGAATTGCCCTGGAATGGTTTATGTCTTACTTATCTGGCAGGACCATGTGTGTTGGCATTGCTGATGTTGAATCTTCGTCAACCTCACTGTCTTTTGGGGTACTGCAGGGATCAATTTTGGGGCCCTTGCTGTTCTCATTATAGCTACTCCCACTTGGCTCCATCATGAGAAAGCATGGTGCCCTTTTTCATTGCTATGCTGATGATATTCAAATTTATATGCCGCTAAAGATGAAGGATAACTTCTCAATTAAGCCATTATTGGCGTGTCTTGATAATGCCAGGGACTGGATGACCCTAAGTTTGTTAAAACTTAATGAAACAAAGGCTGAAGTAACATTGTTTGGTCCAAATAAATCTGGTGACCTCCCTTCAGTTGATTTAGGTCACCTGGTGCAGTATGAGAAACCGACGATTTTGAATTTGGGTGTAAAAATTGATTCTGGTCTGAAATTTGACCGCCAAATTAATGCAATTGTGAAATCTAGCTTTTTCCACCTTAGGCAGATAACGAAGGTAAAGCCTTTTCTTGCACGCCAGCATTTTGAGACAGTAATCCATGCATTTATTACATCACGTTTGGATTACTGTAATGCACTGTCTGTTGGAGTCAGCCAGTCGTCACTTCCTCGTCTCCAAATGGTTCAGAATGCAGCTGCCCGTCTTTTGCTTGGAGTGCGTAAAAGGGAGCACATAACCCCTATTTTGGCATCCCTTCACTGGCTCCCGGTGTCTTCTAGGATTCATTTTAAGATTCTTTTATTTGTTTTCAAGTCTTTAAATGGTCTTGCACCATCGTATCTTGTTGAGCTTTTGTCTCCCTATAGTCCCTCTCGGTGCCTCAGATCAGCTGACCAGCTCCTGCTGGGGGTACCAAGGGTTAGGTATAAATCTAGAGGGGACAGAGTGTTTTCCGTGTGGCTCCCAAGCTATGGAATGTGCTGCCTCTTTAGGCAGGCCCCCTCGTTGGCCATCTCATTTTTAAAACTTCCTTGAAGACCCATTTGTATGCCTTGGCGTTTGATACGGCATGAGACTCTGTTTGGGCTGAGTTTTGGTTTTGGATATAAATCTAGAGGGGACAGAGTGTTTTCCGTGTGGCTCCCAAGCTATGGAATGTGCTGCCTCTTTAGGCAGGCCCCCTCGTTGGCCATCTTTAAAACTTAGTTGAAGACCCATTTGTATGCCTTGGTGTTCGATACGGTGTGAGACTCTGTTCAGGTTCTGGTTTTGGATAGTCCTTTGTGCTATTTTGATTTAGTTATTTAATTTTATTGTTGTTTTATTCTTTTTATTATGTAGTTGTTTATATATTTACATGTTTTAAATGGAATCTTATATTAAGCACTTTGTTTGGCTCTGGCTGTGTTAAAGTGCTTTATAAATAAAGTTGAGTTGAGTTGAGTTGAATATAGTGTTATAAGTAATAAGGCCCCAGATATGAGGCCATGCTTGGTACTGACTGAATGGATTGAAGGCCGCAGCCTTGCAGTCCTAATGTATCTAACATCAGTTGCACTTAGCATTTATAACTAGTAAATGTGAGCCTTCATGTGTGATTTTTTTTTTTTTTTTTTTTGTCACTATAAACACCGAGACACACAACAAATAATGTTTTGTCACTAAGCTGCTCCCTTAATGTGGAAACTAGGCAAACGCACCAGTTTTCATTCTGGTCACTGGCTCAGGTCCTTCATGGACATTACAAGATACAAGATGCTCTGTAAAAAAGTAGTTCAATAAATAACCAGGTGTTTATATTTGTTTCTCACGGGTGAAGTTGATTGGCTGCTGTAGATGCATCATGGCCATGTCAGCCTGTTTGGTTCGTCTGTTGTACTGTCTGTTGATGATGATGCGATTGATTTGTCGGGTCTGAACACTGAAGGTGTTCACATCCTCCTGAGAGTGAAGGCCAACAACCGCCGACCAGAACTGGAGGTGCAGGTTCTTCCTGTAGGGAGGAAACACCTGGACTCATTTCATGTCTTTCTTCATGATTTCTTGCCTTTAATTAAACAGCATGAACACAAACGTTAGACTATTTATGAAATTAATTTATGATTATAAATCGCTCATAACTGATTTTCTTATAGTCATTCATTTATAACCATGTATAATAACTTTCTCTGAGCCAGTACTCATGTGACTGTTATGATATTTTGTGACGATGCTCATGGTCAACTGAGGTGAAAGTGAAGTCAGTCACATAGTCCTGGTTCACCATTAGAATTAGGCTAATCTACCTCCTGAGCCTAGACTGGGGCCTGGCAGGTAGAGACAGGCAGGAGCAACCGTTCAGGATGTAACCGGAGAGTGAGGCACTAACTGAAGGTCGGGATATTTAATAGTGTTTCTTTATAACAGTGGAAGTCTGTTGGTAACTCTTCTCCTCGGACAGACAGTGGAAACATCGGAGGCTGAGACAAAGTGGATGTTACAAAGGCATCAGAGCTCTTCTCTTTACTCGCACCTCTGGATTTTTATTTAAGTGAATAGTTTCCATTAAGGCAAATTAAAATTGAATAATATTTTAGTGACGGTACTGTTCTTCTTTTATTGAAGTAAAATCTTGAATTCAGGACTTTTACTTGTAATGGAGTTTTTTAATACTGTGATATTACCACTTTTCTTGAACAAAAACTGTGAATACTTCACATCACACCAGTATATATAGACTATTTACTATACAGGTAAAGAGATGACAACAGAAACCATCATGGATACATAGATAAATAGTAGATTTACAGTGAAAAATTAGTTCCTTTAAGCATCTGATCAAGTCACAGATGTTATTGGACGAGGACCCACCACTGGAGTCTCAGCAGAGAAAACAAAGTGCTCAACTACTTGTGAAGTACTTCAGGTGTGTACAGGTGTAGTTTTTGTGCAATACCACTGGTGTTTATGAATTTACACGTTTTGTTATTGCTTGATTTGTGATGTGTCTCTCACCCATAAACACAGTGTGCAGCAGTCAGCAGCCAATCGCTGCTGATCAGAGAGGCTCCACACACGTGACGCCCCCGCCAATGCAGAGACACTATCCAAGGCCACGCCCCCTTCATGGCATTAACTCCACCCACCACTTTGCCCACACCTGACAGGTAATGACAAACAGGCTAAACAATCAGACTGAAAAAAGAAACAGGATTAGAAGAAGAGTTCAGACTCAAACTACAAAACAGAAATAATTTTCTTACCTTGACCAGGCTTCCTCTCTTCTGTGTCTCTTGTGACGTTAGTGATTTGACGAACTCCACAAGCTGAAACACACAAATCAGTCAGACTTTCAAACATTTGACTCAGCCTAAAACATCTTTAAATGCACCTGAACGGTGTTTGAGTGAACTCACGCTGGTTGTCACAGCTGAGTGAAATCACGCTGTCACTGCGGCAGGTTTCACTGTAAAAAATTACACAAATGTAAAAGTGCATTTATCCTTTGACTTGACATTTATTTTACACTCTCTTCCGGAAATATTTTAATTTTATTGTAAAAATATGATCAACCTTTCTGTAAAATACTATGATTGTTTGTTTCAAAATATATAACCAGTTCTGATGCTAGATATAGCTGTAGATCTGTTTCTGTTTCCAGTTATGGTCCTGGTTTTGGTTCTTTAGGACCTGACTTAAAGCTTCCAGGTTCTGTTGCTTTGTCATTGTAATTCCAGGTACAGTTGTAGTTGTGGCTTGGTTATGGTTCTGATAATGGTGCTGACCCTACATGTGGCTCGGGTTCTGGTCTTTAGTTTCTTACACTGGTTTTAATTCTAGTTTTAGTTGGCCGTCTGGTTGCAGTGGTGCTCCTAGTCCTGTTTCTATTTTTCAGTACCTGACACTGGTTTCCAGTGTTCCACTACTGCTGAGTTTTACGGTTGCAAATGGTGAATCTTGTGGTAGAGCTGGTAGCAGAGAGGCCTCCCCAGACCTGCAGAGACCCAGAGACAAAAAACAGATCTGAGTGTGGTTCTGGGACTCATCTACATTTTCTGTTTCCTATGAGCTACAGTTAGATGTAATGACAGAGGAGGTCAGACAGGTGACAGTTACCTGTATCCCAGGTACTGACAGGTGAAGTCAGACAGGACAGAGCTCCAGGTGTCAGCACACACAGTGAGAACAGAGGAGGCAAGGCGAAACTGAAGTCGACTGGAACCATTCACCTGCAACACAACTGATAAACAGAGGTAATGAAACAAACACGAATCTGGTATTTGTAGTTTGTAGTCTCAGGACACCTAATCATCTATGAACGTCTGTTCTGTCTCGTGAAATGTCCACCAGGACCACTTTAAGCCTTAGATTAGTTTAAAAATTTACCTGCTGTTGTCCAGCAAAAACTGACCTGACACCAGTGCTGGGGAGTAACTAGTTGCATGTAACTAGATATAGTAGATTGTTTTTAAAGTCCAGCACTGACAATGTACAGCACAATGTAACATCACAGTGTGTTATAACAGTGTAATCTAACGATGTAATATGTTATATCAAATGTTATAATCATCACAACATGACAAAGCAGGGAATGAACCTCAACAGGGAACAAATGTAACAGTGTAATGTAACTTAAGATATTGTTGACACAACTTAACAGGAAACATAACAACACATCACCACCACGTAATAACGTAGCATTATGCATTTGAACTGTGTGTGGTGTGATGTCATAATGACAGCGTAACGTAGCAAGTGTGACATCCTGTAACCCGGGACAGTTTAATGCAGCATATAACAAAATCAGATGAATTCACTGCAGTTTCTACTAAATAATAAACAAACCAATGAAAACATTAAGATTAATCTCTGGGCTATATCATTTTTGATCATGTATTAATTATCAGACATGACTCACCACAGTCAGCTTCATCAGAGGCGTCAGGACAGTCGATCATGCCATTACACTGATTGTTTCCATTGACACAACTTCCTGTCTGACACTGGAACTCACCAAATGCACATGGAGCTGCTTGCAAACCACATGACCCGTCAGTACAACAAATCATTAAAAATCAATCATTCGTATGAATAATACTGCTGTTTTCTGTTTTAAAACAAACTAAAATCTGACCTCTGACTCACCTGGTGACCCCAGGTTAACACCGGAGGTGAAGTTGGCTCTGAATCCTCGACCGTGACCGGAGTCATCCGTAAAGAACCACACTGTCATCTGATTGGTTGTGGAGAACAAGTCATGGGTGGGGCTGTCACTGCCAGTGAGGACAGCTAGGAAACAAAAACAAGCAATTTATCAGAATAAAGTCACATGTGCAGCTTCAGGTGAGGAGAATAGGGGTTCAAACACCACCTCACCTAGTAACGTTGAGTTAGGCCCCGCCCCGTCCCGCACCTCTACCATGTCATAGGTCACTTCAACGTCAAAGTCCAGGAAGTGGAGCTGGATCTTTTGACCCTCCGCACTGTGGAGGGTCCACAGACCTGCAACAGCAGAGGATGAATATGTATAGATATCAGTATTAATAAGAAGTGTAAGGATAAGGATAATCACCTTTATTGGCCAAGTATGTTACACAAGGAATTTGTTTCCAGTACAGAACCGAGGCAGCCATCTGCGGCGCCAACTCAACCAATGACTGTAATCATCGGGGATAACTTGGGGGTGCAGTGTATTGCCCAAGGACACTTCAACATGTGGACTGCAGGGACTGAGATTTGAACCTCCAAAGGGGGGTAAGGAAGGGGGGTTCTTCCTGAAGTCCACTGTCATCTCCACTGTTTTGAACGTGTTCAGTTCTAGGTTGTTGCGACTACACCACAAGATCAGCTGCTCAACCTCCCGTCTGTAGGCTGATTCGTCACCGTCTCGGATGAGACCAATGACCGTTGTATCATCTGCAAACTTTAGGAGCTTGACAGAGGGAACCTTCAAGATGCAGTCGAGGGTGTAGAGTGTAAACAGCAAAGGGGAGAGCGCACATCCCTGGGGGGCAAGGGGGGTAAGGAAGGGGGGTTCTTCCTGAAGTCCACTGTCATCTCCACTGTTTTGAACGTGTTCAGTTCTAGGTTGTTGCGACTACACCACAAGATCAGCTGCTCAACCTCCCGTCTGTAGGCTGATTCGTCACCGTCTAGCATTTGAAGCAGGAGGGGACTTCACACAGCTCCAGCGACCTGTTGAAGATGAGTGTGAAGATGGGGGCCAGCTGATCAGCACACACTTTCAGGCAGGAGGGGGTCACGCCATCTGGGCCTGGTGTGTTTTTGATCTTTCATCTTTTAAAGAGGCCACTCACATCCTTTTCACAGATCATTAGAGGTGGGGGGCAGTGAGAAAGGGTGGTAATTGTTGGGGGAGCAGCTGCTGGGTCTGAGGTGGGGAGGGTGCAGGGGCATTGTTGATCATCAAACCTGCAGTAGAACACATTCAGGTTGTCTACCAGTTGATGGCTCCCCTCAGCAGGGAGGGATGGTTTCTTGAAGCCAGTGATGCTTTTGAGGCTACTCCACACAGATGACGGGTCGTTGTCTGACACCTGGTCTCCCAGCTTTTGAGAGTAGCTCCTCTTTGCTGCTCTGATCTCCCTTGTCAGTGTGTTCCTGGCCTGGCTGTACAAAGTACTGTCTGTAGGCCCCCTCTTTGTCTTGAGTCTTACTGTGAATCAGGGCTTGTTGTTATAGTATGTGCAGAAGGATTTGTTGGGCACACACACACATCCTCACAAAAGCTGATGTAAGATGTCAGTGTCAGTGAGTTCGTCCAGGTCTGTAGCTGCAGCCTCAAATACACTCCAGTCTGTGCATTCAAAGCAGGCCTGTAGCTTTGACTTAGCCTCCTCAGTCCAGCTCTTCACTGTTTTGACCACAGGCTTCGCAGTGTTAGATATTAGTAAATCACTTAGATAATCATTAGACATTATGTGTTAGTAATGCAGTTTAGTAAGATTTAAAGTCTGCTCTAGTCTGTTTTGTTTTAAGGTTAGCCGACAAATATTCAGAGCTGTCCAATTAAAGAACTGGGGTATTACAGCAACTTTAAGTTTCTGCCTGTAGGTTGGAATAAGATGGACCATACAGTGATCAGATTGTGCGAAGGCTGCACGGGGGACAGAGCGATAGGCGTCTTTTATTGTTGTGTAGCAGTGGTCCAGTGTGATTTTGTCCCTGGTGGGACAGGTCACCTGCTGTCTGTATTTGGGCAGTTCGTGGGTGAGATTTTTTCTGTTAAAGTACCCTAGAACAATGAGTAGGGAGTCAGGATGTTCCAGTTCTACACTAGATATCAGTTCAGCCAGGATGAAAGTCAAAATTCTCATGGAGAATAGAAGGATTTGCAATTGATAAAGAGTCTCTAAGTCTGTGTTACATGTCCTCAGTAGCACCGTAACATCTGTGCACCAACCTTCATTTATTTAGAGACAGATTCCCCCTCCTCTGATAAGTATTAATAAAAAGCATAAGTACAGTATAAGTGTAAATATAAATAAAAAATGTAAGTAAATTTGTAAGCATAAAAAAGAAGTATAAAAAGTACAGGTATATGTATATATATATGAAGTGTAAGTACAGCTATAAGTATAAAAGAGAAGTATAAATACAAGTATCAGTATTAATAAAAAGTAAAAGTACATGTGTAAGTATTAATAAGAAGTATAGGTACAGGTCTAAGTATAAATAAGAAGTGTAAGTACAGCTATAAGTATAAGATAAGTATAAGTACAAGTATAAGTATAAATGCAGCTAAAAGTATAAAGGAGAAGTTAAGTATAGGTATCAGTATTAATAAGAATCAAGTGTAAGTACAGCTATATGTATGTATATAACTACATGTGTTAGTGTAAATAAGTACAGTTGTAAGTGCAAAGTACAGAATGAGGGTGACAGTTAGACTAGTGCACTCACACTCAGCCTTGTTCCCATAGGATTGTGGGTAGTTTGGTGAACTGAAAGTGGAGTTTGGCTCCCACAGGTCAAAGGGTCCTCCGCAGTCAGCTGGACCAATCAGAGGGTGGAGTTTTAAAGATTAACAATCAAACATAAAGAAAATCAAACATAAAGATCTAAAATAATTAAGTGTTTAATACAACATTAATTATAAAACTGAAGAAGTTATAACTTTTCAGTTAGTTAACAGTTAGGTTGGTGTCTCACCTGGGATGGGAGGCATGGTTGGTGGAGGTGGTACAATAGTGGGTTCAGGGGGGGCAGGGCCACAGGGATCAGAGGTTAGTGTGATGTCATCCAGAGCGATGCTGTTTCTCCTCCCTCTCTCCTTTAAAGCTTCAAACACCACCTGCAGAGGTCAGAGGTCAAACTGAGTGATCACTTACTGATGAGATTCTATAATGAATTAGTCAGTGGACTTCCTGTGTGACATCACTGACCGTGGCCTTGGTCATCAGGTTTAAGGTCACTTGGCCATAGTTCCAGCTGTCACCATAGTTACCATGTCTCTGAAACACCACGGTAACGGCAGGTTCAGGTTGTGATGGTCGGAGCAGCAGAACTTTGAGACGGAGAACATCCTCTCCATACATGCGGTACCTGCAGATGGACATTTGTGTGGTTACAACTTTACTTTTCCATTGTTTACATGTTTGTTTGTTTATTTTGGCTGTTTACCAAAAGCTCAGACACATGGACTCTGTGGCCGGAGTCAGCGCAAGGCTGTAGATCCTGAAGCTCACCAGGTTTTGGCCAGGACTCCGAGGTGTGACGATGTAGAAACCTGAGCAAGTTCAACACAAACAATATTACTAATACTAATAGTACTGATAGTACAGACAATGCTACTACTACAGATAATAATACTAATAATACTAATACCACTGGTAATGCTGCATACAACAAAATTGCTAATCACCAGTTCATCCTCTAAATCACATTTTAAAGTTCACAGTTTTCTCAGGTTGATCATTTCCCTGTTTAGACTTTTATATTTTCAAATCTTCACTGTCTTTATTTTACCTTAATCGCTTCCTGATAATTAGCTTGCATCATTTGTTTTCATTTCACTGACAAAATAATGCAAACTGCTGTTATTTTACTGTAACATCAGCAGCAGAAAAGATGTTTTATTGTTGTGACTGTCACCGTAAACCTCCGCTTTACACCCACCTGAGCTGTTTCCCAGCGTGTGGTCGAAACTCGGGCCGGCCAGCTGAGCAAAAGTGGAGCCGTTGATTCGAATCCAGTTGAATTCATCATTATTCTGCTGCCTCCAGAAACACATGCTCTGCTCAAAGGTACAGGTCAGCTTCTCCTCATCTGAATACAGAGAGAAATATGTAGAGAGGATCAGTACAATTATTACTCTGTTCTGTTGTGAGGATGGTCTGAAGTGTAGTGGTGAAGTTACTGGACAGGTTAGAGGTGCTGTAGGTCGCGTTGAACCCGGACAGATTGTTGACATCATCAGAAATGAACTCGACAGTTGATTGTTCGGTCAGCAGCCACACCGTCCCGGGAAGGATGGAGCCTGAGAGCTCAGCTGCAAACCATATTAACATATCAGCTCATGTATTGCCAGGTTGTAGAGGATCAGGAACAGGATCTAGAATAATCTCTTCTTCTTCTGACATCCAAAGCCCTTAAAGTCCAGTTTTTAATGTTCATGTTGCTTTTGTTCATCACTGCTGCTGGTTTCCAGTCCTGATTCTGGTCTGACCAGGTACTGAAAGTACAGCATAGGTGTGAGGATTTTAATTCACCAATGAAACAAACAGTAGAAAATAACAGGAGCTCCTGTAAATAAAACCTGTAATAAGATCTGTAACTTCTTACTTCTAAACTCTAACAAAAACTGAAGTTATTGTACTTGAGCCTGAAAACCTTAGAAATCTGCTGTCTAACCATATAGTTACTTTAGATGACATAGCTCTGGCCTCCAGTCCTGCTGTGAGGAACCTTTGAGTCATTTTTGATCAGAATATGTCCTTTAAATCACACATAAACCAAGTCTCTAGAACTGCCTTCTTTCAACTGCGCAGTATTGCCAAAATCAGGAGCATCCTGTCTCAAAGTGATGCTTAAAAACTGGTCCATGCATTTGCTACTTCCAGGCTGGACTACTGTAACTCTTTACTATCAGGATGTCCCAATAATTCCCTAAAAAGCCTCCAGTTAATCCAAAATGCTGCAGCCACAGTCCTGACAGGAACTAGCAAGAGAGATCATACTGTATCTCTCATATTAGCTTCTCTCCACTGGCTCCCTGTAAAATCCAGAATATAATTTAAAATCCTTCTGCTAACATACAAAGCCCTTAATGACAAGGCTCCATCGTATCTTAAAGACCTCGTAGAGCCTTATCATCCCAACAGAGCACTTGGCTCTCAGAGTGCAGGTTTACTTGTGGTTCCTAGAATCCACAGAAGTAGAATGGGAGGCAGAGCCTTTAGCTATCAAGCTCCTCTCCTATGGAACCAGCTCTCAGTCTCAGTTCAGGAGGCAGACACCCTCTCTACCTTTAAGATTAGACTTAAGACGTTCCTTTTTGATAAAGCTTATAGTTAGGGCTGGATCAGGTCAGGTGACCCTGAGCCTTCCCTTAGTTATGCTGCTATAGGCCTAGGCTGCTTCCCCTCTCCTCCCCTCCCCTCCCCTCTCTTCTCCTCTCCTCTCCTCTCCTCTCCCTCCTCCTCCCCTCTCCTCACCCCCGTGAGGCTGATGTTTACCTGTGAGCAGTTTGTTTGGTCCAACGCCTTCATAAAGTTTCAGAGTGTCCTTGTTTTCTTCAGTTTCAAATTTATGGAACTTGACCTTAACTGAAAGTCCTCGATCAACCCTGGAAACAACACGACTTTGTTTGAATCTCAGAAAGAAACTTTTTACATTGTACATATAAAACCACACTGCCACACTATCTCCTCTTTTAGCTTCAACAATCTTACTTTTATTGTGAAAATCTCCTCCCCAGATGAAGACGCTCACTGTGTGTACAGTGTTGTATAGTGTTGTTCAGTGTGTATACAATGTGTGTGTACAGTGTATATACAATGTCTATACAGTGTGTGTACAGTGCATCGGCAGCGAGCTGGCGGCTGACCTGATGATCCAGCGACAGAAGCTGTTGCTGTTGTACGTCTCGGAAACGTCCGACGACCTGAATGAACCACTTGGTCCTCTCAGCACAAACTGTCCATCACACGCTGTCACTATGGAGACAAGAGTGATGCTATCATCACAAACAGGTACATCGTTTAATACACCTGATCAGAGTCAAACATCTGAGAATTACTGTTTACTCCTACTTACAGGTAATCTTCATTATTGATACAGTGCCTTGCGAAACTATTCAGCCCCCTTGAACTTTGCGACCTTTTGCCACATTTCAGGCTTCAAACATAAAGATATAAAACTGTAATTTTTTGTGAAGAATCAACAACAAGTGGGACACAATCATGAAGTGGAACAAAATTTATTGGATATGCAAAACAGCTTGAGCTCAGTGAGGTTGGATGGAGAGCGTTTGTGAACAGCAGTTTTCAGTTCTTTCCACAGATTCTTGATTGGATTCAGGTCTGGACTTTGACTTGGCCATTCTAACACCTGGATATGTTTATTTGTGAACCATTCCATTGTAGATTTTGCTTTATGTTTTGGATCATTGTCTTGTTGGAAGACAAATCTCCGTCCCAGTCTCAGGTCTTTTGCAGACTCCATCAGGTTTCCTTCCAGAATGGTCCTGTATTTGGCTCCATCCATCTTCCCATCAATTTTAACCATCTTCCCTGTCCCTGCTGAAGAAAAGCAGGCCCAAACCATGATGCTGCCACCACCATGTTTGACAGTGGGGATGGTGTGTTCAGGGTGATGAGCTGTGTTGCTTTTACGCCAAACATAACGTTTTGCATTGTTGCCAAAAAGTTCGATTTTGGTTTCATCTGACCAGAGCACCTTCTTCCACATGTTTGGTGTGTCTCCCAGGTGGCTTGTGGCAAACTTTAAACGACACTTTTTATGGCTATCTTTAAGAAATGGCTTTCTTCTTGCACCTCTTCCATAAAGGCCAGATTTGTGCAGTATACGACTGATTGTTGTCCTATGGACAGAGTCTCCCACCTCCGCTGTAGATCTCTGCAGTTCATCCAGAGTGATCATGGGCCTCTTGGCTGCATCTCTGATCAGTCTTCTCCTTGTATGAGCTGAAAGTTTAGAGGGACGGCCAGGTCTTGGTAGATTTGCAGTGGTCTGATACTCCTTCCATTTCAATATTATCGCTTGCACAGTGCTCCTTGGGATGTTTAAAGCTTGGGAAATCTTTTTGTATCCAAATCTGGCTTTAAACTTCTCCACAACAGTATCTCGGACCTGCCTGGTGTGTTCCTGGTGTGTTCCTTGTTCTTCATGATGCTCTCTGCGCTTTAAACGGACCTGTGAGACTGTCACAGTGCAGGTGCATTTATACGGAGACTTGATTCCACACAGGTGGATTCTATTTATCATCATTAGTCATTTAGGTCAACATTGGATCATTCAGAGATCCTCACTGAACTTCTGGAGAGAGTTTGCTGCACTGAAAGTAAAGGGGCTGAATAATTTTGCACGCCCAATTTTTCAGTTTTTTATTTGTTAAAAAAGTTTGAAATATCCAATAAATTTCGTTCCACTTCATGATTGTGTCCCACTTGTTGTTGATTCTTCACATCCCCCCAGGGGATGCCAGAGGACTCCGGGGGAGACGTTGTGTGAGAAAAAAATGACCCAGAAAAAATAACAGTAAACATCAGACCTCAGCTTGGCTCTGTGTGGGTCTAAGTGGATGGATGTAATAGCTACAGTGAGGGAGGAGACAGAGTCTGAGGTGAGCAGAGATGGATGAAGTATGACAATGATTATTTGGATGTTCACAGACTGGTCCTGATGCTGCTCCACTCTACAGTGTGTTATCTGCAAAGTGATGCTAGCTAATGACAGCATAGCTGTGCATCCACTGTTGGACTTGGAACCTAATGAGTGGTAGACCCTGTGCTTCCCTTAACCCCCATTCAGCGGAACTACCCTGCTGTATTTTTGTGGGTCTCTGATTAGAGAAGGGAGGTGTGGCATGAAAAGTGGCACTGTGCACAGTGCAGTGATGATTTGGTTTGGCGGCAACTGAGTCTGATTTTCTTTAAACAGTATTTGACTTGAGTGGAAATGCACAAATAGTCCTGACCCCGTCTGGTTCTGTTGGACTGAGACTATTTCACTAAGGCTGTTGTTGAGTCCGTTTTCAGTTTATGGATGGACTGTGGACAATTAGTTGGTAAAGAAGTGAGAGTAACCCACAGTTCAAGTGTTAATGTGGGATACAGATGTTTTGTTTTTTTAAGAAATTGATGTTTACATGTTAAGATTTAAATTTATTTCTGAAACTCATTTTTATGGTGAAGTGAAACATACGGTCAGCTACACCAGCAGTGACAATAAAGGTAATAATCTGGGGGGTTGGGACCTCCTCTGAGAGGAGGCTCACTTTCCCACACGTTGGAAAGCCCTGGTCTAAAATAAATCTGATCTGGGTGTAGGTCATCACCAACCACAGCGGGCAGCGTCTTCATCAGAGGCATCAGGACAGTCGTCGACTCCGTCACAGAACTGATCGATCGTAACACACGCTGATTGATCAGCACAGGATGCCTGATGAGCGGGACATGTCACTGTGGGGAAAAACTATAAAAATGAGCACAATCTCAACAAACCGACTCACCTGACCTGTTTGTGTTTTCTCACCAGTTGTGGGTACAGCTGTCGTCTGCTCTGGTTTCTCTGCAGGAAAACAGGTACATCTAGTCATTCTTCAGTTTTTGTTGCTTTGTTCAGATACAACTGTATGGTTTGGGGACTTTGAGTGAACTGGACATCTGATTCGTTTGTGTTTTCTCGCCTGTTGCAGGTGTGATGGTTGTGTGTGCCGCTGTCGTCTGCTCTGGTTTCTCTGCAGAAAAACAGTCACAGTTACATCCTCACTTTATTTTGATAGTTTCTCTTGTCGTTAGTTTGTTGTTTGATTCTCATTTTAAACATGGCTCCAGTCGGGGCAGATCTCAGTTCTACTGGGAGCTGGTTCCAGCTGTGGGCAGTATCACAGCTAAAGGCCCCTTCACCTTGTTTAGCTGGGCACGACTGGCTGACCAGTCTCTGCTGATCTGAAACCAGGCCTGTACTCAGCAAGCAGGTCTCTGGTGTATTTTGGGCCCAGACCATTGAGAGACCTGTAGACAACGAGTAGGGCCTTGCACTGAATTCTGTATTTAACTGTAAGCCAGTGCACAGATCTAAGGACTAGAGCAATGTGCGGTCTCTTCCTGGTGTTTGACAGTGATCTGGCAGCAGCTCTTAAACAAAAAACCTCTGATCTAATGTGATGTAGATACTGGTTTGATCTAACCCTGGTCTGATCCAGTCTGGGCTATAGTGATCTGTTCTATTGATCCAGTGTGTCATTTAATCGATTCTAAATCAGTGTGCAGGGCCTTTATTTAGCTCAGTGTCAGAGAGAAACAGATTTCCATGTCAGACGTCTTCCATGTCTACCTGTTGACATCATGATTCACTGTCATATTTATTTTCACAGTCGTTTTTATCCAAACAATATTCAAATAACCTGATTCAGCACTTCATAAGTGACGAGTTCAACACAACCGTGTGTTTGTACTGATGCCGTGTAAATAAACACACCTAATTTACCTGGAAACTTGTGACTTGTTCATGCTGATCCAAAGATTGTTTCAGGCTCGACCAAGATTTGAAGCTGATCTAATCTGATGGGACCTAAAATAATGTGATCTAGTCTGATCTGACTTTTGTCTTCAAGGGTAAAAGAAGCATTTAAAACTGTTTATTCCAGCTCCACTGTTTCTTTTGTTCTTCAGCTGTCAGTGTTGGATTTAAACCTGTGATGACACAGACTCACCTGCAACCTTACAGCAACCTCCCAGACTCACCTGTGATCTGGACGCTGTTTTTGTCAATGACCAATCCTCCACCCTCGACCTCCTGAAGCCCCGCCCGCAGCCACTGCTCTACCGCCGCCACACTAATCAGCTGATTGAACCAGAGGTCAAAGGTCACCACCACACTGCCCCGACTGAGACACAGATCAATAAAAATGATCACTTCTTTAAGAAGATTATAAGTAGATTAATCACTGATTAGAATCAATCAAAAGATTACATCAATCAAATAAAGGTAAGAAGGAAATGACAAAACTAAGCATCAGTACTGATCAGTAAAAATGTTACTGATCAATACTGACATTATTAATCTTACCTGAAGTACAACACCTGACACGACTTGTACGTCCACCTGAGCTCAGTGCGACTGAACACCTCAGACACCTGTTGGCCAATCAGACGTCAAAGTGTGATCAGGTGAGTTTACAGTGAAAGACAACACTGCAGACTGATCGACTGATCAGCTAGCATGCCTCTTTAAACGTTCTACTGAATGAAGTGATGAACAAACAGCTGTGTGGCGCTAGCCTGCTCAGTTAGCCTGTTAGCTCTCTTTATTGACCCCCAGGAGGAAACTGCAGCCACATATACACGAGGAAGAGATAGAAAGGTCTGGTTATACAGTGCAGCAGCAGTGGGCAAGACTTCCTGTCGCGCTCTGTGTTGCAGCTCAGTGTGAGCCCATCGCTGAATGCGCTCTGCTGCTCCTTCAATAAGCGGTGGAGGGGGTGCTCGCTGTTCCTCTGGATGGCAGGCAGCTTGTTCAGCTGTCCACCCCCACAGGCTGGAAGCTGGTGACCATGGCACCAGAGTCTGGGATGTGTTCTGCCCCCATGTATCAGTGAAACACAAGACTAGACTCATGGTTTTTCCTGAGTCCTTATCAGAACTCCAAGCTCATCCATCTTATTCTCCAGAGATCTTACATTTTCCATAATCACTGAAGGGAGGAAAGGTTTATGCCTCCTCCTCCTCGCTCTCCATTTCACTCCAGCTCCGCAGGCACCAAATCTTCTTTGTAGCTTCCCTGGGATGTGGTGTTTAGGTGTGATCAGTTGTTCACACTGGTAAACAATGTTTGTGCTAGGCAGCCTGAATCTCTGGCCAAGGAGTGAAAAAGGTATCAGAAGGACCAGGAAGAAAGACTCAGAGAGTCGAGCAAACAAAACACAGGAGCTGCTGTACCAGGCTGCCACCAGTGGAATATAGAACAGTGGAGAACTGTCAGTTTTACTCAGACGTTAAAAGCCTATCTCTCACCAGCTGCTGGACGTCAAAGGCGAGAGCTTTAAACTGCAGACTGCTGGAGTTCCTCAGCTCCTCAGAGAAGTCTGCTCCGTCTGTGATCACCATCCGACCGGTCACCACTGCAGGTTCAACGGTACCTCGGCGCACAAACATTGACATTAATACGGATCAATAACATCTAATGGGTTTATTAAAAGCAGATTGTGAGTTACCTTCACACTTCAGGCTGATCCACGCGACTACTATGAGTCCAACACAACAGAGCAGAAGAAGAGAACAAATGATGCTGAGGAGAAACTCCAGAGATGACAGCCGCCACTTCATACTGAGCTCTGACAGCAACACAGTCAATCAAAAGTATTGATAAAATTAGAGAGGGAAACCTGTTCTTACCAGTCTGGTTCAGACACTAACCATTTTATACCATACAGCACAATGTCACAAACTCCCTTCCTGTTGTCAGACAGAGCAACACGCTTTGTGACTGACTCACCTGTCCAATGTAAAGCGTAACGTATGAATCGGTTCACCTCCCGCAGAGCTCAGATCAACTGCTGTTTGCTGTTCTTGTTCACAGAGTTAAACTATGAAGTTTCAGGAAACAAACTAACTGCTCGCTCTGACTCTGAACTGTGATCAGCTTTTATGAAGCTGAGATGATTAATGGCTTTTTATGAATATGGCAGCTGATAATCATTATGTTTCCCGGGAAGGGAACACGGAGCTGGAGAAGATAAGCTGTTGATTTATTATTATTATTAATATTAAATATGTTTCAGATAATCACAGAAAAGATTTGATCTTCTCAAGTGTGCATTTATACGCCATTGTGTTTAATTACGTTGTCATTCATTTGTTGGTTTAAATAATATAAATGCACTGTGTTTTTTGGTGTGATCACTCAGGAAATGATGACTTCAGCTGTGAATCAAATGTTAAATTGATCACATTTGTTAATAATTGTGTTATATAATCAGGTTTATGGACCTGTCAATCAAACACGACAGACATGTTTGATTTGATTTGATTTATTTATTCTTTCAAACATGTAACAACAGTCAATATGTAACCACACATAATTCCAGACATATCCACAAATATATTTTCAATTTGCTTATACGTGGTTTGCAAGCAGTATTACTACATGAATACATATTCTACATCCACACTCCCATCTGATTAATCATTAAGCCTGTTCTTGCCCATATCTTGATTGACACATACCTTTATATCTGTGTTTAAACTCATCAATTTTCTTACTGTTTTTTATGTCCACACTTAAATTATTCCATAGTTTTACTCCACTTATGGAAATACAGAATCTTTTTTTGGTTGTGCGTATAGCATGTTGTTGTACATGTGAGAGTAACAAAGTGACGACAACCTGCCGGTGTTTCTCTGTAGCCTCAGTCCAATGCTGCCGGTAATAGAGTTATAATTCAGGAACTAAACTCCCTGAAACATTTCCACCTGTGTTTTACAGCAGCTCATGAACTGATGGACTGTGACCTCAGAGCTCACCTGTCTCTGCTGCTGACAGGATGAGTCTGATCAGATCATTAGCAAACCTATCACACTGTGGATAAATTACGTATAATGTTATAAGGGGGGGGGGGGGGGGGGGTTCTAAAACTTATGAATAATCAAGTGAAGCGTTTTTAGTTCTGACACCTGAAACATTTAAACTGATAGAAACTGTGTCTGTTCATTCATCAGTGTGTTACAGCAAGTCATCAGGTGTCCCATCATTAAAATAACACACAAAGACAAACAAACCAGTTTCAGTTCAATCTGTGAAGACATCTAATGGCAGGATTCATTTGGGCATAATTAAAGAGCCCACAGCGCTTTTGCTTGTTTTCTGACTTATCTACAACTTTACAACGGTTAATTAATTACAGGTCTCTATTGATAAGTACTTTACTCTTATTTTTGTTTTTCTTTTAATCTCTTTCCTAATGCACATTCCCTTGCTTGTTGACATGTATGTACACATTGAGAGCCACTGTACCAGAGTCAAATTCCTCATGTGTCCGACACACCTGGTTAATAAAGCTGATTCTGCTTCTGATTATCATCTTAGACGTGACCTAAAAAAAATTAGGTGTATGTGTGTTCTAGTACTTCTATGCAAAAGCAACTCGGTTTATACAGATCAAATCAAATCAAATTTTATTTGTATAGCGCCAAATCACAACAAAAGTCATCTCAGGACACTTTACAAAGTAAGGTCTAGACCTTACTGTTATCAATATTATTACATAGGGAAAACCCAACAAATCCCCCTTGAGCAAGCACTTGGTGACAGTGGGGAGGAAAAACTCCCTGTTACTCCTTAACCTGTGGAAGAAAAGGGCTAATCCTATTTCATGACCAGGTGACCAGGCTTTGTGTCCCTGTACAGTACAGGACTTGTTTACCTGACCGGGTCTAACCTACAAGCAGCCGGCCTGTGAAGGTATCAAACTGACAAAAAAAAAAAAGATTAAGAGGATTTGCAAGTTCAGTATTTGAGCTGAAACCATCCACAATAGCACAGGGTCTGGTCTTAGTATCCTGACAGCCTGCTATAGTTTTCATGCTTTCATTTTTCTTGTCCCTCATTAAAATCTATGACTCTGTAAATATCAGGTGTGAAACAGGTGTTCCACTGAGATTTCAGGTGAGCTCGGAGAATGTGTCCTCATTCAGCAGCTGAAGGTGAAAACAGCCTTTAACAAATCATCCAGACTGGGTCAGTCTGTTGTTAGTTTCAGGTTATTTTTATAAAAGCACAGGTAACAAAATATAAAAACACACTTCTGATCAGGACAAAGTCGGCCACACTATAACCAGATTAATAAAAATGTAAAAATATTTCAGGTTACAGATGATTAAAAATAAACTTGCTAGACATTGCCGAACTCAAACACATTAACACCAAAGTCAGTGAAATAAAATGGACGTTGTGTAGCTGCCAGAGTACATAACTTCCCTATGCCAACTACAGGATCCAAATTAGGTTTCAGCTGTCAGTGAAGAAGGATGAGCTGACTGGACAAAGCTGACTGTAGCCCATCACTGAAATGCATGTAAACACAGTGAATGAGACCCAAGAACACACTCACAGAGTAACTACACAAGCATTTGAACTCTGGCTTCTTAATTCTCTGTGAGGTTACGAAGACAAAGCAGACCAATGTGTGGAAACAAATCACAGATGTCGTTGGGTCTGTCAGAAAACACCTGAGCAGTCAGAGCAGAATGACAACAGAGAGCGGCAGACTGAGTCCAGATGGTGTTTTCAGATCAGCCTTCACTCATTCATGACAGTTTTGCAGCTGGATTTGTCCAGGCTCACTGTTGAATAGATGTTTCTTCTTTACATCGCTGTTAGTCAAGGGGGGTTTCAAATGAGGATGAGTCACCTCCTCAGTATAATCGGATCAGCATTCATCCATCCACAAATGAAAAGTAGGAATTAAAAACATGAGAACATATTCCAGTTGGACAATCAGGACAGCTGGTAGATGTTCTTCATCATCAGCTCCTTCTCCTCCTCATCATTATTATTGTGGTGCTCTGTGAGGGTCAGGAAGTGCACTCAGTTTTACAGGTCAGCTGTTAACAATAAATGATGTCACCTGGATTAATTACCTCTCTGATGGTGCTCTTCTTCTTCTCTCTTCAGTGTTTCTCTTCCTCTGACCTCCTCTTCTTCTTCTCTGCATTCGCTGATGTTTCTGTACATCAACTGAGGTGAGAAGAAGAAGACAAACAATGCGTTCAGGTACCGTAAACCTGCCAGACACAGCTGAGGGTGCAGAAACCCTCAGTCTCTGATAGATCCTCACCTGGTGGCTGTGATGTGGTGACTTGTCATTGGTAGAGGGGAGGAACCTGTTGATAAGCTGAGCAACCGTTCTGAAAGTTGGTCTGTCGGTGGGCTCCAGACTCCAGCAGAGAGTCATCAGCTGATACCTGAGAGAACAGGCATGTTAGATTCATAAGAACATTATCAACACTAAAATGAACCTGTCTGTGTCCTCACATCTCTGCTGGAGCGAAGTCTGGCTGGGCCATGTGGTAGCCATCTTTGATCATCTTGTAGAATTTTGAATCCACAGCAACATTTGGATATGGACTCTTACCTGAACAGGTAAATACACACAGAGAGAGGTGAGACACATCTGCTATGAGTCCCAGAATGCACCGCTAACATCCATCAGAGAGCTTCAGAGGTGGATATATTCAGACATTTGAATCAGTCTGAATGTGATGTACTGTTGGGATATGATTGGATATCAAGTATTTCCATGGTTACCCAGAGAGAAGATTTCCCAGAGTAAGACTCCATAAGACCAGACGTCGCTCTGCACGGTGTAAACACACTGAAAGATGCTCTCCGGAGCCATCCACTTCACCGGGAGACGGGCCTGTCAAAATAAAACACAGGAAGTGTGAAAATAAAACACACAGGAAGCAGAGGTTGGTGTTGTTGTTTATGGGTTGAGATGCTGACATTTCCCTGCACGATGTAGCTGTCATCGTTGCGAATATCTCGAGCCAAACCAAAGTCGCAGATCTTTGCAACACGGCGATCGGTCAGCAGGACGTTCCTCGCTGCCACATCTCTGTGAATACACTGATAGTGTGTGACACAGACAGACAGGTGAGAGACAAACAGGTTAGGGTCCTCAAAAATATAGAAAAACAAAGGTGTGTGTGTGTGTTTTTTTTACATTCTTGGTGGACAGGAAGTCCAGACCCTGAGCCACCTGGTACGAAATCCTCATGAGGTCAGTGACAGTCAGACTGTCTGTCTGCACACCTGGGAGTCAGACAGAGACAGTGAGACAGGAACACCAGGTGAGTTCACGTGAGTGCAGGTGTGACCAGGTGAGCGTAGGTTGTTACCCTGGTGGCGCTGTCCTGGACTCAGAACCAGCTGCATTTCCTGATACTCTGAACAGCACGAGATGCCACTATCACTGCAAAACATATGATTGGACATTATTAGTCAGCTGGCAGCCAAACAGCTGACGAATGAGACGCATGACTGAATCAGCTGAGCTCACCTGAGCTAAATGTCCAAACATGTTACAACTAGTAACACTGCAGTGTATCAGATCAAATGCAGACATATCAGAAGTAACAGTACTATCGTAAGAAGTATCAGCAGTACCGCAATAGAGCAGATCCCAACCTGTGCCCGAGAGTGTGGCACCCGAACCCGCCCCGAACAAATTTATAGTACATGACGTCCAAACCCGACCCGGGCCCAACATGGTTGAGTTTGCATGGTGTTTTTCCCCTTAACAATAAATGAAGCAGACATTCGAGCACTCCAGCCATCTAGCCTATGGGCGACTCTGGTTCAGTGGGTAGAGCGGGTGTCTCCCAAACAGAGGGTTGGTTCTAATCACGGTGCCTGCAGTCCACATGTTGAAGTCTCCTTGGGCAAGACACTGAACCCCCAAGTTGCCCCCTATGGTTAGGGCCATCAGTGTGAGTTGGTGCCGCAGATGGCTGCCTCGGTTCTGTACTGGAAACAAATTCCTTGTGTGTAACATGCTTGGCCAAATAAAGGTGTTTATCCTTAGCCTAAAGTCTGACCTATTTGTCTGAACCAAACACAAACCCGAACATAATTACTAAATTTATGTCCAAACCTGGCCTGAACCCTTGGGTAACCGAAGGGTCCTGTCGAGCTCAGTTCGGGTATCCACACTCTATATCACAAACATCGGTAGTAGAACTGTACGTAAAGCATTTATTAGGTATTTCTTATGTAGCAGATCAGTTTGAATGTCACCTTGAAGAACTGGTTAATAACATTCCTTCTGCTTTAATTTGATCTGGCTTGATTAATTCTGCTTGAATTTGAAAATCATCAGTTCACTATGCAGTAAAAGAAAATCAGCTGGCATTATCGGTAAAGGTGACTCCTCAGGCGTCTTACACATTGTAGTATCATTGGAGCTTATTTCACCAAAATTATGGAGATCCCTTGTTTTCTGTTGCATGCTGGTCGGACCAGTCAAACAGGAATAATTCAGACCTCCTGAGCCTGGTGTGCTGCGCGGCCATGTTCTTGTAGAAGGCCTCCTCCTCTACCTCGTCCACCCTCAAAATGGACACCAGGAAGTCCTGAGCATGAGCCCGCAAGAAGTTGAGCAGGTCACCATGGCTGCAGTACTCTGTGATCATCAGCATGGGGCCTGGGGGTCAGAGGCCAGAGGTTAAAGGTTACAGAGTTAAGTCATAATTAACCTGGTGTTTGAGGTTCAGACGTCTGCTGTGTTGTCAAAAAATCTAAAAAAGTGAAGAAGTAATGTCTGAGTGTCCAACAGTAACGTGCAAGAAGGTTCAAGTGTCTTTTAATTATGTTTTATAAAAAACTGCAGCATCCAGTAACTATTTTCATTATTCCTAAATCTGCAGAATATTTTCTCAATTAAATGATTGTCATTTACAAAATCAGAAAGCTGAAAAGTGTTTGTCACAGTTTAGAATCGTAATTTAAACAGCTTGTTTTGTTTAGTATCAGAGACGACAAAGCAACACAATAAATGTTCAAATTTGAGAAGCTGAGAAAACTGGTCATTGTTTAGAACACGACCCAGCACATATATCATGTCCTGTTTCTTTTACACAGTGTGTATAATGCAGTGTAAACAGTGAGTGTGCAGTGTGGAAGTGGGGCACTTAACATTTACTTTAAAGTCAGAGTAAAAAAAACAAAACCCACAACATTCGTCCATCTCTGAACAGTGATTTCCTGTCTGTGGCTCTCAGGAGACCTTAGTCTCTAAAAACATCTCATAAGTATATTGTCTCATTTTTAAAGGCTCCATCATTTCGTAAATCAGCTGATCACTGTAGTTTTTCCTCAGTCAGGAGGAAACTGTGCATTTGGTGGGGACTTCTTTCAGCAGCAGATGATTCCGCATTTGTATTTCTAGCAGTAAATGTCAATGTGATTGCTAGGCCTCTGTCCTTGCCACATTGCTTCATAGTTATACTGTATAATGTAATATAGATATTTAATATTTAAAACTGCCCTCACCTCCTCGAGTGCAGGCTCCCAGTAGGTTCACAACATTGTCATGGTAACCAAGATGGCTGAGGATCTTCAGCTCAGACATCAGAGCTTCACGCTCCTCCGAGTGAGCACTCGCTGTTCGTGAATGCGTGAAACATGAATATATGAGCACAGCAGTAACAGGTTGTAGAGACAATGATGATTTAGGCTTCTGGACTGACGTTTGAGCATCTTGACAGCAACTCTAGTGACATTGTTGTCGGTTCCCAGACCGTACGCCCTCGCCTCAACGACCTTCCCAAACGCCCCCGATCCCAGAACAGCACCTGATAGGCAGAGACATCAAAGGTAAAGGACTAAAACACAGAAGGTGTGTGGTGCAGAAGAGAAGGATGTTAAACTGAACACCACTGTCACAGCTTTTGGTTCTGAATGAGATGTTCTCGTACCGAGGTGGAGTTTTTCTCGAGGAAACTCCCACTTGTGGTTGTACGGCAGTTGGGTGGGGTCAATAAAGGTGTAGTTGTTTCCATTGGTGCTCTCAATGATCTTCCAGCGAATCTCATATTTGGGTTTCTGAGGGAAGACGAAGGGCAGAAATAGGACAATTAACATCTTAATGGAGATGATTTAATGTTTGATTAAAGTTTATTTATATAGCATGTTTTCACACACAAAGGCAATTCAGTGAAGGTAATTCAGTTGAAACTTCTTAACACAAGGCACAGACAGATAAAACATTAAAATGCTCCAACAAATACATGACAGCACAGCACAAAGCAGCAATGTGAGCATATAGTACTTTTAGACATGCATCATCAGTTATCTGCTGTACTTTGTGCTATTTTCTATTTTCTTATCATTTGTAATTTATAAAGTCCCTTTGGGGACAGCAGTTATAGCTCAGTGATGTAGGTCTCTCATGCTGTTCATATTCCTGCACATGTAAAACCAACTAATAATAAGAATGCATAATGATCAGGGAGATCACCTGTCTCCACTTGTAAAAGACGACCAGTAGGAGCAGGAGGAGGATGGCGACAGCACTCAGAAGACCAGTGAGAGCTGGCGTGACTAACGCTGGAGGTTTAACAACAGGGCCTAAAAGCACTTTATTTAAAGAACAGGTTTATTTACAAACAGTCACCTACAAGTGTTTCTGATAACTCATAAAACACATAAACACATTTACACTTTAACACTTACGAGGCTTAAAGATGTCACGCGACATCCCCACCTTATTGTAGGCAGCACACTCAACAGTGACATCATCACCAGGTGACAGGGGGAGGTGTCTTGTCACCTCCTCCTCCTCCTCCTCCTCCTCCTGTGAGGTCACATTACCAGGAAACACCTGATAGGTGGAGACATTGGCACACCTGCAGGAGAGGTGAAGGTGTTTCATTTGTTTGTTTTTATCAAACTGGATCTTATTGTCTTCTTGGGTATTTTACTTTGTTTTATTCTCGATAATTTTATTGTCTAGTGATTTCTTTTAGTTTATGGGGATGAACTGTTTAATACATAAAGCAGAGAGTTTATTTATGTGACAAACCACTGGATAAAGTTTTCACCTTTACACCTATTTCTACATTTGTGCTCACTAATGCATTGTCTTACTTATGTAGTGGTACTGCTCACTTTGTCAGATGTCTTTGTGACTAAATGCTAATATATTTGATGCAAATGAAGAAAGGCGTTCTGAAAATACATACGTGTCATGAACACCAGGGCAGATGTACCAGAGGATTGTGGGTAGTGGATATCCAGGGCTGGTGCAGGCCAGAGTGTTGTTCACCAGAGTGATGACAGCATTTGGAGAACCTGAAGAAAACTTGTTTATTGGTGTTTATTCAGCTCTGAAGGTTAAAACAAGATTTAATCTTTTGTTTGCTAAGTGTGCTGAACACAAGGAACATGACTCCAGTATAGTGGCTCTCAATGTAAGTCAACCAGAAAAAGTGCATTTAAACAAGATAAAGATATAAAAACAACACACAGCATGAAAGAATGAGCTTTTATAAATGTACAATGGTTATATTTACAAACACCATGTCATAATCAAAATAATAAGAGAAGGATCAGGGTCAATAGGAATTTCTTACGGTAGATTCGGAGGTCAACAATCTGTGAGCCGCGGAAGAACGAGTTTGACAAATGAAATGAGTATCGACCTCGATCCTCCTGACGGACACGCCGCAGCGACAGGCTGGCCTTTGACCTGCAACATCAAAACCAGCCTTGACATCAGTAATACAGCTGAAACAAACTGCAACATGAAAAATGTCACCTTACATCCTAGTAGCAAAAACACCACCTTAAGAAAGCTTTGATTTGATTTGATTTATTTATTCTTTCAAACATGTAACAAAAGTCAGTATGTAATCACACGTAATTCCAGACATATCCACAAAAATATTTTCAATTTGCTTATACCTAGTACATGCTTGAACGGAGTAGGAAGAAGTTAGACTTATCTAGTACTACCCCCTAACATCATCTAATCATCATTTGTTTGCATGCAGTATTACTACATGGATACATATTCTACATCCACACTCCCATCTGATTAATCATTAAGCCTGTTCTTGCCAATATCTTGATTGACACATACCTTTATATCTATATTTAAACTCATCAATCCTATTACTGTTTTTTATGTCCATACTTAAATTATTCCATAGTTTTACTCCACTTATCGAAATACAGAATCTTTTTTTGGTGGTGGGTATAGCACGAATTTTGTAATTTAACTGACCCCTTAGATTGTATCCCCCTTCCCTTTCATCAAATAGTTTTTGAATTCCACCAGGTAATACATTGTTCCTGGCTTTATACATAAACACAGCAGTCTTGTGTCCCACTAAATCAAAAAACTTTTAACAATTTAGACTGTATGAAAGCTCCATTGGTGTGATCCCTGTATCCCAGCTTATGCACAATTCTTATCGCTCTTTTTTGTAATATATACAATGGTTGAATTGAGCTTATGTATGTGTTTCCCCAGTTTTCAACGCCATACTCCAAGTATGGTAAAATCAACGAAGAATACAAAATACGTAGTGCTTTTATGTCCAACATATGTCTGACCCTCGGCAATATCGATATGTTTTTTGCTATTTTATGCTGAATATATCTGATATGAGATTTCCAGGTGAATCTATCATCCACTATGACACCTAGAAATTTAATTTCATACACTCGTTCTATACTGGCTCCCCCTATTTTCAATTGCAGTTCGTTATTTGGTCTGAGATTCCCAAATACCATAAATTTAGTTTTATCCATATTCATGGATTGCATATTACTATCACACCATTTCTTTATCTTCTCAAGTTCCTGTGAAACCCGTCCCGATAGTTGCTGTAGGTTATCCCCTGATGCCCATATCGTAGTGTCATCAGCAAATAAGACCATTTTCACTAAAGCCGAAACCTTGCACATATCGTTAATGTATAACATGAATAATTTCGGTCCGAAGACTGAACCTTGAGGCACCCCACATACAATGTCCAGATCACTCGACTGATGTTCACCCAACTTCACAGATTATCCTAATCTGTTGTAAATCAACTTCAAAGAATGTAAAGCCGCATATAATCAAGAAGTAGAATGTAGTATTTCTGTTTTGGATGTATAGATCTTTCAACAGCTGTAGCTTGAGGTACATTCTTAAGCCAAAGATACAATACTCTCTAAGGCCGCTGTATTTTACAAATTATTTGTCAATAAAATTATGTCATATATACACATTTGTGTTTCCTTTCACTAGATAGGTTAGCTGACAATAGGTTGACGAATGAAAGTATTGTTGTTAACACAAATTTGTTTTTGTCAAACAGGCTAAAGTTGTACACTTTAAACTGTAACTGAATTCACAATTTTAAGTGCACTGGATAATACAGTATGTAACCCACATCACAACACAAGTATGATAAACAGAAAAACAAGATAAAAATGAGCCCTTTTAAAAATTTTATTCTCCTTAAGTGTATTTTCTTCACTAGATGAAGGTAAATCCAAGTCAGTGTCCGGGTATGTCAGAGTTAGACTGGATCTGATCTATCGCTGTCAACAAGTCAGAGTGTACGTGTTAAATGTAGTGTTTAGACTTTACCCAGGTGATCCAGCCAGGTATATTAATGGCTGTCCAAGTATATTTGGCCACCATGGCCAAAAATATTGGTCCCCCTGTATTTCTGCCAGATAACACATCACTTCTCCCAGTAAATTGTTGCAGTAATGAAGTCTTTGGTTTTCTTATGTTTATTTCTTTTCGTTTATATTGGAACAACAGAAAAGCAGAAAAAAGCCAAATCTGATCCATTCCACATAGAACTCCAAACATGGACTGGACAGAATTATTGGCACCTTTTCAAAATAGTGCATTCTACTTTTAACATGCATTCTGTAATCCCTTACTTATCCAAGCTTTATGTACCACCTTAATAAAGTGCACCATCTACAGCAGGGGTGGCCAATTCCAGTCCTCGAGGGCCACTGTTCTGCTTGTTTTCCAACTATCCCTGCCTGACCTGCTGCTGATTACCTGGTTCAGGTGTGTTCAGCCACTCAGAAGGTGGAAGATACCATCTTAGATGAAAGTGGAGTGAGGAAAGATAAAGTGCAATGGTATCTTCCAATTTGGCCGTTTTTTAACAGCAATTTGTTACAGTGTGGGAGAGGACAGAGAGCTTTTTGAGGGTCCAGCTGGAGCAACACACAGCAGAGACCAGAAAGATGGAAGCTGAACTCAGAAAGGCAGAAAGTCTAAAGAATGCGAACCTTTGCTTGCAAAAGGAGAAAGCCTCCCTGCTAGGCGAAATTGAGGAATGCAGAGCCTCTAGTGAGACTGAGAACAAGAATCTACTGCAGGAGAAGAAGGATCTCTCAGCAGCACTAAAACACACTGAAGAACGGCTTGAAGTAATGCGGTCGATGTACCAGTCCGTCGTTGTGAAGAAAGAGCTGAGCTGTAAGGCGAAGCTCTCGATTTACTGGTTGATCTATGTTCCGACTCTCACCTACGGTCATGAGCTTTGGGTCGTGACCAAAAGGGCTATATCCCGAATACAGGCGGCCAAAATGAGCTTCCTCCGCAGAGTGGCTGGGCGCACCGTTAGAGATAGGGTGAGGAGCTCAATCACCCGGGAGGAGCTCAGAGTAGAACTGCTGCTCCTCCACATCGAGAGGGGCCAGCTGAGGGCTCAAGCATCTGTTTTGGATGCCTCCTGGGTGCCTTTCTAGGGAGGTGTTCCGGGCATGTCCCCACCAGGAGGAGACCCCGGGGAAGACCCAGGACATGCTGGAGAGACTATATCTCTTGGCTGGCCTCGGAACACCTTGTCATTCCCCCGGAGGAGCTGGAGGAAGTGTCTGGAGAGAGGGAAGTCTGGGCATCTTTGCTTTGACTGGTAGCAGGTCAGGCAGGGATAGTTGGAAAACAAACAGGACAGCGGCCCTTGAGGACTGGAATTGGCCACCCCTGATCTACAGTGCCATCATAACAAACCGTAAGGTGGTATTTTCACCTGCGCTAGAGAAGTGAGCTTAGCATACTAGCCTGTAGCTGTAAGCCTGCTAGGATATAGCTGTTATCATGGCAGTCTGCGGTTAGCATGCTAACCTGTAGCCATTAGCGGTGTAGCTCTCCTGGTACACTGTGTTGTTGTCATTGTTGACGTGTGCTGGTGTTGTCCAGTGCCAGTCTCTGATTGGAGGATATGCCTCCATCAGAAAAGTCAGTGTCACATCTTGACCTTCATACACCTCCACCCTGGTGCTGGCACTAATATTAGCACTACTGACGCTATTCACAGTTGTTCTGTTTTCAGTGATTTCCCCATTCACTTCCAATGAACCACTGCTTGTGTTAGCTTCTAGCTCTCCGGCAAGCAGGTCTCCATTGACTTCTGTGTTCCTGGTGTTAGCATTAGCATGCTGCATTGGCTGCAGGGAGATCCTCAGGTAGGGACCATCTGTCAAAGACGAAGAAGAGAATGAGTAAATGTAACTGTGTTCAGCCTTTATGTTGGAACTGATCTGGTGGGTTCACATTTTAGATTCTGTTTCTGCTCTGAAACTGTACAGGGAATGTTTAGAAATTATTTTAATTTTTATTATTTTGTTTTTATACCTAATCATAATGTCCACAGTTGTCATTGTATTACCAGGTGTTTCTATAATGTTACCATAAGTTAGAATTGTTTATTCCCGAGTCATTATCTAAATGAAACAAGTGCTCTTGTTCTGTTATTTATCTTTTTACCCAGTACTCTGAGCTGGGTGGTTGCTGTGATGATGCCAGCTTCGTTGAACGCAGTACAGGTGTAGTTCCCACTGTGTTTTTGACTGACAGCAGAGAACATCAGAGTGCTGTTGATGTACAGGCGAGGGTTGCTATAGTAACGTTGGACGGTGACATTTAGCATCTGGAATAAACCAAACAAGCAATGAACACTAACACAGATTGTTTCTCAAAAGTAAAGACACATGAGTGATGTCTGAACTTTCACCTGTGTATTCCGGTGTGTCCAGGTTACATAGTAGTCGTGGGAGGGGTTACTGGTCATACATGTGACCTCAAACTTTTCTCCTTCCAGTCGGATGAATTGATCCTGGCTGACGGACAGGAAGGGAGGATGATGTAGCCCTACATACAGGTAAACAGGTGCAGGCGGACAGTTAGAAAGGTAGACAAGCACACAGGTTGGTGTAGGCAAGTGTACAGGTATTCCTCGGAATCAAAAGCATGTTGACATGTCCAAAGACAAACAAGTACAAACAGTGAGGTCAACAGACAGACAGGTGTACAGGCAGGTCTTACTGGGGACCACCAGCAGGTTGATAGGACTGGATTTCAATTGTCTCCCATCTTTCCAGCCTGAACAGATGTAGCGTCCACTGAACGATCTCTGCAGGTCTCGGATTAAGGCTCCTCTTCGGGGGTCAATGGTCACATTCATGCCCTGTGGCAGACCCTGTCCCCTGGTCCCAGCACTGCCCTCTGATTGGAGGGTGAGGTTTTTGACAGATGGGTCAGTCAGCAGACATTTGAACAGGAAGTCCTGACCTTCTCTGACGTCAGGGACACTGCGAGGAGTGACGAACACACTAGAGGGGTTGGATGGGTCTGAGAGAGAGGAAGTGTGGGAAATTGGAGGTCAGTTTTGGATCACAGTGAAGGTTATGAAAAACATTATTGTTAGCAGGTGAGACAAACATTTATGTGTAATAATCTAAAGGTGTTTTTCCACCAGAGACAGGAAATGGGTCAATCAAAGATCAGAAGAACTACAGATCCTGAAACAGTTTGTTGACTGAGTGGAGTAGTGTTACTGGTGTCTAATTACATCTGGATCTGTGGAGTCCAGAAGGAGGATGTCTGACTGCCACAATCCGGGGGTGTGGTCTCATTGATCTTACCTTTGACATACAGGTGAATCCAGGTGTCAAGGTGTTTCAGGCTCTGGTTGGTGTATCCACAATGGTATGTCCCAGTGTGCCTGGGGTCTGCGCTCCTGACCTTGACTGGGTTTGGCAGTTCGTTGTGGTACAGTAGGCGAAATGCTGTGCTGGACCAGTGGACTGGGCCATTACCATGGCAACTGAGGGAGAAGTTGGACCTGGCAGTCAGAACCACTTCACTTTGGTTTGGCAGAAAGCCAGAGTTCAGATGGACTGATGGAGGACCAGAAGGATCTAAAACCAAAGAACAGTGAATGTGATACAAGAACACCTGACCACAGCAAGCTGTTAGGACAAACATCTCATCAGATGGACACAAATACCACTTCAAATGAATCATGAAGTGGACTTTTACCAGGGTTAGGGTTATAAAAAAAAATATATATATATATATATTGACAAAATAAATAAAAATAAATTGACATTAAATATCAGCATGTAAACTGAAACAAAAATTGACCAACAGTGCTCCGAGGAACCCCACAAATAATCATTAACACTGTTACTGGGATGATCATGCTGATGTAGATGTCATTAAGACACATCTGCTGAAGTGTCAGTGTTGTTTTTACAGACCACCAAAGCCTGAATCAGTTAATATCTGTTTTTGCCGGTTTTATTTTGTGGCCTAACCTGACAAAATGTTAACCTCAGAGGCAGCAGATCAGAAAGGGCATATGTAACCCAGTGCTAAGAGCAGATGGGGCCTTGCATGGCTGCTATTTCTACAGTATGATTGGGAGCTAGTATAGGTTGGAAGCGGGTTCATTGGGAGATCATTGGGAAGTGTTGAAAAGTGCTGAGAGCACCGGTATGATTACAACATTGTGTTTTGTGACAATGCGTGCAGCCAACCAGATGAATTGTTATGCTCTCACATTAACCAATAAGGTTAATTGTCCCTCCTTGGAGACCGAACATCCTGTTCGCGCTCTGGATATTGTATCAGATGCTTAAGAGCCGCATGTGGTTGCAACACACAGAGCTTAAGAATCGTGTGTAACGGATGTATTGAGCTGAGGGAAAGCTGTGCGCCAACGGAGACACGGAACCCACACCGTTGCCTTTGCCTTGGATTGGCGAGATATATATGCAGGAATGTACTGCACTATCTTAGATGCAATTACTGTTAGCCGTGAGCTCATTCGCGCTAGCATGCACCATTGAAAAGCATGTAAATAAATGCTAATCACTGCTAGCTGCGAATGCTAACTCACGCTAGCTATCCATCAATTCCCTTTGAACATGCCGGTTACAAAGGCTAAAGCCATTTCGTATGGGATAATTCGATTGTAACTTGAGTGGTATTTGAAGAATTGTTACAGAATAGTGTTCTATGATTGTTTTAAGCTGTTATATTAGCACACGTTTATTTTTTGATGTTTTATAGTGCTGACAGGTTTATAATTGATGTTTCTTGCAATGGGAATACAAAAGTGCACTTTGCTTGGAATTTGCTGGAATTTCATCAGACTTTTCTAGCACGTATTTGGAAAGAAATGTGTATTTACAATGCACTTGGGAGCTGTGTTACCTCAATTTAGTGTATTTACTATGCACTGTTAATGGTTGTTAATGTTGAATATGTGAAATTTATTGTACAACTTGAACAAGTGAGAAGTTAATTTTGAAGCACTTGAGAGTAACTTTTAGCTGTAGACAATTAGTTACAGTGTAATCAAATTACGGTATTCTGGCCTTTCCATAGGTCAGGTTTTTTGGTTGGATTCAAATCGAAGCTACTCTACAACAGCAAGAACAGACCTCTCTCCAGTACTGGATGGCGAGCCCCTGCCCAAGGAATTGAACAAAGTGGTAACTAGTGACCAAACTGGTCACAAGACATTGAGCTGAAAAAGACATTGAAGTGACCTAGTACTTGAATAGACTTTATATGCACTGCAAAAGGGACTGAACTTGTCCTCTTTATTTTTGTTTGTATGCGCGCTCACCCTTGGTTAATCTTATTTTCCTCAATGAATGTGAAATTTACACCCATTTACAACATCAGCAGTAAATTCAACTATTTTACTACAAGTTGTGTTGATTATTTCACGGTGGCTATTCACCTCTTGGCTCCTGCGAACCTAGATGATTCTGATCTGGTCCAAACCCTTTCCTTTGTACTGGTCTTACTGGTATAGATAGTTCACAGTACCATAGTTACTGGGTACAGAAGGATAATAGATAATACGTGCACACTAACAAAGTGTTACAAATAATTTTTTTAGCATTTGGGTAATTTCTGAAAGACACTAACAAAGTATTATGTTGTTTCAATAGACAAATTAGTGTGTCTACCAGAAACAAAGTTTGATGATTTGTGGGCAAATAAGTAAATGTAAGGATTAAGTATCAACATGTAAATCTAAATTACAGAGGAACAAGAATAGAGCCCTGGGGAACCCCATAAGTAATTATTAACACTGTCAATGTGACAAAGCCTGCTGGAACACCACTGTACTTTTTTTAGTAGTAAAACTACTGTGATACACAGTAACGCCACAGTACTCAGTACACTGTAATACACTATGTGGATGATGCAACATGATTTTATTTTAAATCAGGAGAGAGGAAGCCAGTAGATACATACACAAGCAATTTATACATTTATGAAATCATCTTTAATTACAAAAAACCTTTCTGTGAATGCAAAAAATTCTTCAGGAAATAATGTTTTCACAAACCTGTTCACTTCTGTTGAGTTTATAAAGGTTAATTGTTTTTATATAAATATAATTTTCGAATTCTTTCTTAATTAAAAAGACAATGCTTAAGTTTGGTTATCAGCGTGTTTAAGGGGTCGTTTACATAAAGTGTCTTTTGTGCACTCAAATTTATTATTTTAAATTGAGACACTCAACAAGCGTGCTCACAATATAGAGTGACGCCGTCGCAAAACTCACAGTTGTGATGCGCCACTTTTTCCATAGGTATCTACGCAGCAGCAAGATTTAAACAATTTCAACTTTTCTGAATGTAGCAAGCGCACCGCAGGTCATTTGACAAGAACCAATCAATTAGCTTCACCCTTTCCATAACAGCGTCTAGTTCAATGCTCAGCTGAGATGGAGTGCGGAGTTCTTGGATCAGTTGGTGAAATTCTCCATGTTTTCTTTGTGCTTGAAGGACGGGGTGCAACCAAACACAGCGTTTTCCCCCCTTCTTGTCCACAAACAAATATAGCAGCACAGCTGCTGCAAGGGACTTTTGGTGCTGGAAATCCATTTATATCCTGCAACGTCCTCATTGTCATGCAGTGTGCAGCTCATGGTTGCTTAGCAACAGCAGACATCACAGGAACACAAGCTCCCAAGCACTTTGGAAGGAAGGAGAATGCGTGCTCTCCACGCAGTTTTAGACGCAATAAGTGAACGGCCCCTAAATCTGTCAACATACTAACACAGGAAATCATTCTCATTGATTAAGTGACAACAGGTACATTACTGGTTAACAACTGACAGTCTCATTGGTTAGTTGGTATAAAACACATTGGATGGCTGTATAAGAGTGATTTAACCTTATTGGCTAGTTGGGAACACATTTCCCTGTCATTAAAAACAGGATTTCATTGGCTGCCTGGAGGATCATAGGATCTCACTGGCTGACAGTAGCAGGTTTCTTGGTGAGGTCCTGCAGGTGGGTGGCAATACGGGATGTCTGCAGCAGTAAAGCCTGATGGTTCTCAACCAGCAGACTCTGGTGACGAGCCACGTTCTGCAGATTGTGGATCTGCTGGGAACCCTGTTGACAAGTCAGAACAGAGGTCAGCTCAGTTAAAATGAGCCAGACGGGACTGCATTGAATCACCAGTAAATGAAGAGAGATTCAATCTGTTTAACTCTTTTCTTCTAAATGACAACTCAGGTTGTTAACTAATTTTCCTTTAGCTCAGACCAGATTAGACCAGTTCAGTGTAGTTTGGACTGGTAATGGTCTACTCTCTCTGGAAATCCTAAATACTACCTGACCTGAGTTCCCAGGAGTTTAACAAGGTTGAAATAGTTGTCCCAGTCTCTATCAAATTAAATTCAAACTTTTCTAAAGTAAAATAAGTTGAACTAAACTAATCTAAACTACACAAACTCATCTAAACTAAATTCAACCTCAGATTAACCAACTTGAACTGGACTCACCTGAGTTCTCAGTGTGCTGAGCAGTTGGACCACCTGGGCCTGGTTTCCAGCGACCTCCTTCTGGACCAGCACCAGCTGTGTTAACAGATCCAAGACCTTCTTCTTCCACAGTTCCTCCTGCTGCTGATCCAGGACCAGCTCCGATAGCCTGGGGGTGGAGTTCGGACTGCTGGGGTCATCCTCTGATCGGCCAGGAGTCTGGGCTGCGCCCATCATCAAGCCAGCAGGTGGATTGTCATGGTGATCACCTGAAGTGAAGACGACTGAAGTCAAAGCTTCAGTTTTTACACATACAGGAGCCATGCTCCTGTAATTTTCGATAAAGTCCCACTTAGAAATGGACTACATTTAACTGAAAAGTTGAGAGTTGAATTAATTTGTTTTCTTCGTAATGATTTGTTTTTAGTGTTTGAATTCTAGACATTTGCTTAGTTTAGACTAAATTTACTAGTGGTGTTTGCATGTTCTCCCCGTGCCTGCGTGGGTTCTCTCTGGCTGCTCCAGCTTCCTCCCACAGTCCAAAGACATGCAGGTTAGGTTGATTGGCGACTCTAAATTGCCCATATTAGTGCATATTTATATATATTATTGGGTTGCAATAATAATTGGGTCGCAAATTGGGTTGCGTCAGGAAGGGCATCCAAATATCCAAATGTATACATGTGAACGGTTGATTCTCTGTGGCGACCCCTGACAGGAAACAGCCAAAAGTAGTAGTAGTATACTAGATTTACTAGTGATTTCTTTAGTTTGTTTTCTTTTAGTGTATTTGGGTTTATTTTGGAACAACTGTGCAGAACTGCAAGCACCGTGGGCTGCTCAGGTTATAAAGGTAAGTAGGCAGGTATAGGACAGCATATACCTGGGGGGTCCGTGTTCTTTTTTTTTTTTTTCCCGGTACTGGCAAGGCAGCAGGAGCCAGTACTATGCTATGAAACCACAGTTAAACTTAAATGCAGACTGCGGACGGTGATAGGTCGCATCACTGGCGGGGACGAAGCAGCCTACAGGAGGGAGGTGGCCCGTCTGGGGTCATGGTGCAAGGGCAATAAT
>NW_018127893.1:86107-99139 GCF_001952655.1 Monopterus albus | reverse complement strand
TTTTGCCTCCCCACTCTCTGGCTGGAGGCTCAGAAGTGTGAAATGCAGGACCTCTAGAGTGAAAAACTCTTTTTTTCCCTCTGCCATTAGACTCCTAAACAGTTGACAGGAGTTTATTACCAGGAAATATGTCATGTAATGACGTACAGACGACCTGTACTGTTTACATTCTCAGTTTGCACATGCATAATTGCACATTCACTGTTGACTACTACACATACAGATCCCATGTAGCATACATTCTCTTCAGAGAAACGCATTTCCATACTGTGCATATGACAATAAAAACTTTTCTTGACTTGGTGCATCACTGGCTTTCTGATTTTGTCGGCGTGTTGATCATCCACCTCGATCCAGACTGAAATAACTTCTGATGATTGTAATGAAAAGTGGTTCAGATGTTCAGTTTTCCACAGGATGGACTGTAGTGATCCTCTGGTGATCTCTTCACTGTAACACTGTCTTTAAATTCTCTTCTGCTGGCAGGACTTCAGTGTGATAGCTTTTACTCTGGTGATTTACTGGTGGTGATTTCTGGGATTAAAACATCTACCAAAGCCAGACTTTATGGAAGTTTATGGGAGTCAAGTTTGCAAATGTTGACTTTTATTTTTATACAGATGATGGATGGATGGAAGAAACCCACTTAGTGTGACCAAACCCAGACTGCTGAAGCTTCACACTAACTTCAGCTGAAAACTGAAGAACCATGGATGCAGTCCTCCGCCTCGGACTGTGTAGGTGACTCAGTGTGAACACGAGGGATGGTTACACAACTACAGCTCTTTACACAGACATGATTAAAAATCTGTCTTGAAAGTTATTTTCACACAGATTGGATTCACTGCTCAGCTGATGTTCAAGTATTCTTAACAAACTGACTTATTGTAGTCACTGATTGATTACTGCACTGATCAATAAACTGATACACATTAAAAACTGATTGGTTGTGCAGTTTCATGTGACAGTTGAATATTTACATCACTGAGTTTCACAATCAGTGTTTCTGTTCAGAGAGGAAACAAGAAGTGAAACTAGTGTGTGTGCGTCAGTGTGTGTGTGTCTTTCTGTGGTTTTGCGTGGACAAATTTTAGTTCAGTGCCATCTTTGTGAGGACATCCTCAGAAAGATGTGCAAATGTGTGTTAGTGACCTTTACTGTGTTTTAGTGTGTTTTGTGTGTTACTCTGTGTGTTACTGTGAGTGCTCGCAGTTGTGTGCCTGTCTCTGCTGCTGCTGGGTGAAACAAAGAAAGTTCACCGTATTGCTGCAGAAGCCAATTCACAGTGACACGATGAAGCGGTGGAATTATGAACTTTGAAAATGTCTGGACACATTTGAGCCTTCTGAGGTCTCATCGTTGTTCCCAGTTAAAGGGTTTGTGGGGAGTTGTTCCTTGTTCTGATTCGAGGGCATCAGGACAGACGGCGCTGCAGTGTTGCACATATTGTAACCCCCATTCTAGTTAGTGATACTGGACTGCATACATCAAACTGTGCTGACTTGTATAAATGATGCATTTGTCTTGATGCAGTTTATAAATCAGACCCTGACAAATTTCTGCTGCTTCATCACATCCAGACTGAAGCCACATTTAATGTCAGTTCATTTCAGACAAGATCTGAGAGGCTGAATAATTATAGCATAATGATAATATACAGTCTGCTGAGATCAACATGAACATGCCCTCTGAACCACAGTGAGGGACAACAAGCTTCAGAGACAAAGGACTGTTCTGTAGAGTAAAAATCAAATGAAATTCATTGTTTGGTGATGGTTGTTTTTATTGATTAGCTGACTGATTTAATATTAGACAATAACTGGTTTTAGGTCGAACCGATCGACATCTCTGGCCATTACCGACCTAATGGAGGACATAACAAGTGCTATGGATGAGAGGAAATACATGATGGGAATATTTATTGACCTAAAAAAAGCATTTGACACAATCAATCATGAGTTATTAATGGATAAGTTAGAAAAATATGGAATCAGAGGAATGGTTCTGAAATGGATTAGAAGTTATTTGACACAGAGGCGTCAATTTGTGAAGTTGGGTGAATACCAATCGAGTGAGCTGGATATTGTATGTGGAGTGCCTCAGGGTTCTGTTTTGGGACCTAAACTATTTATATTATACATCAATGATATATGTAAGGTTTCTGATTTAGTGAAAGTGGTTTTGTTTGCTGATGACACTACCATATGGGCATCGGGTGAAAACCTACAGCAACTCTCTGGACGGGTTTCACAGGAACTTGAGAAGATAAAGAAATGGTGTGACAGTAATATTCTATCTCTGAATCTGGATAAAACTAAATTTATGGTATTTGGGAATCGTAAACTAAATAATAAACTTCAATTGAAAATTGGGGGAGCTAATAAAGAACGAGTATATGAAATTAAATTTCTAGGTGTCATACTTGATGACAAATTCTCCTGGAAATCTCATATCAGATATATTCAGCACAAAATAGCAAAAAATATATCGATATTGGCAAGGGTTAGATATATTTTGGACGGGAAAGCACTACGCATTTTGCATTCTTCATTGGTTTTACCATACTTAGAGTATGGCGTTGAAAACTGGGGAAATACATACAAAACCTCACTTCAACCATTGTATATATTACAAAAAAAGAGCGATAAGAATTGTGCATAAGATGGGATATAGGGATCACACCAATGTAGCTTTCATACAGTCTAAATTGTTAAAACTTTTTGATTTAGTGGGATATAAGACTGCTGTGTTTATGTATAAAGCCAGGAACAATTTATTACCTGGTGGAATTCAAAAACTATTTAATGAAAGGGAAGGGGGATACAATTTAAGGGGTCAGTTAAATTTAAAAATTCATGCTATACGTACAACCAAAAAAAGATTTTGTATTTCCATAAGTGGGGTAAAACTATGGAATAACTTAAGTGTAGACATAAAAAACAGTACTAGAATTGACAAGTTTAAACATAAATATAAAGGTATGTGTCAATCAAGATATATGCAAGAACAGGCTCAATGATTATGTGTGGTGTAGAGGATAATTATTTATGTAGAGATATTGCTTAGGACTTAAAAGTTGTAAGATGATGTCATGGGGTAGGACTAGATAAGTCTAACTTCTTCCTACTCCGTTCAAGCATGTACTAGGTATAAGTAAACTGATATTGGATTATTATTGTTGGATATGTGTGAAATTACATGTGTTGACATATCAACTGTTTTACATGCTTGAATGAATAAATCAAATCAAATCAAATCAAACCTGAGTGTGTATGACCAGACACAGCAATCATCCCAGTGCAATAAATGGTAAATATAACCATGGTATATATCAGTCTGAAAGCTCTTCTATCACAATATGTATATATAAATTATTTATAAATAGTTTCTTCGTTATTTCTATTCTTTCCTATTTGATTGCACATATATTCATTTTTCTTTTACATTTTTTTATTTTCTTGTTGGCTTACAAAGGACACAGAGCATCTGTACTGGAGTCAAATTCACAGGTCATGCTGGAGGACGTGGTGTCTGGTCCTCACTACTTCTAATGTGTGTCTGAGGTACAAACCGGGTTTAAAGGTTCAGATTAGAATCAGGTTCAGGTTAGAGGTAGGGAATGCAGTAGGTCAGTGAAGGTCCTCACAAGGATAGAGAGACAATATGAGGAAAAAAACTAAACTATGTGAATAAACTAAAATCTTTAACATTAATTGAACTGCTGACCCCTCCTGATGCATGCTGGGAAACACTGAGGTGTGTCAGTTGTTAAACCACATCATGAAGAAATTGTGTAAGTGAAGAATTTCTGGGTCAGTGAGTCAGAGCTCAGTGTTTCCACATCTGCAGAGTTTAAGAAGTGTTTGATTGGTGAAGTGTGTTGATGCTTACTAACAGGTTATTGTACCTGATTATTGACAATTTAATTAATGGGTTAAATCTGTGAAAAGCTATGCAGAATCTCATTAAATGACTCTGAGCTGATAATTTATGATCATAACATCTGGACAGGAACCTGTGTTATGTGTCTGCACTTATTTAACGATACAAATCAAGAAATGCTACAGAAAACATAGGTTTTAAGGTCCTGCACAGATCCACTTTGTAAACCTGAACCTAAAACACTCAACCCTCGGACCTGGTCTCCAGACACGAACCTATAGAATGTGAAGGTACACCGTGTTGAATGGTAGGATGGGGGTACCGTTTTAGGAGGGAGGTGTTGCATTTACCTGCATACATTCTTGTTTGGTTTGGCTAAAAATTTGCATAAGTCATTTAAATCTCACTTTACTAACTGTGGTAACTCAGAACCAATTTGTCTTGGGAGACCATACCAGGGGCTAATGCCCCAGCCAACACAGCTCCCAAGGATCACCGGGGCACACAAACCTCTCCACCATATGATATTCATGTAGTTTTTGAAATTTTCTGGCAAGTGTTCAAGTTCTAGGCCTATGAAAAAATGTGACGCTTATGGAAGGCTTTTTAAGGTGGCAGAACTATATCTGGGAGGATAAAAGGAACTGAGAAAAATGGCTGCTTTACAGTGTTTAAAAATTACTGAGCTTCAATTTGTACTACACTTTGTTGGTAGGTTCAGGTGCACTTGTTTTGATGTGCTTTTTACAAAATTACTGTAATTGTGTCACATAAGGCACACCTCAACCTCATTCTGACAATATGAAATTAATACAGATTTAAAAATTATCCAGAATTTTCATAAATTTACTACACTGATTACAATTTCTAAGATGTCAGTATATTTGAGAGTGTAAAATGACTTGTTTGTGACTCGAAACAGTGTTTAGGACTTGGACTTGACTTGGGAGTTAAAATCTAGACTCTGAACTTGACTCGAGACTTCATAGCCGTGACTTGAGACTTGATAACAATGACTTTGCTCCACCTCTGCTATCTGGACATAAACTAGTTGTAAACTATCTTTGATCGATCGTTATCAATGATATGATTATTTCACAAATCATTCAGAAAGAGTACTTTTACTTTTGATACCTCAAGTACATGTTCTGTACTTCTAATGAAAGTGAAGAATGTAGCTTTTTCAAATATATTTTGGTGTAGAAATCTGCTCCAAAACGTGTCCTAATGCAGAGAGGTGCCGTCGAGGCCTCCTGTGACTCACTGACAGCAGTAGAATTTCATAATGACAAATATCTGAACATCTGGGCAGAGCATGGTGGAGCATAGCAGACTGTAGTGGAGCAGGGAGAGGGAGCGCCGGGCAAAGCAGTGGACTGATTTAGAGTTTCATGCTGTGCTACCTTAAGTAGGATTTGAATGCAGTGTTCTTATACATGTGTACTGGTACTTTTACGTTAGTAAAGGATTTGAGTCCCTGCATGTAATAATGCATACAGTACTGCATGTATTGGGCTCAGTTTTTAGATTTATTGTTATTGACTGTGAGAGCAAACATCAGACTTCTGCTCTTATTTTAACTCGTGTGTACTGGTATTTTTACGTTAGTTATGGATCTGAGTCCCTGCATGTAATAATGCATACAGTACTGCATGTATTGGGCTCAGTTTTTAGATTTATTGTTATTGACTGTGAGAGCAAACATCAGACTTCTGCTCTTATTTTAACTCTTGTATATTCTGATGATTTCTACTGTTTGTCAGGACTTTCACACCTGAGGCTTCCTGATGAATGGATTCAATTAATCAATTCAAATCAATAACAATAAAATATAGTGTCGTCAGAAGTGTTGCTTTGTTTTTACTGTGACAAAACTCAGATAGTGGGTTACTGTTCACTGGCTAGAGACCTGATTATCAGAGTTGGTCCGCTGACAGCCGGAACATCGTACGCTGAACTTTATCTATTTTGTGTTCAAGAGGTTTTGCTCAGAGTCTCAAACTGACTGAAAACAGGGAGATACAAGGTTTTGACACCAACAGATCTGAGTTTTGTTTTGGAGAAAGTTCTGCAGTTAGGAAGTTTCGGTGTCTGGGGGAGGGAGTGTGGTGGTGCAACCTCAGAGACTCAGGAAACACATTTTCTACCAGAGAGCACACACACTAAAATACACACTGAAACACACACACACACACACACACAGGGATAACATGTGTGTGTGTGTTTCAGTGTGTGTGTGCATGGAGGGTCTTTTTTCCCACTTCCTTGTTGAACTTCTTCTTTGTTGGAGATTGTGGGAGTGGTGGAGGAACTGGTTACCACGATGACGTGTTTTCTTCCACCCCAGGACCTTCTCATAGTATTTATTGTAGTGCAGTATATACATATATGGTGTATGTGCATATGTAGTAGTATTTGCAGTAGCAGGGATACATGTAGCTGCAGAGAGTCCAAGTGAAGTTTGAATGAAGCAGATGCGGTTCCACGTTAATGTGCAGAGTAAATGTCCAGGTCTTTGTCTGTCAGAGACCGGGACAAGAATGGCTCTGGGATGAGCTCAATGACACAGTTTTCATTGATCAGACCCATAATGACTCTATAGATGTCTGATTTCCTTAGCCAATGCCATAATTGATCAAAGAAGAAATAACCAATCAAAGTTATAGATCTATTGTGCCTTCTTTAAAAGCTCTGCAGGAGCACAAAAAACCCACAGAGTTGACAAATTTAGATCTAGATATGGACCAAAATAGATTTTATTTTGGAGCTGAAGCTAAAAGTCACTGCAGCTGGGCAGAGGTGACCCAAGAGCGACAAGCTGTCCTGTCAACTTACACATATCTCACCAGCTGAGATGGGTTTCTGATGTAATTGATAACCAGTAGTAGGACTGGTGATAAGCGCTGGACTCCTGAGCGGACTGGGGCTTTCAGGTGAAACTGAATCAGCAGCTGATCCTGAGCAGGTTCAGTGCAGATATGAGTCCAGGTCTGTGTTTTCTCTGTGTTTATGTGTGGGGGTGTTTGGTCAGTTCAAAGGGGGTTAAGGTCAGAGGACAGTGTCGCCCATCATGGTCCAAACATCATTCAACTGTGGGTTATACCGAACTGAAAATTAAAGAAAAACCCGTTTAAAACCAGCCGATGCAAATAAAGGTCGAGCGTGTTTAAACACAAACAGACATGAGAGTGACGCACTGATTCAACGTGGGAGGCGTAAGGTGAAACGTCACCTGACGCCTTCGGTGAGAAACTGAACTCCACCTGCTGAAACCAACAGAGCAACGATAAAGGCATGGTGCTAACGGCAGCAGTAAGCCAGGTGCCTCACCTGTGTGCCCGGGATAAAGACGGTGGCCATTACACAGCATTGTGTTTGGCTTCAGGACAGAAACATTAAATCACGTTGAGAATACGTGGCGCATGCACTATGACATGTATTTGAGTACTTCTGATAAAACGTTCATTTTATCGCTGTGCAAACAATCAACCTGCGACATGAGCAACAATCTAATGTATGTGTAATGTATTAATCTATAAATAGGGAGAATTTAGCTGCTCACTGACAAATGACTAAATCTAGTGAAGGCCCAGTAACAGGAGCGTGTGTAAAAGGTCATGGACTGTAACCATCACTGTGGCTGTTTCCCTCTTTAATATCACAGCAAGAAAAATAGTTGTGGACACAAGTTTTACATTTAACCAAACCCCAACTTGTGGTTTGTGTTTTCAGTACTGTAACCTGTACATAGCAGCATTTCCAGAAATACTCAGAGTATCATTTATTTCACTTCCTCTCTGGCTTTCTTCCACCTAAGTCCCATTAGAACCAGTGGGACTCTTGCTGAGACCTGATTCAAACAGTGATGTTAGACTAGAACTCTCAGGCTGCCAAGGTATTAACATGTCATTACATGTTCAGAGAGTTTTATTATTGTGTATCAATAGTTTCATGTTGGCTTAATAACGTGTTTGTGATTTTCAGACTCTTCTGCTTCTACCAACTCATCAGCAGAAACTAAAGGTGTTTTAATCAACAGCAATGGCTGAGCCACACATTTACTGACTTTCAGTGATATTTGTGATTATTTAAACCAAAACCTCACATTTGTGCTCTTCTCCTGTTTTATATGTCATGACACACAAGAAGAGGTTTGTAAATGACAAATAATAGAGAGGTTACAGTTACAGCAATGAATAATTTACTTCAAACCGACTAAACTCTTACTTTTTGACCAATAAATGTCCAGAGACAACAAGTTTCCTCTCAGGTGAAGACTTGACCTCAGTGAAATAAACAAACATTAAACATTCATTTCTATGAGTGTCTCATCAATAATTCATCTCTAAACACTCTACAGACAGTTAATAACCTGTAATTATTGTTTTGGAAAGCTAATCAATATTTAGTAAATTATTAGCAGTTCAATTTTTGTTCATCAGGATTCAATGGGCCATAAAGGTTATTGATAGTTTTATAAAGTTTTAAAACTGTTATTAGTTATTGATAAATAATGCAGTCATGTATTTATCAGTTTACATTATCATTGATCATCTATTTTCAGTACTGATGTATGAACACTTATTTATTTTTAATGTTTAAAACCTGCATAAATCATTTTATTGTGCTCTGTTGTTTAATAGATTTATTGATTATTTGCTCCACATGAGTATCTAACAATTAACACTTAGTGAATCATTAATCCCAGTTTATAAAAGTGAAGTTCTGGTTTTGTTTACACTCCTCTTTGTGTTCACATGTTTTCCTCCACAGAGAGAGGAACGTGATAACACATGACAACTGCATAATAATGACTCATTCATTCCTGTTCAATAAAGGTTAATTAAAGTGTGTGAGTAGTTTTCTGACCTTGAGCAGCACAGCAGCAGCTGAGGGCGATCGACAGCAGCAGAAAATGGACCGACATCTCTCTCTCTCTGTTGTTGCTCAGACTGAGGTCGAACTGAATCTGACTCAAACTTCCTCTCAGACCCTGACACCACCCCCACCCCACCCCACCCCCAAGTCATTCTGTCAGAGAGAGCGAGGACCTGGTTTAGCAGGACGCGTCTGGCTGCATGTCTCCATTGTCCCTCTTCTGCTCCTCAACTGTCTGAAAACAAAAACACTGCATCAAGATTCTGCACAGGTGGACTTGAGTAAAGCTGGATCACAGACCAGGCCAAGTGAGTAGCTACCCTGGGGCCCCAGACCTCCGAGGGCCCCGGGTGTACTCCACAACATTTCTTTGCATAATTTGATTAATCATGAAATTTGCACCACTGATAATAATAATGATCAAAACAAACTTCGTCAGGTCCTTCACTTCACGGTCTGGGTCTTAAACAGGGACTCAAAACCCAAGTTACCAGATTCTACCATCAACAAACATGTTTACTGTCGGATAACTAACAAATATTCACATAAACTCAGAACCTACTCAAGAAATAAACTAAACCTTACTGTGTGTCCCACGAGAGAGGGAAAGGAGGCAACATTCAGGTGTGTTTAGTGTAAACACACCTGGACTCACCTGTCTGATTCATCCCACAGGATCCACAGCCAGTATTTATATGGACTGATCATTTTGCATTTATTACAGCTCCATCAGCTCATATCACAGGAAGCTGGGTTCACTCTGAAGTGCTCTGAATGCAGGTGCTTTTCCACAGCCAGAAAAATCCATGAACTTTCCCAGGACAAAGTTTCATTGTGATTTACTGGGTGATTAATCAGTTTGCTGATGTATCACAGCACGACAGCCAAGTTTTGTGTCATTTATACACTGGACAATGATCAACATGTCATACTTTCTCCGAAAATGCCCTCGTCAGAGCCTGGACTCTGTTGTGGGTCCGAGGTCTCTCAGGTTGCTATGTCCTAAGTAGACTCGAGTACAGATTAAACAACAGGTATTCAGGTGAGGGGTTTTTAACATGCTCCTTCATACGCTTCATTTGCGACCAGGTCGTGGGGGCAATAGCCCGAGCAGAGCCTCCCATTCTTCCCTCTCACCACACACCTCCTCTAGCTCCTCAGGAGGAACCCCAAGGTGTTCCCAGCCCAGCTGGGAGACATAGTCTCTCCAACGTGTCCTGGGTCTGCCCCGAGGCCTTCTCCCGGAGGGACATGCCTGGAATACCTCCCCAGGGAGGCATCCAGGGGGCATCCTAAACAGGTGCCCGAGCCACCTCAACTGGTTCCGCTCAATGTGGAGGAGCTAGTCTGAGCTCCTCACAGGTGACTGAGCTCCACACCCTATCCCTAAGGGTGCGCCCAGCCACTCTCCATAGTAAACTAATTTCTGCTGCTTGTATCTGCGATCTCATTCTTTCAGTCATGATCCAAAGTTCATGGCCATAGGTGAGGGCAGGAACGTAGATCGACTGGTAAATTGAGAGCTTCGTCTTACGAGTCAGCTCCTTCTTCACCGGAACGGACTGGTACAGAGACTGCATTACTGCGAACGCCGCACCGATCCATCTGTCAATCTGCTGCTCCATTTTTCCTTCACTCATGAACAAGATGCCGAGCTACTTAAACTCCTTCACTTGAGGGAGCAACTCGCCCCCAACCCAGAGAGAGCAAGCCACCTTTTTCTGATTGAGAACTGTGGCCTTGGATTTGGAGGTGCTAATTCTCATCCCTCCCGCTTCACACTCAGCTGCAAACCCCTCCAGTGCATGCTGTACATTTTGAACTGATGAAGCCAACAGAACCACATCATCCACAAAAAGCAGAGACGAGATTCTGCGGCCACCAAAACAGACACCTTCCGTTCCCTGGCTGCGCCTAGAAACTCTGTCCATAAAAATAATCGAGAATCGGTGACAAAGGGCAGCCTTGGCAGAGTCCAACATGCCCCAGAAACAGGTCTGACTTACTGCCGGCAATGCAAACCAAGCTCCTACTCCAGTCATACAGGAGTAGGAGTCATACAGAGGGCCCGTATCAATGAGCCCGGCAACCCATAATCCCGAAGTACATCCCACAGGATGCCACGAGGGACACGGTTGAATGCCTTCTCCAGATCCACAAAACACATGTAGACTGGTTGAGCAAATTCCCATGAACCCTCCAACACCTTAGTGAGGGTATAGAGCTGGTCCAGTGTTCCACGGTTTTTAACATGACGGGTGTATAAAAGCCGTTGACCAATCAGCGGTGTTCAATGCTGCGTCCCTGACACTCCCCAGAACTTTATCTAGTCCCTGGCTCCTCAGGTGGAAACACAGAAATGAGTTCTTCAAAAGGTTTCTACTCTCTGGGGGAAAACGCTGACAGGAACGTTCTGTTTTAAATATAAATCTATATTTATACCACTTTGGTTCAGTGAAAGCTGAAGGTTTCAGTGAAATCCTAATGAAGACGTGTTTTCTCTATTAAACCAGACCAGGATCTTTCTCTGATCTGAAACAGGACCTATGAGGGTCAAAACAGAACCAGAACCACTTTTAAGATACTGGAGTTCTCCTTACTCACTTTAACAGAAAACGTGATATTTTTGACATTTAGGGGAAAGCAAAAAACGAGGAAGAAGTTTCAGTTGAGTGAGTCACAGTTTGAACAGACTCTTCTTTCTGACATTCAGCACTTTTCTGAACTTCTCTCTGCTTTACATCATGACACGAAGTAAAAACAGACTAGAGTACACATGGCGGGGCCAGTTTGAGGGGGATCCAACAGTTTTCTCCACAGTGGCTGTTGCCACTGCTGTGCCTTTATGTCCAGTGTCTATCCAACTGAAGCACAAGTTCTTTTATATTGGTTTTTATGAGTGAAAACAATGATGGACTGAGACTCACCTGAAAGCAGGTAAATTATAGGTCTCACCTGCAGGATCATGCACACCTGGACCATCAGCTGAAATGCCTGGACCATGAACTGAAACATCTGGAACATCAACTGAAACGCCTGGACCATGAACTGAAGCACCTGGACCATCAGCTGAAACATCTGGAACATCACCCGAAACACTTGGGTCATCAGCAAATTTGACAGAAATGCTGAAACTTTGGTTTCTAAAAGTTTTTTTTATAAAATTTTATTTTAAATAAGTGGCTGAGCTCAGGTCAATTCACTCATTCACCCTATGCTCTGTTCTGCTTTTTGAATTATGGACACAGTTACACATAAAAACTAATGAAATAAAACCAGACAGTTGTTCAGTGACAAAAACAATCTGATGAAGAAAATAAAAAGTAAATAAATATACAAATAAAGAGATCAGTAGTTATGTAATGGAAAAGTTAAATTCACACACATGCTGTCTGCTCAGTATGCTCAATGTTCTTATTATCTTTTTATTTGTACTGTCTAACCTTGTTTCCTTTCCTCTGGACAGTCCCGTCTCTCAGACGCTGCACACAGATTTAGTCTCTACACACACACACACACACACACACACACACACACACACACACACACACACACACACACACACACATATTTTTGTTTCCACTTACCGGGTCCCTACATAGACTTACATTCATTTCCAGGAGACTTACCCTAACCATAACACACACACACACAGTCTATATTGATGCACATAGCCTGGTTTCCATAGACTGACTGCACAGTTGCCCATCTAGGAAATACCTATGAAGGCCACATACAGTACCTAGGACACATTTCTGATTGGTTCCAGTTAGCGGGGGATAGTTGACTGATGTTATAAAAAACCTGACTGTAATGTCTCTCTTTTGTCACTCACTGACTCTTTGCACTGACTGTGTGACCTCTTGATCAAGATACTGGTACTGTCTTATGCTATTGTCTGATTCAGTTAAATTACACAAAATCTGTCAATCTGCTGCTCCATTTTTCCTTCACTCATGAACAAGATGCCGAGCTACTTAAACTCCTTCACTTGAGGGAGCAACTCGCCCCCAACCCAGAGAGAGCAAGCCACCTTTTTCTGATTGAGAACTGTGGCCTTGGATTTGGAGGTGCTAATTCTCATCCCTCCCGCTTCACACTCAGCTGCAAACCCCTCCAGTGCATGCTGTACATTTTGAACTGATGAAGCCAACAGAACCACATCATCCACAAAAAGCAGAGACGAGATTCTGCGGCCACCAAAACAGACACCTTCCGTTCCCTGGCTGCGCCTAGAAACTCTGTCCATAAAAATAATCGAGAATCGGGGAC
>NW_018127893.1:73798-85591 GCF_001952655.1 Monopterus albus | reverse complement strand
ACATTTAGGGGAAAGCAAAAAACGAGGAAGAAGTTTCAGTTGAGTGAGTCACAGTTTGAACAGACTCTTCTTTCTGACATTCAGCACTTTTCTGAACTTCTCTCTGTTTTACATCATGACACGAAGTAAAAACAGACTAGAGTACACATGGCGGGGCCAGTTTGAGGGGGATCCAACAGTTTTCTCCACAGTGGCTGTTGCCACTGCTGTGCCTTTATGTCCAGTGTCTATCCAACTGAAGCACAAGTTCTTTTATATTGGTTTTTATGAGTGAAAACAATGATGGACTGAGACTCACCTGAAAGCAGGTAAATTATAGGTCTCACCTGCAGGATCATGCACACCTGGACCATCAGCTGAAATGCCTGGACCATGAACTGAAACATCTGGAACATCAACTGAAATACCTGGACCATGAACTGAAACATCTGGAACATCAACTGAAACGCCTGGACCATGAACTGAAGCACCTGGACCATCAGCTGAAACATCTGGAACATCACCCGAAACACTTGGGTCATCAGCAAATTTGACAGAAACGCTGAAACTTTGGTTTCTAAAATTTTATTTTAAATAAGTGGCTGAGCTCAGGTCAATTCACTCATTCACCCTATGCTCTGTTCTGCTTTTTGAATTATGGACACAGTTACACATAAAAACTAATGAAATAAAACCAGACAGTTGTTCAGTGACAAAAACAATCTGATGAAGAAAATAAAAAGTAAATAAATATACAAATAAAGAGATCAGTAGTTATGTAATGGAAAAGTTAAATTCACACACATGCTGTCTGCTCAGTATGCTCAATGTTCTTATTATCTTTTTATTTGTACTGTCTAACCTTGTTTCCTTTCCTCTGGACAGTCCCGTCTCTCAGACGCTGCACACAGATTTAGTCTCTACACACACACACACACACACACACACACACACACACACACACACACACACACACACACACACACATCCTTGTTTTTGTCACTTACCGGGTCCCTACATAGACTTACATTCATTTCCAGGAGACTTACCCTAACCATAACACACACACACACAGTCTATATTGATGCACATAGCCTGGTTTCCATAGACTGACTGCACAGTTGCCCATCTAGGAAATACCTATGAAGGCCACATACAGTACCTAGGACACATTTCTGATTGGTTCCAGTTAGCGGGGGATAGTTGACTGATGTTATAAAAAACCTGACTGTAATGTCTCTCTTTTGTCACTCACTGACTCTTTGCACTGACTGTGTGACCTCTTGATCAAGATACTGGTACTGTCTTATGCTATTGTCTGATTCAGTTAAATTACACAAAGACTACCCAAGAGCCTCCTTACTGATTTCCACAACAAGTTACACAAGTGTTTTTCTTTTAACTTTAATCATACACTCATTAATTTTTTATTGAGCTAAAATAAGTTTTGAAACTCAGCACTGTTTGGGGTAAATGATGGATTAACATTATATACTCTTTGGCCTTCCAATAATGAATCCAGTCTGAAGTTACTCATTTTAATGAGGTGTTAATAAATGGATTTGGTTCATGAAGATGTTCAAATTTTTTTAAGCTGCTGAAAACATGTTTTGTAAACCTAAAATCAGGTGTCGGTTTCTTAACAATTAGGCTCTTTTATAGGAAAAAAGTCTTCACAGACAAAAACCTTTAATTCTCTGCTTTGATGTTAAAACAAACTCAGATTCTATTAATTCATAAGCCTTTAATAAAAGCTTTAGTTCTGCCATGTATCAGAAGAGTCTATAAAAAGTATATAAAAACAGTTTGAATAACACAGAGCAGATAATACCAATATACACAGACAGTGCAGAATAATACAGAGAATACATGAACGACTTAAGTTATAAACCTGACTCAGGACCTGCAGTGCCACTAAATGCTCACTAAACTGACTCATCGTTTTCTGTTTTTAAAAGAAGGTTTAGATGTAAAAACAAAAACCCTCCAGGTAAAGCCCATTTCCTCAGTCAGTGCTGAGGGTTAAATAACCCAGTGTCACCTGTACTTCCTGCTGGTCATGTATTCATCAATTAATGAATGGTCAGCAGGTGAGGAGGGTGGCAAAGGTCAAGGGTCAATTAAACCCTCTGCTCTGCCTGTCAGGAAGAGTTGGGCTGACCTGGAGGTTAAAAATCCTGCATCTTCACTGTCAGGCAGCTGAATCCTTCACATGCAGCTCTCCTCTTCCTCACAGCTGCAGGATGAAGCAGGGGGCTCCTCTGCTTCCTGTTTGTCCTCTGATGATGTCATTTCCTGTGTTCCTGGTGCAACTTGAGAGGTGGATTCTGATGTAGGGTCTGGTAACTCAGGGCTGCAAAGGAACCACACCATCGTCATCACCATTATTAGTAGTAAAGGCAAAATCACATCTGTAAAAACAGCCGCTTAGTGTTGTGTCCGACTTGAACCTGACATGCTCTGACACAACGCCTACACAGGCAACGATATTCTTATGACATTGAATTGGCTCGATTTTTAAAATCCTTCTCCTAACATACAAAGCCCTTAATGACAAGGCTCCATCGTATTTTAAGGACCTCATAGAGCCTTATCATCAGTGCACTTTTCTCTCACAAGGACAATCTGGCCATGGCTGCAGTACGTAAACACTTTATGCAGATGTTTCACAATAAAAGCCAGGCCTCAAAGGGGAAAGAGGGTGCCCACACACTGATGTTTTGATTAGTGCAACGTTTTGATCGTGTGACTCTTGAAAGTCTGGACACTGGAATTTTCATCAGACAGACTGTGGTTCGATCACCGACCATCGGCGCCGAGTGCAGCCGCTTAGTGTTCTGTCCGACTTGAACCTGACATGCTCTGACACAACGCCTACACAGGCAACGATATTCTTATGACATTGAATTGGCTGTAGTTTTGCAGGCACTAGTAGTCAGCCAGGCACTGATTGCAAGAGCTCAGGGCATGATGGGAGATGCCTGGCTCTCACCTGAACGGAGAGCTGGTTGGTTTCGATGCTGGATCAACAGCATGATGTTTAACAGAAGCATTACACTTTTAATGGGAGAGGTTGACTGTTTTAGTATTAGTCAGCTTATGCACTATGAAGTTGTGCCACCATCGCAGAATGTGCTGTGATGGTGACTTAGCGTCAGAGACACTCTGTTGTCAGACTGCAGACAGTCTGTGATAGCACTGCTGTACAATATGAACATTACTGGCAGGCTACATATCTGACAGATCAGCAGTGAACATGTCTGCTAATTAATAATATCAATTTATGCAGTTTCATATCAAGTGTATGTTTTACACTTCTGAGTGTACATCATTAAACCAGCAGCTGTTTGGACCCTGAGTAGAAGCTGAAAAAGTTTGGTTGATTACATTTTATTAAATCAGGGTCAGATCTAACACGATGGGAGTTTGACAAACTGAAGGGTGTTGCAATGCTCCTAAATTGTCCGTCTTAACTTTTTTGTCACTGCCCCCTACTCGCTGCTCTCATCCACTGACCAGGACCGTGCATCTCAAATGAACTTATCATAAACTCGTACCATACTGTGTCCAGCACAGCGCCGGTTTCTATGGTGATGTCAGTGATGGGGATGACGTATGCGCCGTGGGGGCCTGCCTCCACTGGCTCTGCCTCTGACAGGTGAACATTCACCTGAGGGGAGGGGCTCCCTGTGAAGGAAAAGACGATGGGGTTTTAAGAGAAACTACCTGAACCAATACAACCTCAAGCTGCGGGAAGAAACATGGACAGTGTCGGGAATCCTGGCAGAAATCAAAGAACCTTTAGTGACACAATCGTGATGATGTCATTATTTAAACTTTCCCTCTGTTTTAAACCACGGTGACACATGGAGAGTCTGAAACAGCAAAACCATTCCACAGATCTAGAAATCTAGCATCTAGACCTACTGAGCTTTATGATTTATCACTTTGTCGTGAACTCTTTTGTCCTTGTCAGGCTCCTGTAGAAACAATGGCTCAGTGTGATCCGACTACTCAGTGGTTTTTGATCTGATGCTCTGAAGTTCACCTGTGCAGGTGAGGTGTGTGGGTGATCTACCTCTTTCAAAGTGAGTCAGCCTCATGGTGCCAGTAAACCAAAAACAGCTTATTCCCTCTGATCCCTGTGTGTTGTTGCCTGTATATCTGCACATTGTGTTGTGCTGAATGTGTGCTACCAGCTGTGCTGCGTTGAGCATTGTGTGTCTGTGCAGTGTGTTACCAGTTGTGGCAGTCTGATCTGCAGCAGCGCTGGATGAAGTCAGCCTGGATCGAACAGCAGCTGGATCTTCACCGTTCATGAAGTTCTCGCTCAGCTTCACGTAACGCTGACACGCAAAATGACAAACGATAACTACATTTACTGATCATAAGCACATGACAAACTTCACCACAGATGTGAGAAATAAAAACAAACTAAAACACCTTGTGTTTCCTAGATGGGCAGTTTGTTTTTAACAGTGTGGATGTGAGTTTCCTTTCAGAGTTGTGACGTCAGATGAAAGATGTAAAGATGATGAACTGGGTTTTATACCTGTTTGTACTCGTCAGGCAACATGTTTCCCACTGAAACGACAAGCGATGAGAAACCGGGTCTGGACTCCGGCTCTCGCTCCCAGCAGCGTTTCATCACCTCATATCTGTGCAAAGACGCGGTTTTAGTGCATCATTTACCCATTAGTTCATTAACACACACAAAGACACTGTTTGTCAGTCTGTGATACTGTGACTCCTCATGGGAGTGTGTAGTGTGTCCCGCATGTCGCGGGGAGCGTGTAGTGTGTCCCGCGCATGCCGTGTGTCCTACATGTCATGAGGAGCGTGTTCAGGCCGGTTCATTCTGTAGCCTCTCTTCAGAGCACAGTAAAACTCCTGGGTCATGGGGAGGTCAGGGTACGGACTCCTGCCTGGGACAAAGAGATAAGCCACTGATTTATACAGGACAGACAGGGGCATGCAGATGTATACTGGTTTATACTGGTTTACCCAGAGAGAAGATCTCCCACAGTAAGACTCCGTAGGACCAGACGTCGCTTTGGGAGCTGTAAATGTCCTGGAAGATGCTCTCTGGTGCCATCCACTTCACCGGCAGAAAGTTCTGAACAAGAAGAACACCTTTATTGTCATTATATGATGAACATATAACAAAATCGCAATATTCTCTCTATGATGCAAAAATAGCATTCAACATTGAATAAACAAACAAATATTTAAAAGGTGCACAATTAATAATAACGGACCAGCTGACAAATGATAAAATAGAATCAAATCCAGGAAATACATGAACCTGAATATAAGCTTAATTGTATCTCAGCTGTAGCAGAGTAGCTCTGATTCAATCACATGTTTGTGCTGTGATTGATTCGCTGCTCAACAGCCTTGGTGTAAAACGTATTTCTCAATCTGGCTGTGCAAGTTTTTATTGACCTGTACCATCTCCCAAAGGGTAGAAGCATGAACAGGCAGTGACCAGGGTGAGAAGGGTCCTTCAACAGCACCAATGAAAGGATGGTTTCTGGCTTTGGAACATTTAACCAGAAACGAAAACTTCTGAATGTATTTTAGACAGAATGAGGACTGTGGGTTGTGTCCTCCAGATGTTCAGGCCCAGTATGAACAGGAGGAATGACTACTGCAGGAAAAAACTGTGAACTTGCCCTTTAACACTGTAAACTCATTGTAATTATTTTAACTGAAGTTCTGGATAACTGACGTTTCCTTTGGCAACATAGTCCTGGTCCTTCATCAGGTCTCGGGCCAGACCAAAGTCACAGACCTTCACCAGCTTCCCCCCACAGACCAGGACGTTCCTTGCCGCCAGGTCTCTGTGGACACACTGGGGACACAGAACAATACACATCAACATGTCAGAGAATATTTAGACATGTATATCAGCTGATCACTGTGACCATACCTTTCGTGAGGAGAGGAAGTCCATGGCCTGAGAGATCTGGTAGGAGAAGCCGAGGAGGTCACTGAAGCTGAGCAGAGGGGAGTCACTGAGGAGGAGAGAGGACGCCTCCTGCTGGTCTGAAGGGGAACCACAGGTTGAGACTGCTCATCAATACTCCTGATCAATACTGTTTGATTTACTTTGTTTCACAACCATCCTGAGTTATTATTAATTATTAATATTGTTACTCTGTTGTTTCTGCATGTTTCTGCGTGGGTTCTCTCCGGGTACTCCAACTTCTTCCCACAGTTCAAAGACATGCAGCTTAGGTTGACTGACGACTCTAAATTGCCCTTAGAAGTGAGTGTGAGTGGTTGTTTGTCTACATGTCACACCTGTGATAGACTGGCGACTTGTCCAGGGTGGACCTCATGTCTCTCCCATTGTCGGCTGGGATTGGCTCCAGCCCCCCATGACCCTATTCAGGAATAAGCAGTATAGGATGGGTGGTAATTTGTTCCAGCTTCCATCATGTTCTGACATTGTTCAGTTTAATGTGAGCACATTAAGCTGAGCTGTACACACAAGATGCAGATTAAGTACACAGTGTGCTACAGAAACAGCATAATACATATATGCACCTGGTGGTGTGCAGGGCGTCTCGTACACCACCGGTTCAATGTCAGCATAGCTGAGCTCCTGCATGGCAAGGTACTGATCACTCTCCTCCTTATTCATGTCCATGTAGCCGCCATCACTGTCACTGAAGGCGAGAAAGAGAGGCCGTCATATACCACAGACGTTTGACATGAAACATGCGTTTTATTTTTAATGTGTGTTGACCTCTTGGTGTGTGCGTCACTCTGCAGGAAGGTGTGTTTGCTCCTCTGCAGGTAGTTCACCAGGTCTCCATGACAGCAAAACTCCGTGATCAGATAGACAGGACCTGGACAGACAGACGGGTGTCAGAGAGACAGGTAAAGTGTCCCGTAGATGCAGCTGCAGTTCTGTGCTCCCCCATTAGGGGCTCCTGTCACTTCTCACTGCAGACTGCACATTCCAGTGTTTCCCATACAATGACTTGTTTGAGGCAGTCTACCAGACACACACACACACACACACAAAAACACACGGTGACGAACCGTCTGAACAGCTCCTCCTCTCCGTGTTTGTTTTTTAACATAACACTGTCAATTGCAGAGACAAAATCCATCCCGTCCAGAACCTGAGCTTGTGTCAGTCCAGGTGAGTTTCTCTCTGTCAGAGTCATGTCCTCACCTCACCCTGAGCAGTCTCCCTCTCTGCACCTGCTCCTCTGGTTGATAGAAACACTGACAATAAATAATGTGACCACTTGATCCAGACCTGGACCTGTGGATTACTCCTGTGATCAGTTGGTCTGAGACCAGCTGCGACAATAATATCTCCTCAGTCTGATATGTTCAGGTGTTTGACTGAGCCTACAGTCGTGACATCGATTAGCCTGCCATAGTGACCACAACACTAATGTTTCAGTAAAGTCACCGTCTCTAGGTCATGATACTTACGTACTGATGCTAGAATTCTGACAGGCTGAGGCTATAAAAGTTACTTAAGTACTGATGCTAAAATTCTGACAGGCTGAGGCTATAAAAGTGTCTGCACTCTGTGTGGTCAGACACCAGGATTGTGGCTTTACTCTGCATGTCTAAGTACGACCCGAGAGACTGATCCATATCAAGCAGAGACAAACATTCCTGAGATCTTTTATTATGAAAGAGTAAACAAAGTGTAAACAGAGAGCAGCAGGAAGTGACATCATGAGTCAGAGACAAAGAATATTTCAAGATTAAGTCAAAGTTAAATCAGGATTCCAGTGCCTACCTCCCCTCGTGCACGCTCCCAGCAGGTTGACAACGTTCAGGTGAGGACCCAGATGAACCAAAACCTTCAGCTCGGACATCAGAGACTGAGCTGCATCACCGCTGCTCGCTGAACACACAGACACCACAGGTTTGACTGATTTTTGGCCTGAAATGAAACTGCTGAGTTGAAAACATCACAAATGTTTGGCAGATGTCAGCTGTCAGAAACAGAAAAGCTAAGGGGAAGCTTCTTCAGTACTAACATCTTACATTAAAACAGTGGAGAATATGTTGGACTACAGTGTCTGCACCAACAGCTTCATGCTCACACACAGTTTCTGACCAGTCAGGAAGAGAAGCTGTCAGCTGTCTCAGAAACAGAGACCAACTCTGGAAACTAAAAACTTGTATGAAATGTAGGCTGTCAGACCAAACTGTGTTCTGCAGCACTGACAGAGTGAGAAAGAGAAAGAGAGAGAGAGAGAGAGAGAGACAAGTGAACAGAGATAGACAGGGTTATGGTTAAACAGGTGAGAGCAGAAGAAAAAGAGAGAACATGAGCACTGTGAGTGTCAAGATCCCCATTCTTCTTGCTAATGCCTCACTTTTGTCTTCTTAAAGCTTCGGTTTTATGTTCAGCAGCTTTTAAAACCGTCACTCTGGGTTCTGTACCTTGCTGGTTGTGCATCCTTTCACACAGCAGCTTTTAGGCATTTTTCAGTTTTTTGTTAAATGATGCCTTCACATAATACAAAGTCAGTCAAGTGAAATAAACAGTTTTCCCCCCACAGTGTAGGTGCTGCCTAACTGTGCTCTATCTCTATACCCTCCACATCTTCATTAATAACACATACACCAAAACATTTTCTCTTGTTTTGTGGATTTTAAAAAAAGCCTTTGATTCAATCTGGTATGACAGTCTGTTCTTGAAAATAACTGAAAAGGTATAGGCAGAAAGTGTTATGATATAATTAAAACAATGTATACAAATCTTAAATATGCCATACAAATCAGTAATATGGAAACAGACGTCTTCCCCCAGAGTAGAGGGGTGAAACAGGGTTGAGTCTCAGCCCCACCCTGTTTAACACTTATCCTGATGAACTGGCACAATCTGATATCCCTGGTCCCTCTGGCACACAAGTTAAATGCCTACTGTTTGCAGATGCTGTTGTATTGCTAGCTCCAGCTAAAGCAGCATTACAACAGCCGGACCATCTGCATAACTTCTGTCAGACCTGGGCCCTGACAGTTAATCTGGAAAAAACTAGAATTAGGGTTTTACAAACACAAACCAGATGTCAGGGAACAACAAATAACAGGTTTTTATTGTGCTCCACTGACACAGACAGGTGAACAGAGAAACAGAGGCGGGTACATACATTTGACCATCTTCACAGCTGCTTTAGTTGTAGAACCAGAGTGAATCAGACCAGAGATGGTTGCCTCAACGACACGACCGAACACACCTGAACCCAGCACCCGACCTGGAGACAGACAGGAAAGGAGAGTGAGACAGATGCTGACTGCTGATCTGTTTTGGCGTGGACTGATGTTCTTGTTATCATGTTGTTGAAAGCTGGTGTCATCTCATGGTATTACCTAGTACTACGTTGTCTCGTGGCACTTCCCATGAGGAGCTGTAGGGCAGGTGGGTGGGGTCCAGGTAGGTGCACTGCAGTCCGTCAGGACTCACAGACTCGATCACCTTCCAGCGAACTTCATAACGAGGTTTCTAATGAACAGGAAGTAAAAAATAAAAGACTCAGAATGTGAAACTAAAACGTAAACTGTTGTTACATGCTGTCATGGCAACCAGAAGACTATACTAAACTGTACACTTTGCATCAGGTCTGCAAAACAGACTTACAAACTGCAACTAGAGAAAGATTTCAACAGCAACTCCAACCCAAGGCAAATGTTGCAAAGCATCCAGATCATTACGGAATATAAAAGCAAAAATAATACTCAGCACAAAACAACCATCAACACTGCCATTCTAGCAGAGAACCCTAATAACTTCTTTCCTCAATCTGACAAAAACAACAAGCAAACCCCAGCCAGACTCAGTGTGATCAATGATCAACACACTCGTGTCCTGCACACACACAAGGTGTGGCGTGCCCTTCGCAGCATCAACATGCAGAAAGTAGCTGAGCCTGAGGGTGTACAAGGGAGGGTACTCCAGGCCTGTGCTGACCATCTAGCAGACATTTTCAGCCTTTCTCTATCCTCATGCACAGTTCCAGCATGCCTCAAATCCACCTCCATCATGCCTGTGCCCAAAAAAACCTATAATAAATCTGTCCCAGTGACTACTGGCCTTTTTACGCTCACCCGCTTTCTCAAAATGTTTTGAACAACCAGTCCTCACCCACGTTTAGACCAACACCAGTTTGCCTACCAGCTAAAAATATCGACAGAAGATGCCATCTGTATGACCCTAAACACAGCCCTCTCTCAACACCTATGGCAGGATGCTCTTCATGGACTACAGCTCGGTGTTTAACACCATTATTCCAAATAAACTAGCCGGTCAACTACACACCCTTGGACTAACTCCTTCAATATGCAACTGGTTACTTGACTTCCTCACAAATCGCCCATAGACTGTTAGACTAGGTAAACACACATCATCCACCCTCACTCTGAACACCAGTGTCCCCCAAGGCTGTGTGCTCAGCCCTTTCCCTTTTGCGCTCCTCACTCATGACCACCGGCCAACCCACAATTCAAATACCACTGTCAGGTTTGATACGATGGCCACTGGGCTAATAACAGTTCATGATGACTCTGTATACAGACGAGGTTCAGAATCTAACAGCGCTGTGTGCAGACAACAACCTGGTGTTTACTTTGAACAAAGAATAAAATTAGTGCAGACAACAACCTGGTGTTTATTTTGAACAAAGAATAAAATTGATGAGGTGTCCCATTAAATAATGAGTTGCTGTTCTGTTTTCAATGTGATACAGGGCACAGATAATTTACACATCACTTTTTTCAGTTTTAATTTTTTTTAATATGCTGTCCTAACCTTTTCTGATTTGGGGTTGTAAAAAGTCCATGGAGATCATTATGGATTTTAGAACTGCCGACAGTCCTGTCGCCATTGTAACAGAAGCTGTGGAAAGAGTCTCCAGCTTCAGGATCCTGGGTGTCACTATCGCTGAGGACATCTCCTGGGCTGACAACACCTCAGCAGTGGGTAAGGCACAACAACGCCTTTATTTCCTGAAAAGGCCAAGGAGAGCCAGCGTCCCCCAAAAACTGCTTATGAGCTTCTACAGATGCGCATGGAGAGCACCCTCACCACCTGCATGACAGCTTGGACCTGCAGCAGCACCAAAGCTGACAAAAAAGCCCTCCAGCAAAAACAGCACAGGACATCACTGGCATGGAACTGCCATCACTGAACCACACAACCCTTGCCGTTTAGAGGGCCATGAACAGCATAAAACATGTTACACATCCTGGAAAACACCTGTTTAGCAATAGCAATATGAATTTGACCATTTCTACAGTATGGAAAGGCTGACGTGCTGCTCCTATTGCTATTACTATTGCAGTACAAGTGCAGTATCATTGCTGCTCATTACTGGAGAATGTGAATACCTCGTTTACCTCAATTTACTGCACCTCACTGCACTTTACAACTGATATTCTATATTGTATATATTGTGTAACCTATTGATCTTGTTTTTTTTATTTATATCTTATCACAATTCTTTATTCATATTTCTAAGATCTATATTTCCCTTCATTTTTCTTGTCCTCACAATAATGTGAAGAACTTCTACATGTACTGCACTGTAGGAGGCTGACAACTGCAATTTCGTTGTATTATGTTTAATGACAATAACGTTCTTGAATCTTGCAGTACAGCTGAGCTACTACTGTGCTACTTCAAACAGTTAATACTAATACTCCCCTACATACTGACTTTTCTCCAGAGGATGATGAGGATGATGAGGAAGATGATGGCAATGACGACCAAAACCAGAACTGCTGCTAAAATTGCAACCTGAGACAGGAGAGCTGGAAACAGGCAGGCAGACA
>NW_018127893.1:0-73453 GCF_001952655.1 Monopterus albus | reverse complement strand
CGGCAGAAACCAACATGGCTGCTACAGTAACAGCTCCAACCTGTGAGTGTCCCACAGGGACGAACCAAGACATCAGTAGCAAATTCTTTCAGTCCTGTGAGCTGAGAGGTGGAGCCGATGTGGCCTAGACTTAGTCCACCATGTCTCCCACATCCATCATGTCAACTATGAGAACAGATGTTCACTTCCTGTCTAATACTTCCAGACCTCCATGAGACACCATTATGACATAATCAGAGTTATCTCTTCATCTGACAGTTGTGTGTGTGTTTACCTGTGCGAGCTGTGACAGGTGTACCAGGTGACAGAGGGGGCTGGAGCTCCTTCGCTGATACACAGCACCGCCGTACCGCCGACCTCCGACAGAGATATGATCCTGGGAAGCACTGCACACACAAACACATGTAAATGCTTTATGAAAGCTACCAGTTACATTAACAAGGTGTCAGCACCCAAGTATCTGCTGTCTGTCATTCTTCAACACGTTGACTTCCTGTTGCAGCTGAGATGAGACCATGTGTCAGGTGCTGTCTGACCTTTAGTAAACCTGCTAATCATAACCTACCACACACACACACACACACACATCCTCAACAACATCAGATCTGGGAAACTTCGACTGGAATGTGGACATACCCTGAGTGGACTGAGACGACTGGTGCGGTGGTTAGAGCAGTCATATCCCAACCAGAAGGTTGAAGGTTTGAATCTCGGTGCCGGCAGTCCATGGGTCGAAGTGTCCTTGGGCAAGACACTGACTGTTCTGACCTAATTAGCCTAACTGCCTCTTTTATTGTATTTAATTAATATAATTTTAGTCTTATATGCTGTTGTAAAAGGCTAGTTGTACCAAAAGTATTAGACCTTGGACTTTTTATATATTACTCATATATTCAGTTTCTTTTATATGTAAATGAGATTCTGGTTCAAAATAGATGCCGATCACAATGTGAGAGGTACCGGATCCTTCTTGTTCTGGCACAAATTAACCACTGGTAACATACACACACACACACACACACACACACACAGCTGTCAATCATCCTCTCCCTGACCTTTGATCTCCAGGTTGAACACAGCCTCCTCAGCGGCATCGTCATTGAAAACAGTTGCCATGTAACTTCCTGTCTGATCCATCTGGACTCGAACCAGCGTCAGTGTGGTCACATACCTGCACATCAATCAGTCAATCAGACCTTGTGTTCTTCTTAAATGAACACTTCGACCAGTATGCTGTACTTCTGCCCTAACCTCTGACTCTGGCCTACCTGCTGCCAGTCAGGTGTGTGGTGGTTGTGGAGGTGGTTTCTGTGGCGATGGTCTGGTTGTCTTTAGTCCAGAGGACAGTGGGTGCAGGATAGGCATCGACCTCTACTCTGAAATCCACTGTGTGATGGAGGAGAGATGACACGTTGGTCTCACCTGAGGGCCACAGGGAGACGTAACCTCGATCTGCACAGAGAAAGAGACACACTTCACCTTAGTGCATGTATATGTGTGTGTTACCTACGTAAGTGTGTTTACCTTTGTACACCTGTGTGCATGTTTTTTTTTGCATGTACTGACCCAGTACTGTCACCGTGATGTTTTTTGTCACAATTTGCTCCTCCTTCGTCTCCTGCACCGTGCACACATACACACCTACAGGAGACATAGCCTCATCACATCACCACAGTAATGCAAAAAACAAACAACTAAATCCACAACAAACACAGCTGATAAAAGTTACCATAGCAACTGATAAGAGTCTCCATAGACTGTGTTTGAATTCTAGTGCCTTCAGTGTAAACTGTCAGGAGCAGCAATGGCCTACCTGAATCTGCCACCGTTGCTGTGGAGATGTTAATGACGGAGCAGATCTGACCGGGCAGAAAATCTGTCAGCGGCTCTATTTCCTGAGGAAAAAACCTTCACATTAGTAAAGTGAGATAAAGTAATTAAATTTACTGATATCATGGATCAGGCAGGTAGAGAGACAAGTACCTGTCTGCGGGGGAAGTCCCACTTGAAGAAGACCATCACAGTGTCTTTGACAGTACAATTTACAGTGAGAACCTCCCCCTGCTTCAGCAAAGGGCTGGACACTGTCAGATCCACCTCCATCACCTTAGGGACTGAGAGAGGCAGGTGGGTAGAAAGGTGGAGACAGAGACAGGTGGCAAGAGAGACAGCATCTTAAAGAGCCCATGGCTGCTCGTTTTGCTCATTTCCAGCCATTAATTGTTTAATCTTGGGTACCTCTAGATTAGCTTGGCACCCCTCATAACACCAAATAGTCTGTAATTATGTCAGAATGATAAATCCAGAGAGCCTCTTCTAAAAACGAGAGGATAGATGAAAATGCACACCTCCTTCTGCCAGTGTGTTGTGTCACAAGTGGTCAGCACAACAAACCACAATGGCATTAATTAATATGAATTTTTCCTCCATAGATAGGTAAACAGCGGTATATGTACTGATGAAAAGAGATGTATAACACCCTAAACAAAGAGGGTAACTGAGAAACCCCATATTTTAACTGGCATAATGCAGACATAGTAAGTTCTCCAGCCTTACAACAATTCTATCTAACGTTTCAGAAACAAGGCATTAACAACACGCAACGTGTGTTTTTAAAACTTAGTCTTAAGTCCCACTGAGTAGTGGAAACAACACTTCCTTTCAAATAGCTCCAAGGTTGGTAAATCCAACCAGTGGTCACATCTTCCCCCACACCCTAAAATGACAATTCACCGTTGTAACATTGTAGATAAATCAGAAAATGAGGAAAAGCACTGTGGGCTCTTTAAACAATTTCAACTAATCTAAGAGAATCAACATGACCCTGATCTAATCTAATTCCATTTTAATTATAACGTAATACAAACTAATACTAATCTAAAGAAGCATAATCATTTCTTCGTCTAATCCAACATAATATAAACTAATCCTAACCTAGTCTAGATCTAACATAAATGAATCTAATATAATCCCAATGCCTAATCAGTTACAGTTTAAATTAACCCAGTCTAATTCAACCCTATTCTGATATAATGCTAACCCTAATCTAACCAAACTCACCTACGATGCTGAAGACGTAAAATACCTGGGACTCCCTCTCCTCAGCACCGTGGGCGGCCAAGCACACATATGATGTGTCATTCAGAGGACCTGTGAAGCCGTGACCAGGCTTGTATGTCAGTCCGGTAACTGGCATCCTTCTGCCACGCTCGAACAGTGAGACATTGAGCCGCGGGTCGGACACCACGCAGGGGATGGTACCTTCTTCAGTCTCCTTCATCACCACACCTGGACCCTGTGGGATGAACCATTCTTCTGGACCTGAGAGAGGAGAGATGGGACAGACACATCAGGAGAGACAGGTCTCACAGGTAGGACGAATACAGATCAATATGATAGACCTAAGGGCACCTTGTCCAGGTATGAAGATGTCGACCTCTCTGCTCTGATAGGACGACACCTCCTCACAGGTGTATCTCCCAGAACTCATCCAAGTGACGTTAAAGAGCCACAGCACGCTGCTGGAACCCTGATCCTCCACAACAACCCCATCTGCCGGAGAGTCCTGAGGTAGTCGCCATGTCACCTGACTCCACCCCGAACACACCTGTGGAGACAGATAGATACCTGAACACACCTGAAGAGACAGCTGTGTCACCTGACTCCACCTCAAACACACCTGAGGAGACAGACAGATGGGGCGTTACTGACCACAGAGAAGTTGGAGGTTGAGCTCAGTAGAACCTCAGAGGCAGATGGCTGCAGCTCCAGACAGACGCCCCCTTCAGGACAGACTAGAAACACACCTACAGACAGAGGGATTGCAAGACAAATAGGTAAACAGACCAACAGGTGTCACTCCACCTGCAACCTTTTACTGATGGTTTGTTTTTTGTTACCTACCTAACAGGAAGTGCAGCAGGCTCAGGCTTCCTGTCTGTCCTCTCATAGACACTATCATGGCTGCTGAGCCTGACCAATGACAACACAGAGAGGAGAGATTTCAAAATAAAAGTCTTAGTCTGATGTTGTCTACTTAGAGAGAATTTTAGTCAACAACACACCAACGCATTTGTACACTGTGTGCAGGACTTCTACTTTTAACAGAGAATTTCTACACAGTGGGGTTAATACTTTGACTGTGGACTCACTGAAACCGAAACAGCCGATGTCTATTAAAACATTTCAGTCATTTTGATGCTTCAAACAGACCTGAACACGTGTCACTGTGCGTGAGTTACTGCATATGTGTCTGTGTTAGTGTGTGTTACTGCAGTTTTGTTTTGGGGGATTTTGAGATTCTTTCTCCCTTTTGAGAAAAGCTCCAGTCCATTCGTGCAATCAGACCATCTCCCCAGGGATCCGGGCCAATCAGAGGCCTCACTGACCATGTGGGAGGGAAGAATGTGTCCCTACCACAGAAGAAGAAAATAAACAGCCAAGTATTTCCTGTGGGCAGTGAACAGGAAACCGAAAGCTTCAAACACAGACCATCAGTGCAGTTGCCAGCCAATCACAGCTCTCTCTTTAGTCTGCTGAGGTCAGTGATGTCACTGAACATGCTGTAATGTATCTGATGGCATCATAGGCTGGTCAGCTGGTCGGAACCAGCCGCAGTCACATGACCACCATTTATAGAAAATCATTTGTCAACACTGAAAGCACTAAGTATTTTACTCCATTACTGTACATAAGTACAAGTTTGAGGTATTTGTTCTTGAGTACTTCCATTTTGTGCTACCTCATATTTCTACTCCACACCTCAGGGGTAACTATTGCACTTTTTACAGCACTACATGTACCATATCTGATTACTTTACTTTGTAGATTACAGTTTTTATACACTTCCTGTTCAGGGAAAAATAAATATCTCCAAATCTGTGATTTTGAATTCGAACTTTTCTAATCAACAACTATGAATTAATCAACTGAATGATTGATCTGTTATAGGCTGAATAAATTGCTTCTTTAAAATAATCCTTGGATTATCTGAAGAACACCGTGAACTGAAAACAGGCTGTTACAACAACACATGATACCTTGTAGAATATGATACATTACTGGTTTAGTATTTAAGTTTAGCACAGTCTTAAACAACTACTGCAGTAAAATGCAACATACCAGTTAATGCAGCAGTGATATTAATAAAACCATCACCAGTAAAACATGACAGGGACATTTTCCTGCTCATTGAGTACTTTTAAATTGATACTTTAGGTACATTTTGCTGATCATACTTTTGTACTCAAGTATGGTTTTAAATCCATGACTTCTACTTGTTGTGGTATTACTACTTTTAAGTAATGGATCTGAGTACTTGTTCTGAGTATCAACAGGATCACATGACTGATTACATTGATGAAGATTGGGGCCAAATGTTTGTGTTGGAGGACCAGATTTGGCCCACAAGACACAGTTTGACCACCACCACTGGAGAGGGTGGATTTACCACGATGCAGTAAAACACCGCACTGTGTTTATGTGCACAGACTCGTGTGAACTGTGCTTCTGCAAAAATCTACAGGCACTTTGTTTCCACTTGTTCTCAGAGACCTCAGTACATTTCATTTCACACTGACTCACGTTTCTTTTTAAACATCTGGTTTTCACTCTGCTACAGTCACTTTTTTATCATCTGACTTTACTGTTGGACACATTCATAAATCTGAGTGACTGCAGTCTGGGAGTGGTTGTGATCACAACAACGAAGCCATGACTCACAGTTTGCCTCTACATTTGCAGCGTCTGAGGCCCTCAGCCCTTCATACATCGCTTTTCATACATGCACAAATAACTGAAGCCATGTGTAGCAGTTATTAAGAGCATTGGTAATGTCGCTGTGGCTCAGGGGAGCGTGCGTCATCCATTAATCACAGGGTTGGTGGTTTGATTCCCAGTTCTACATGCCGCAGTGTCCTTGGACACTGAAACTCAGGTTGCTCCTGGTGGTCAGGCCAGCGCCTAGTACGGTAGCTCTGGTGCCATCGCTGCAGTGTGACTGGGTGGCAGCAACTGTAAATCACTTTGCCCTGCACAAGTCCAATTACCATTTAGCACACCACGTCTGGGAAATCGTATTCAGAGGGATCCGTGTTTACTGTGGAGTGTGCTGGACAGAGGGATAAAGAACTATTACTATTGCAATGCTCTGTACCCAGGTTTTAACCAGTCCCCCCTCTCTCGTCTCCAAATGGTGCAAAATGCTGCTGCTCGTCTTCTGACAAGTACTAGAAAATTCGAGCATATAACCCCGGTACTGGCTTCTCTCCACTAGCTTCCAGTCCGTTTTAGTTTTTAAGGCTCTTAATGGTTTGGCACCATCTTACCTCACTGAATTAGTGCATTGGCACAAACCTACAAGGTCCCTCGGATCTTCAAGCCAGTTTCTTTTGGAGGTTCCTAGGGCCAGACATAAACACTGGGGTGATCGTGCTTTTACTGTTGCATCCCTTAAATTGTGGAATAGTCTACCTTTTAATATTAGATCAGCTACTGACCTCATTACTTTTAAATCATTGCTTAAAACATATTTATTTGCCTTGACTTTTAATACACAGTAGGGCCTGATGTATTCCTTTTTATTTAATTTACTGAATGTATGTCATCTGTGTGTCTGAGTTATTGTGCTGTTTTATTTTTGCACTGAATCTATTTATTTTATTTTATTTATTTATTGTGATTTTATTCTGCCAATGTAAAGTACTTTGGTCAACAGAATATTTTTAAAGTGCTACATAAACAAAATTGATTTGATTTGAAAAAGAACAGCAGCTCCCTCATCTAATCCAGAATCAGGAGACAAAGATCTGCCCTCAGTTTAGTTATGTTTATTATGTTATTAGCACGATTGTTTATGACAGTTTTCTATGACAAACAAGGACTTCAGTATGTTTTACTGTGCAGGTTGTGAAGTTCTCCTGCTCCAAAAGTTTTTATTTTCTTCCTCTTTGGTGTCTTTCTCTGTTTTAAAGACAGTTTTAGCTGCAGACTTTTTCTGAATCCTCAGCATCAGTTAGAGACAAACCAGGACATAAATCCAGGCCCGAGTCTGACCCAGGACCTGACGACGTGTGTGCTGAGTCCGGGCAGTTACTGGATTCTGAGACAAACTGTACTGCAGGTGTGGACTGAACCACCTGCAGCTGTGGTGCTGTTCTGGGCCAGTACTCTGTTACACTAGTCGTTCAGCCGACAACAAACATATCTGATTTTATGCAGGGATTAAAAAACATGTTTGTGAGGACCCTCCTCATCATCTCATGTCACACTCACTTGATCCACAGGTGTCTCACCTGTCCGTCACTCCTCCATGCTGAGAGTTCCTCTCTCCCCTCGTCTGGCTCAGACCAGGTGATGTTGGTGACCTCTGATCTTCAGACAGAAAAACTTATTTCTTTCAATCATAAAGTCACATTTGATCAAACTAAGGTCAAAACTGAATGTGTCTTTGTAAATATCCTCAGTTCATTTATTGAATATTGATCAGTTGTTCATCAAACCTCATCTTCAGCCATTTCATGGAAACACATCAGCTCATCTGACAGTTATTGATCATTATTACCAGTGAAGGAAAGAACATGTTGTGGTGGTCCAGGAACATACGGAGACACTTTGTGTTGGGCTGTCCTTTAGTTAGTCACCTGCCAGTCTAAACTGGCTGGAACAGCATCGTGTACAGACTGTGTTTACATGGTGCTGCTCTGAAGCCTCTCAAACTAAACTGCATCGGTGGTGCAGTCACATGTCAGGTTATAACTTATGATGTAGTAGCTATTAATACACAAATATGCACAGAGTACCATCTCCACTCGGAGCAGCTGCTACAGTGAAGTCCATTAAAGACTCAGCATCAATAATCTGATTTTATCAGAGAGAATCAGGTATATCAGGATCTATTCTGAGTACTTTTACTTTAGATACATGTAACTGAGGATACTCCTGTGCCTGTATTGTAGTAACATTCCGAATATATCATACACAATAGTACTGGGGTTTTACTGCAATAAACGAAATGAGGACAAAATGTTGAATCTCAGATGTTTCAGTCAAGTTTTAGAAATAAAGAAAAGCTTGTTCAAACCTTCAGATGTGTTTTTCTTCACTCCTCTTCTTCAGTGTGCTCTTTTCCCTTCAGTCCTCTGCGTCTCCTCGGCCCATGTTCATTCCAGACAAGCGACGAATGGAAACCAACAGACCAACTCAGAGAGAGAGAGAGAGAGAGAGAGAGAGAGAGAGACTGCAGCACTCAGGGAAGAAAAAAAGAGCGAGAGACATTGACTGACAGTGGGAGAGAGAGAGAGTCAACATCTGTTTTCAATCCTGCCCCCTCATCCCCCCAACAGGAAGTGAACTGAGTCCAGAAATGGTGTAAAAGCCTTTTTGTGTGTTTCCACTGGTTTCTTCTGCTGCCGACTGCATTTCTGTTTCCCACTATAATGAAAGTGCAGAGCGACAGCAGCAGAGACGTATCAGCACACAGACTCATGAATCACCCATCGATCAATATCAGCTGCAGCTTCAGTCTGAAACTGATTCCACTTTAAACAGATTAAGGGACGCTTTGATTTTAATATTAACACAACCAGCACAAAAACCTTCTACAGCTTTAAAGAATAAACATGATTTTTACATAAATCATTTCAGCCACTATGGTACATTACTTCATTTGTTTAGTATTTTACATTTTTTTCTAATTTCAGTCATTTTTCAAAGGTATTTTAGTATAAATCTTTTGTGTTATTTTAAATATTAAAATGTTTAAGATATTTAAATAATTAGTTGTGCTGAGCCAAGTGGTGATGGTACAGTACGTGTTTCCACTATACAGCAGGAGATCTCTGCACTGAGCCAAGCCGCTGTGCTCAAGTTTGGCATCAAGTCAAAAAACACATCACTAGATACAGGAACCTCTTTGTGGACTTCAGCTTGGCATTCAACACAATCATCCCGGATATCCTCCATTCCAAACTGACCCAGCTCACTGTGCCTGCCCCTACCTGTTTGTTAGTGGATCACCAGCTTTCTGGCAGACAGGAAGCAGCAGGTGAGGCTGGGGAAAACCACATCCAGCACCCAGACTATCAGCACAGGCACCCCCCAGGAATGTGTGCTCTCCCTGCTGCTGTTCTCCATCTACACACCTCAGAGGACCCTACTAAATTCCTAAAATTTGCAGATGACACAACAGTCATCAATCTCATCTGAGATGATGACTGGTTGGCCTGCAGACAGAAGGTTGAACAGCTGGTCCTGTGGTGTGGTCACAACAACCTGGAGCTGAACATGCTCAAAACAGTGGACTTTAGGAGGAGACCCCCCGCCTCACCATACTCAGCAACACTGTATCAGCAGTGAAGTCCTACAAGCTCCTGGGCTCCACTATCTCCCAGGCCCTGAACTGGGCGTCCAACATCAGGACAATCATCAAGAAGGCACAGCAGAGGATGTACTTCCTGCGCAAGCTCAGGAAGTTCAACCTACCCCAGGAGCTGCTGATACAGTTCTACAGAGGAATCATCGAGTCTGTTCTCTGCACCTCCATCACTGTCTGGTTTGGCTCAGCAACCAAACAGGACAAGTACAGACTTCAGCGGACAGTCAGGACTGCAGAAAAGGTCATTGGTGTGAGCCTGCCCTCCATGGAGTACCTGTACACCTCACGGGTCAAAAGCAGGGCGGAGAGGATCACTGTTGACCCCTCACACCCCGGACACAATCTGTTTGAACTCCTCCCCTCTGGACGGCGTTACAGGTCACTGTGCACCAAGACAACCAGGCACAGGGACTCCAACTAATATTGATCTCCCCCCTACATTTTTGAATAATTTTGAATAAATCCACTTATTCAGTTCAGACACACCTGAGCAGGTGAGCAGGTTTTGTATGTGTGTGAGTGTTACTCAGTGTGCGTTTCAGGTGAAAGTCCACAGAGATTAACCATAGATTATTAACCATCCCTCAATCTCTGTCTCTGTTGAGTCTTTGGTGCTCAGTCGTACAGACGTCAGACAGCTGCAGGGAAAATGGAAGAAGACTGCAAGGTAAACCTTTTATTTATTATTGACTGATGGTCTACAAACAACATGCTGGTTTCTGTTCAACTGTCCATCTGTCAGTCACTGTCCCACTGAGTGAAGACAGGTGCAGTGTAGCATGTGGGCTGAAGGACAGGTGAACTGAAAGACAGGGGCACTGCAGGGTGACAGCTGGCCTGTGGGACAGGTGATGAACAAACTCAGATTATGTATTAATCCAATTTAACATCATCATCATGAAGAAATGCTCAGTTTAATCAGTAAATGTTTTCACTTCGGAGGAGGTCTTGTCTTTGAGCAGGTTTCAGGTTTGCAGAGACATTGACCTCTGGTCTGTTAAATGAAGTAGAGAATCATACCACCGACCAGTGAAAATGACATCACGGCCTGATTTGTTCCGGTGTGATCTAACGTGGCCTGTTGTCCAATCAGGACATCAATTGGGAAGTCTTGATTCTCACCCCAAATCCTTCACAATCAGCTTCAAACCGCCCCAGTGCATGTTGGAGGCCCTGACCTGATGAAGATCAGCAGAACCACATAATTATCATCAACAACTATTTTTAAAGGAAATGAACACAAAAGCGAACTTTGCTCAGAGAAACTCTTTTTACAAAGAACAAAATTTTTCATGTGAGTCCATGACAGAAAGTGATGGTTTACCTATTTCACCTAAAGCTGAACAGACATGGCATTGTTTTCTTAGTCCTACGTGTGTTTTACATTTCCTTTCTCACTTCAGTCAGTCACAACAGGGCCATTCATACTGAACGTAAAACATAACATGACTCCAGTTTATTTCCTCTTCTGCTGTATGGTGTTAAATAATTTTATTCATGTGTTACAAATCTGCTTTCTATTGAGTTTTTCCTCTTGTATTTTAGTAATGTGGCCAAACCAAAATTAGAGATGTGTCTGTCTGTTCAATCAGAATCGTGATCACCTGGCAGAAGGGAGGGGCCCCGAGATGGACAGGATTGATCTAGCAGTGGGAGAAGGCAGAACAACTGAACAGTCAGTGGTAATGCAGAGGGCAGGTTCAGACATGATTTACACCATTGAAGATGTCCCTCCATGGTACCTGTGTATTCTACTTGGACTACAGGTAAAACCGGGGCTACAGTAGACTGAGAATATCTTTGTCTTAGATGGGGGGTTACTGGCTTTAGAATGGGTTTAGGATTACACTGGTCTAGCTCTCTTTAGACTGGGGTTAGACAGAACTTGTTGGCAAAAGAAAAGACCAGTGACAGAGCAGTGAGCCATGTGTCCAGGTAAAGGAAGGTTTGATATTGATGTCACCTGTCACCTGTTTTACTCTGTCCTCAGCATTACCTCACGTGTTTCAGTGGAACTGTAGCCGTACCATTTCTCCTGGCCGAGGCCATGTGTGTCAGCCGGGACCAGAATACCATCAGTCAGCTGATCGGAACCATTTTCACCACCGTCGGAATCACGACTCTAATCCAGACCACTGTCGGAATCAGGTGAGGAAGTAAGGGTGAGGCCATGTTATCTGTTCAGTACTTGACCCATACATACTGGGGTTTGTGTGTTTTCATTGTCTCAGAAAAGGACCATGCCTAGGATGAAACCAGGCTGAAAAGGGTGATATATAGATGGATGGAGAGAGAGGAGAAGAGAGGAGAGAAGAGGGGAGGAGAGAGAAGGAGAGGAGAGGAGCTTAGTGCAGACTGGGAGTTGGTTCCATAGGAGAGGAGCTTGATAGCTAAAGGCTCTGCCTCCCATTCTACTTCTGTGGACTCTAGGAACCACAAGTAAACCTGCACTCTGAGAGCCAAGTGCTCTGTTGGGATGATAAGGCTCTATGAGGTCTTTAAGATATGATGGAGCCTTGTCATTAAGGGCTTTGTATGTTAGGAGAAGGATTTTAAAGTCTATTCTGGATTTTACAAGGAGCCAGTGGAGAGAAGCTAATATGGGAGAGATATGATCTCTCTTGCTAGTTCCTGTCAGTACTCTGGCTGCAGCATTTTGGATTAACTGGAGGACCTCCCGATAGTAAAGGATGTGGCACAGAAGATGGCATGATAATGTATTCTGCAAAAGCTCACACTGTGCAATGGAAGCACAAATATGTACTGGGGCCAGGCAGCCCAGGCCAATTCCTGGCCATTTGGCCAGAGTATGGCATGGTTTGTAGTGGCAGTGGTAAGGTAGGGGTTAGGGTATCCATTAGGTCAATGAGGGTTTTCAGAAACACAAAAAGACTAACATGTGTTTGTAGACTTCCCTTGTTTCAGGCCAGTGCATTTGCTTTCCTGATTCCGGCTCAGGCGATTCTCAGTCTAGAGCGCTGGAGGTGTCCTAGTGAAGGTGAGGCAGTCTAACTTTGATTTTGTAAATAAACACTACTATAATAACAATTATCTGTTTTCTTCCTGTGCAGAGGAGATTTATGGGAACTGGAGTCTTCCACTGAACACCTCACACATCTGGCAGCCACGCATCAGAGAGGTACATGATGCTGATTTGTACAATAGGTTTACTTTGTCCAGGTCAGCCGTGACCTGCTGATTCAGACAGGTATCTGTAACTTTTAATGTCACTGTCTTGCTAGGGCACCCTCTTAAAAGAGGTCATTAAACCTCAAGGGACTTTCCTTAATTAAACAAAGGTAAAAAAAAAAAAAAAAAAAAAAAAAAAAAAAACATTCTACTCCAAATGAGTGTTTTCGTGTCACTCCCAGACTATATGGTCTCTGTTGTATTAGCCAGTTTAAAAAGCTGACTTGTGTTGAACATATGAGAAAGAAAAGAGGAAAGGATGGATTCATAAAATTAAGCAACTAATTAATTGAAAACAAACCTGTTTACAGAACACAAATGCACAGAAATGTGACGTCTTCACCGCTTTCCACTCACTGAAGTCCCCATTTTCCTTCTAAACCAACAACTCCGCATAATTTACTTCTAAACAAGTGAGTGTGAGTGGATGGAGGGCAGTGGAAACAAATGCACAATGTGGGATGAGTATTACTTGGCACATTTCTGTAGGTTCCTTTGTTGGAATTCAGGTGAATGAGGAGAACCACTGCTTCTTCATGGTGGAGGGAGTCAGTTCAGGTGCTTAGGATCCTCCTGGGAACCCTTAAGCTTTCCAGGCAACTGGCAGGAGACCTGAGGCAGACCCAGAACATGCTGAACATGATCTATATATTCAGTCTAACCTGGGAACACCTCAGGACTTCTTCGGTTGGAGCACTGACCAGAAACCACTGAACACCAGAAAGAGATAACCGGTGGAAAATGGAAGGGTGGATTTTTAGTATTTTTGATATTATGAAACTGTATTATGTCCAACAGGAATTCTTCATAGTCCGACTGGTTTGGGGCAAAGGTTTTGTCATTTGTGAGTACAAAGCATTCTTTATTTGTTGGTTTGTTTCAGATCCAGGGTGCCATCATTGTGTCCAGTCTGGTGGAGCTTGTGATTGGTTTGTGTGGGTTGCCAGGTTTGCTGCTGGACTATATCGGTCCTCTCACCATCACGCCAACTGTCTCACTGATTGGCCTGTCTGTCTTCACCACAGCTGGAGACCGAGCCGGGTCTCACTGGGGCTTGTCAGCACTGTGAGACACCTGTCTGTCCACCTGTAGATCCTTTTACCTCTCTATGTTTAGTTTCAGTGATATAAACTACAACATGTTTGGCAGACAGACAGACAGCTGTCTCTCTCTTCCTCTCTCTTCAGGTGTATTATGCTCATCATGCTGTTTGCACAGTACTTGAGAACAACTTCAGTTCCACTTCCTGCTTACAGCAAAAATAAAGGACTAGCATTCACCAGAGTCCAGATCTTCAAAATGTTTCCTGTATATAAAACACACACACACACACACACACACACACACACACACACACACACAATCTGTTTGTCAATCCAGAGGTCGCATCCTTAGAAGGACATAGTCTACAAATGCATGGCCTTTATAGTGTTGTAGAATGTAAGGATCAAACCATAGGCTGAACCAAAATGAGGCAGTCTTGTCTACGGCCTCGCCGGGACGTTATGACACGGTTGATCTCCAAATGCAACCCTCGAAGGATGCCTACCCTGAATTGGTACACATTGACAAATTTCCTGACTGTTCTCTCCAAGTTTCTAAAATTTTCTCTTGTCTCTCAGATCATCCTTGCGATCATGCTGGTTTGGCTTGTTTGTTACATTCTAACTCTGACTGACGTGTTGCCACGCGAACCCGATCGCTATGGACACAAAGCTCGGACAGATGCCCGTGGTGACATCATGACTTCATCACCCTGGTTCAGGGTACCCTACCCCTGTAAGTCAGCCAATCACAGGCCTCAGAACTGTCACTGCCAACCCAAGATCCTGTTTAACAAATTATTTGTTTTACAGTTTTGAATGTCTTTTGTGTTCGAAAAAGGTTTTCGTTAGCAGGAACCCAAATAAAAGCTCTGAGTTTTGTTTGACAGGCGTTCCATACTTTGCCAGCAGCCTGAAACACCTCATGTTTCCTGATAATGAACATCATTAAACTTTCATACAGGAACATGAGGTAGTCAGTCAGGGTTCAAAGGTTAGAGGTCACAGTTAGACAGGTTTCCAGACCTTCTGTGAGATCACAGATGATGATGACGACTTCCTGCCTCTGTTCTGTGATAGGCCAGTGGGGGTTACCGGTGGTGACGGTTGCCGGGGTGTTTGGGATGCTGAGTGCAACCCTGGTGGGAATTGTGGAGTCGATCGGAGATTATTATGCCTGTGCTCGTTTGTCTGGTGCCCCGCCCCCTCCAGTCCATGCCATCAACAGGTAAAACAAAAACTAAATAGGGAGAAATGTCATCTTACCTGGCAGACCACCCATGCGGGTGTTTGATAGTCTTTGTTTGTGTGTCTGTTATTTTCAGAGGGATCTTCACTGAGGGTTTCTGCTGCATCATTGCTGGTCTTTTAGGCACTGGAAATGGCTCCACCTCCTCCAGTCCAAATATAGGTGTTCTAGGCATCACCAAGGTAACTGACACTGTGGCCCCTGAGACGGATCTGCTTGGTCAAAACATACTTGTCATGAGCTGTTTTCACACATGAACTCTGGACTATGTCTGTGGAATCAAGTCTGGACACGTTCAACATTCCAATGCATGTCTGAAGAGTTATGGACTTAGCAGTTTGATCTCAGTGGTTCTGGATTTAGTGGTCTTGAACTTTCTGGTTCTAGACCAGAGGTGACTGACTACGGGCTGGATGGTTACTTTCTGAGGGTCCTGATCTGCAGACATCTATAACTAGGTCACAGACCTGTATGTGACCTGGACCTGGACTCATACTTTCATTCCTGGTTTGTTGAGTAGAATGAGTTCCCTGCGGTCAGTTCATGGTGTGGGTATTTGATTAGTTGAGCCTGTTTGCAGGTAGGCAGCAGGCGGGTGGTGCAGTATGGAGCAGGTATCATGTTCCTGTTGGGAGCAGTTGGGAAGTTTACAGCTCTGTTTGCCTCTCTGCCGGATCCGATTCTTGGAGGGATGTTCTGCACACTGTTTGGTGAGTCAAAACCACTGGAAAGAGGTGTTAATAACAGGTGTGTTAGTGGTTTAATAACTATCTAGGTGTGTGTTGGTGTTTCTCAGGTATGATCACAGCTGTCGGCCTGTCTAACCTGCAGTTGGTGGATTTGAACTCATCCAGAAACCTTTTTGTTCTTGGGTTCTCTATGTTCTTTGGACTGATGATGCCAGCGTACCTGGACACGCACCCCAACTCCATCCACACAGGTGAGTCTGTGTTTACTTGTGTATAGATAAATTCTTTACAGGTGTGATAGATGTAGATCCCTTCTGTGTAGATCTGATAGATGGAGAAGCTACAGATTAGTTTTGTGTGTTCAGGTCTTGCAGAGTTGGATCAGATTCTGACGGTTCTTCTGTCCACTGAGATGTTTGTTGGAGGTTTTCTGGCTTTTTGTCTTGACAACACAATACCAGGTAACACATAATTTGTATGTTAGTTAAACATTTTAGGTGCTGCAATTTGAAAGATGTTGGTAGGTTTGTATTTGAACTTCAGAGGAATCAGCACAACAGTTTCCCTCACTTTCTAGTGTTTGCTAAACTAAACCAATCACCTCTTGCTGTTTTCCTCCACTGACACACCCTCCATGGGTTCCAAGGAATATAGAGGGTCTTCTGAGAACGCCCCCCACCGGCTTGGGCAGAAGTTTTCTTCTTTCCGTCCATATGGATAATTGTGTATTCTTAATACGGCACCAGACAACCTTGGAATTGCTTCTGTGTACTGTATAGGCCACCACATGTCCCCCATATCTCCATTCCTTGACCATTACTGGGTAGTATTTGGTTCCTGGATACGTATTTCCTGACATCCAGGTCCATCCAACCTTGTGAGTTGACCTCCTTACATCTTTGGCCAAGGACTCCAGGATCATCACCTGCTTAATCTTAATAGACGCAGATATTTTTTTCTCCTTTGAGTCTCACAACCCCCAGGACTTTGAGCATCTCTTCATATGGAATACAGTTGGAGCATGTGAGTCCCTTATCGGTAGCCCACAAAGGATGGCCTCTCTTCAAATAGGTGGAGCAACAGACACAACAAGGAGTTATGTGGAAAACAGAAGATTCAACGTTTACTTAGTTATCAGCGAAGCAGTAGTTGCATTTATCAAGCATTGCCCAAATGAGGTTCACGGCTCTATTGCTGGCGAGTGACATGGACAGGGAAAAGGCTTGTCAGAGGGTCCGGGGAGACCTTTGCATGTCTGATCCAGTGGGAAAGGATAGCAGAACATAAGCCAAAACACTACTGGTAGGTTGGAGGTATGTCCAGAGAGGTACAATGCACTGCAGACCCCCAGATAACCCCCCAGTCCACCAATCTAATAAACCAATTAACCCATGCTGGTACAAGATCGGATTTGAGCTTCATCGCCAACACTGCCATGTAGACAAGGAGGGTGACAGCCATCAGCCCCTCCATGCCAGTGTTGATCCAGTATGTCAGGGGATCCCACAGGGAAGCAGCATCAAGGTCCAGCCATGTCATTACAGTTACCCTCCGCACTATTCCAGCCCAGGAGCAATCTGTCTTTATACGGCCCAGCATATGAATGGTGAATCAAGATGTGATGTGCCTCAGGTGTCTTTGAAAGGCAACACTAACTACACAATGTTCCAGGCCGTTCAAAGAGTTAATACAGTACCTTCAGCTGCCAATTCTTCTGTATCTTCCTTGCACAACAATAGATCAACCATGACTTGCAAGGCAAAATATTCAGTCACACTTACGGTCCATCCAGCACCAAAGCCTCCACTGGTGGTATTGTTGGTCACTGCCATAGTAGCTGCAGGAACAGTAGCTGTCATTGTAAACATCATGTAGTCTGGCCAGAAACGAAGAAGTTTGTCCCTGCTTCTTTTTTCTCACACAAAGGGACTGCCCTTATTTCTAGACTGAACACTATGGGCTTCCTCTTGGTGGGGTGACAGCAGTTTTCAGACATTTTGCCATTATCAAGGTAATGGTTACCAGTCCTGTTATCAGACATCCCAGGCCCAACAAGGCATATTTGCCTACTACTTTAAGTCTCTTGGTCACAGGTTCCATCAATGTTCCAAATCCCACTTCCACAGATCCAATGACCACTCGAGAGACAAACTAACCTTTCCACACATACTATACTGATGTGCACACATTTGTTCTGTTTTTCAAGTGTCTTTTTCTTCTCTTCAGGTTCTAGACAGGAGCGAGGTTTAGTAGAGTGGAGATCTTCCTCCTCCTGCTCCTCCTCCTCCTATGATCTTCCTCTGGGGATGGGTGTGGTCAGGAAGACCCGCTGGCTCCGATGGCTTCCCATCAGCCCCTCCTTCAGAGGTTTTAGGGCTTCCGTTGACCTGCCAATACCTGAGGAGGAGGAGCGAGGAAAAGAAGAACAAGCTTATGACAGCCACCTGCCCAGCACAAAGGTGTGACTGTGATGTCATCATTTACACCTGTGAGGTGACTGAACAACAGGCAGTGATGTCTCCACATCACTGTCTTCATATAATAATTTATCAGCTGGATATTTAATTATTGCTGTTTTTTATTCACGAACATTTAATTAATTACACCTGCAGTCGTATCAAATGTGAACATTTCACCTACGATTTGTTTGTTAGCTGCGTTCATGTCCCTAGAGTGAAATTACAATAAGATGGGTTTTAATTAGTGTCTGGTGTTCACTGAGATGTCATGAAGTCTCACTCAGGCTGTGAGGAGTTACTTCTGTTAGAGACTCACAGCTGATCCACATGAAACCTTCTGCTGCTTCAAAATCAGAATCAGAATCAAAATTCAGTCAGCAGACTGAAAAAGCACTAACTCTGCTACTAAATAGCAGGTTCTTTGATCAAAAAAAGACAAAGCCAAAGCCACAAGGAGCCTGTGGACATAAAACCTGAAGAGCAGAAGTCAACTACACCCCCCAAGCTACATTTCACAAACAGCCAATCACAGAGATTAAAATTCTCCCATATGAGCCACTAACAGCAGGTGGAAGCTGCAGAGCTCAAGATGACGAGCTGAGAAAACACAATCTGCAGAATAAACCAGGGTGATGTCAAATACCGGAGGATTTCATGATGACTGCTATGTCTTCTCCAATAGCAGCTAAGGCTCATGGGTAATGCAATACTTCCTGATATATCAGAATCAAAGTATAAATATCACAGTGGTGTCAAAACATACATCTGATGGTCACTGTGGTAGCTGTGTACTGTTTAGTATCTACACACGGGACAACATGAGGTCTAAAAATATTTACACCATACACTGTTTTTATGACCTCAAGAAACTGTTCTCAAAGATCTGACTACACAAGATTTTAGTTAAAAAATATATTTTATATGTGAGATAAGGCGCTAAAAATGTCACGAAACCTTTTAGTTTGAAAAACTGCAAGAATTGAGAAAAAGAGCAACACATTTATTATACTGCTCCATATTTAAACAGTAACTACGTCTTCAATAACTTCTTGCACTATAGATATACCCAATATTAGGGTTTGTCTAAAATTCACATTATGTGCAAAAACGTGATGTTTCACCTCCCACTTGGCTTTTCTTTGCTTTTCTGAATGGTAAAATTTCCATCACTAAAAATAAAGTGGCTCCTTTTGGCACATTTTTCTTTTTAAATAATATAATTTAATATAGATTCCACTATAACACTATTTCCATATTCGTCTCCTACACACTCCTCACACATCAACAAAACAAATCCTTCATGAAAAGACTTTCAGATTCATATCTCAGTAACGCTTCCGTTTACTTTGACATTATGAGTCTGGCTTTTCGCTTTGGCCTTGTGTTTTTCTGTTCAGATTATATGATGTATTAGCATTATGTCACATAATAAAAATAATAATGTGCTTTCAAATTGTTGCAGTTTCATTTTAAATCAAATACATTTTGCATTGATAAAGTATTTTGAAAAATGTTTTAATCAAAATATACAGTATGGACTGTTCTTAAACAACGCTGTTGTGGGTCTTGAGGAAAGTGTCAAACAGTAAAAGTAAAACCTAGTTACAGTTTGTATAAGATGTCATCTGGTGATTTAACTGAACTTATTAAATTTTTACCTTAAGATGTCAGCTGCAGTTATTCTGCCTGCCAACCCGGTCATCACAGCAGCGCACTCATGTTACTCCGAGCCTGTGAAACCACCGACAGGAATTCAGTCGGTAATCAGACATCTTATGCATTTAAAATAGATGCTGACCATCACGAAGGCTACAGACTCCCTCGGTTTGCAAGAAATCCAGAGACTGCACAACGAGACGGCTCTGACCCTGTGAAGCGAACCTGCTCCAGGTTAACGTGCAGCACAAGTCACCTTGTTGATCGGTCCCAATTAAAAGTGAGCCAGCTTCGTAGTACCAATAACCCTGAGCTGAGCCCACTTTGCTGGATTAGACACCGATCTCGCCTCATGGCACAGAGGACAAAGTCTCTGTCCAAGACATTGATGCCATGAATGTGTTTAGTATTTAATAACCAACCAACAAAGTCTGTGGCTAAAATCAACAAGGGAGACTGTGGACATCCCAAGAGGGAAACAGGCCGATGGACCAGTTTCCAGAGAACCAACTGTTAATGTTGGAACACAGGAGTCCGACCAAAACCGGTGGACGAGACCAGCATCCCATCTACATTACCTGTAGTCCTGCGTATCAAGGATCCAGAAGACGACAACGGGCCACCAGTCATTCATCACCAGCTTCTCTTGTTGGGTTTACAGCAGGAGACCGCGTTGACTTAACGGGACAGCCTGAAAGCGGCCCACGGATGCCGCTCCAAAGGACTGTGCAACGCGGCGCAGTGACGCGCTCAGATCCGGACGTCTGTGCGTCAACGCGACACAGACTCGCTGCGAAAATCAGCAGACACCTTTGGTCCCGACACACGCAACAAAACAGCAGTAAAGCACAGGAGAAACGAGTTCTCACCCAGACTGTACAATGTTTCATGGGGTAATAACTAATCAGTGATCAGGGTTCTCTGAATCCTGTTTTGTGTTCACACTGAAACGCTGCAGGGCAGCAGCATCACCGACAGGACTGATTTAACTGGTAAATGTGCTTTTATCATTAAACCCCGCAGGTGTCCGAACACAGACTGGTCCCCAACAGTGGGTTCGGGTGGAAACATTGAAATGATCGATGCAGTTATTGATCAGACGTCACACAGACTCTGACTTTAACATTTTTATTGACAGGAAACCTTGGTTCAGTTTACAGACGGCGACCACGGCGTCCACCCTTCCTCCTGGTCGAGTCCGATGGGATCGGAGTGACGTCCTCTGCACAAACAAGAAGAGGAAGAAGTAGGAGGTCAGACACCGACTGATCCAGCACAACTCAGAGCTCAGACACAGTTTCATCATTTAAAGTGTCAGTCCACCAAAGTCAGCAGTGTCTCATACCTCAGACACAGTTTCATCAGTTTCAAGTGTCAGTCCACCAAAGTCAGCAGTGAACATTTAAATAAACCCATGTCAAACTGTTCATGCTCTGCAGTACTTGTTTATGATTTTTACGCATTGTACTGTTACTGAAACATGTTTCTGCTCACTGTTTTACACAAAACGCTCTGCAGTACTTGTTTGTGATTTTTACACGTTGTACTGTTACTGAAATATGTTTCTGCTCACTGTTTTACACAAAACTGCGGCTTTTTTTGTTTACTGACTGTTTATACTGCATATTTTGCACTGTTTGTTGCTTGTTAATACTGCTGATTATTTTTATTATATTTCCCAACAGCCTTATGCTGGTTTACTGTTTACTTGCCCCTTGCATGGGGATATGTACATACACATTGAGAGCCGATGTACCAGAGTCAAATTCCTTGTGCGTCCAACACACCTGGCCAATAAAGCAGATTCTGATTCTTTTAAAACAAAAGCCACTGTTCAGTGTGGAACACCTTGTCTGTGAAGTCAATTGACCAATTTCTCTCAGCGACACTTCAGCTGGTTTCATTCTGGCCTTTTTATGAATAAGAATGTAAAATCGAGTTCAAACCAGATTGAATGGCTGTTTACATGTGAGTTACTGAAGATGTGATGCAGTGTGGCTGCAGCTGAGCACTAATCAGCATCACATGTGGTCCAGCTGAACAGATGTTACAGTGGGCCCAGATGAGTTCAGACTGGAGAAACCTCAGGATAACCAGACTGAGGCTCCTGTTTTGATGAGGCTAGGTCAAATGAAGGTGGAATCAGTTTAACACAAAACTGGAGTTGTGGACTTTGTGATGTTCTATATTAAAGACAAACCTCAGGCTGAGCCTTGCTGCTCGGCCCGTAACACGCTGTCCCACTATCATGGCTTCACAACTCTCAGAAAGCAGATGCGGCTCCACAGAGAAGTGGCTGGTGAAGGGTTGCTGACCTGACCTTTCTATCGGTCACTATGTCAGCTATAGATCCTCACACACGACACATCAGTAATAAAGGAAGTACTGATCACTTACCGATGCGTCCGATCTTCATGCCGGAGCGAGCCAGAGCCCTGAGAGCAGACTGAGCTCCAGGACCAGGAGTCTTTGTCCTGCAACGACAGAACCGCCTCATTAAACATCTGGCTGTTACAAACAGAGCAGCTGCATCCCAGCCACGAAGGTGAGCCGGTCATCAACACACAACTGTACCACAGTGTCGCGGTAAATCCGGGAGGTTTGGATCAGACTTCAGGTTTCAGTAAAGATGTCGGCGCCGAGCTTCATGTCATAGTGGCATGTTATTCTGGAAACACGTCACTTCTGGTCCACTACCCAGTTTGACTGTGTCAGGGTAAAACTTGAAATGAACTCAGTGGAGAACCTCCATCAGAAATCTGTTGTTTTAACACAGAGGAGCTCGACTGCAAACTGTTCTCTGCTTCGGTTCAGAGGAAAAGACCAAACGCCGCTCAATCAGGAAATAGGTTAAACTCTCATCACGTTTCATGACTCAGTCAGCATCAACTCTCCCATCAGCATTTTCATCTGAAATGTGACAGAGGTTTTGCAACAAACCTGCTAAACCAGGTTGGTCCAAATTCTTCTGTCAAAAAACACTGAGCTCTGGTTGTAAAGGACAAGGCAAAACTGATGTTGTATAACCTGAGGACTGTCACCAGTTACACAGAAAAACCTAAACTGAGCTCGGATCAGTTCTGAGAAAACTCTGGCACTGAAACCGATCAAACACAGAAGCCCAGCACCTAAGAATTAAGGTAATCACTCAGGTGTGCACAGAGATGGACAGGCAGCCAGACAGGTGACTGTTACCTGTTTCCTCCAGTAGCCCGTAGCTTGATGTGCAGCGCTGTGATTCCCAGCTCTTTGCAGCGCTGGGCGACATCCTGAGCGGCCAACATGGCGGCGTACGGAGAAGACTCGTCTCTGTCGGCCTTCACCTTCATCCCACCAGTAACACGGCAGATGGTCTCCCTGGAAACAGATGCACAACCGTTAGACCAATCAGAGAGCAGAGACACAAACGTGCGCATCCACATTAACTTGTCTGTTATTGTGGATATTTGTCCAAATAAATCACCCACAAAATAATCAGACAAATCTGTGTCCACTGTTGTTGCATCACATGAAGAAACCATCACACCCAATGCAAAACAGCTTCAATAATTTATTTGAACACATGGTGTCACATTACATGGTGTTTAATTGAAACCCTGTTCCTGAGCCGCTCTGGCCAATGTACCAATAAACGGAGCCATCAAACATGTGCCCAACAGTAGAAATGTACTGCCATTTACACAACGCTGTCAGCTGCACAGATCAATAATCCCCAATAAGATCATTAACAAGGACCCACATGAGCTTCATGAAGAAATATAACATTGACTAATTAAAAGCGGACTTATGATTTTTCCATTATCAGATTTTCTGTCAGACACCACAGCCTGTGTCAAACAATCAAGATTTTAAAAACTAGGGCAGCCCTCTGATAGTTGCCTAGTTACTGAAATTCATGCCAATTGATTTTCTGACAGCCTGGGCTAAATATATTTAAAAAAAGAAGAAAAAAGGACCGAGGAGTTTCACTGAACAGGAAAATCTGGGTCAACTGAAAATTCTTAGTGCAATACAGCACCATTAAAACCTGCAAAAACCTTTAGAGGAAAACAAAACCTGCAGTGTCACTGAATCTCTAACATCGGCTCATATCAGCTGAAACAACACCAGGTATTTTAACCCATCACAGCACATGTCATAACATGGCACAGCACACTTAGTGCCAGACACCTTAAATCAAGACCCCCACACTCAAAAACCCTGCCCTGGTTTGTCAGAGCAGCTGCAACTTACTTCCCCGAGAGGTCGGTCACATGGACAAAGGTGTCATTGAAGGAGGCGAAGATGTGACAGACTCCAAACACATTTTCTCCCTCAGCCACCTGAGGCCCCAGACTGATGACCTGCTCCTCCTTCTTTTCCTTCCCTTTACGAGGAGCCATTGTCTGATGAGGAAGAGTGAGACACAGTTAGGGCAACATGTTCAAGTGAAGAAGCTACAACACACACAGCCTCTGTTTTACAGCTGTTCTCCAGCTGCAGGTTTTCAACATTATGTCATAAACAATTGTTTAAAAAATTAGACCTCTGTAAATAAAACAGGCGGTTTGTTAAACCTGTACATGTAAAAACCTCCAGACCTCTAGGACTTCATATCAGTAAGCCAAAGCATCAGAATAAAAGCTGGCTGAAACGTGTCAGCACAGCAAAAATGTCACATAAGCATTAATGTGTCTTCACTTCATCGCACACACAACTGAGCAGGACACAACAGATCGCAACGTTTCCTACTAACGCTGGATAAGGTTCACTCTGCAGTCTCTGCTAACGTTTGCTTCACCTGCACCGCCACCTGATGAGTATCACTCCAGACCAGATCTCCTCCGGTGGAAAAGTGTCAGAAATGCTGAATCTCCTAAAGCTCAAATGCGGACCAAGTTGTCCGATAATGGAAGTACCAGCCTAGACTGGTAGTGGTTACAGCTCCAGATGACCAACAGCCAGACTGGACAGAGATGTTAACGGGCTTAATGCAACTACGTGATTATACCCAGGAGACGAACGTCAACACATTCGGACAGACTCGGCACCGACATAAAACATCTAGCTAAAAACGCTATTGCTGAACTACGCAGAAGACGAAAACCATCCAGTTAAGGCGGATGCTAAAGTAAGCAGCCTGTTAGCATCTAGTAACGAACAGTAGTCTCACCTGATCAACTTTACTTATTTACTTCAGGCAGTAGAAAAGCCTCTAACACACCTGCCTGAACTGTTCAAAATGTAAAATAATAAGAAAACTCTATTTTCCCGCTACCGAAATGTCTAGTAAAATGGCGACATGCTGCCGAAGACACAGAAAGAAACCCGGAGGGAAAATTGTCTAAAAGTCAACGCTTAATTAAACACAGAGAAACAATTTCACCGCGAATAAACACAAATTCCATTAAAGAATCAGCAGCGACACGTTAAATGATTAGATGATCATTTAAAATACTGATTAAAAAAGATAAAAAACCTCAACACCACTCACCTCTATGTGTCTCTATACGAAGCAGAAACAAGAAAGGAAAGAAGTATCGCTTCCGGGGTCAAAGTTGACGAGTTCCTGCTACTGCCGCTTCGTGGTTGTTACACAGAAACACCGGCTTGATTTTTATTTATTTAAAGACGTTATAATGATTATTTTTATGATCTTTTTTCCTGGCGATTTTTGTTAAATAATTAAATAAATTATTCTTAGATCTAATCAGCTTAATCAACAAATGTCAACTGGATTCATTTTATTTGCCTCCAATAGTCAACCTGGCTTGTAACAGGTTTAAATGTAACCTGTACACCTTTAGCATCTCTTTGTAGTCATTTTGCACGTTTTTACTTGTTTTGTGTCAAATTCCTTGTATATTTAACACACCTGGCCAGCAAAGATGATACTGATTTTAGTTGCTTTGTATCTTGTTAGATATTAGTAAATCAGTTAGATAATTGTTAGACATCAATGTGTTGAATCAGATGTGTTAGTAACACAGTTTAGTAAGATTTAAAGTCTGCTCTACTCTGTTTTGTTTCAAGGTTAGCAGACAGAATGTTGATTCTGAAAAGTGAACCATAGGTACTTATGACACCAATTCTTTTCCTGTATTAATCTTGTATTAGAATATTATGTCTGAACAAATGAATGAATGCCTTAGCGACACACCATGTGACAACATACACATACATTGAAATTCTTCATTTTGTTATGACTAGGTAAAAATGCAGCTGCTCAAAGCATGTGGAGCACTACATAAGGGATGGAGTCTTCGGATTGACTTCCTCTGGGGATTTTTTTGGGTAATCTTTCTGGGTAAGGGGTTAGCGTAAACCTTATAGATGTATTAGGATCTGTATGGCAGGGGAAACTCCACTTTCCAGCAGCCTCTGTGTGTCTGGAAAAGGGAGCAACCGGGGTCGTGTTTGTAATTTTGCATGTGGTTAAAATAAACCAGCACTAGATGAAGAAAGACGGACTCCTTCGTTATTCAGAGCTGTCCAATTAAAGAACTTGAATACTACAATCTTTTTGCCATTTTTTGTAGGCCTAGTGTTTTTTGTGTTTGGGGTCTTATCTGTTTCTTTTTAGTCATGTCTCTTTCAGTGGATTTGTGGTTTGTGTTGCATCTGTCTTTGTTTTTTTTATCATTTTGTGGCTTTTTGTATTTGTTTGATTGACTTTTCAAAAGAAACTTTTAAGAGTCCCTTCATGTTTCACTGGTCTAGGGGATCCCTGAGCCCTTGGGCCCCAGAGGCCCACGCTGTGCCTGGTAGGCCTGTTCAGTGGTCCAACTGTGCTCATATGTAGCAGTAACAGCCCAAGAAGCCAGATGTAATTATTAAATCTGTAATGTTGAAAAGTGCATCATTAAATGTAGATGTTACAGTTCAAGAAATGAACTAATAAACAAATAAATTGTTAAATAAAGTTGTCCATAAATCCAGTATATGTCTCTTTCTGGTCATTTGCTGGTGTCTGTGCTCCAGAGCCTGTCCAGTGATGTGTCCATGTATAATACAACCAAGAACTGACTCAGCAGGTAATCTATTACTATGGTGTTGTTAAAGAAGAGACTGTCTGTAGATAAATAAGACAGTTTCTTAAATCTCTCATTGTAAGACATTTAACAATAATCAACATGGCCAAACACTGATGAAATAATAGTTTACTGTGTAAAAACAGACCAATCAGACAGCAGAGTTTGACCACCTCAGTTTATTTACAGAAACACTTTGAACACGATGCAGAAGAAAATACTCCAAAAAACTATAAAAGAAAAAGGTTAAAAATGCACTCTCCCTCTCACACAGTTACACATCGAGCATGCAGCATTAGAGTCCAGTTAATACAGTACAGTACAATATCCATCATAGTAGAAAAAGCTGAGTTGATGTGAAGGAGCTGATTATTGATTATTCACTTTGCAGAGCATGAATATTGTGAACGGGAAACAGCAAGGACCAAGTCGGAGCTAAACTCTGGTCTTTTGGTTTTACTTTTACAAACAGAAATAGACCAAAACTATTTAAAATATCTAGAAATCAAAAATAAATGTTTATTGCTGGATATTTTATGTATTAATCATTTCTTTGTCATTTCTGGTTCTGGAAAAACCCAAAGACTTCAGACTCTGGTTGGATTCATACAAAATCTCAAACTGATGCAATCCTTTAAATTAATTTTAGGTTAAAAGGTTAACACTAATAGAAAGGATACAGTAATCATAAAACTTGACTGAGACCCAGTGAAAAACTCACAAAATACTCAGCAGTAACTCACATTAGAAGCACATAATCTAGTTAAAACCAAATCCCACTTTAACTAATTCACCATATTTTAAACATGATGAACACAATAACTCATCAATATTATAATAATGTTATTAGTGAATTTATTATCATTAGTTAATACACATTAACATTAAATGTACGACTCTGCATAATGACTACTTTTACTTTTAGTAATTTAAGTATGTTTTGAATGTAATACTTTTATACTGTTACTTAAGTAACATTTTGAATGCCGAACTTTTACTTGTATCATTTTTATACGTTTGTATTGTTGTTTTTAACTTAAGTAAAGGATCTGAGGACTTTTTCCACCACTGACTGTAGGGAGATCAAATGTAGGCTAGACTAAATACAAGTAAATCCTAATCAAACAAATGAATACAACTGTTTTTCAAACCTCAGAAAATTGTACAGAGTTTGGTTTGTAACTGAACACATGTCTGCTCCACAAAACAAGTAAAAGGTGTATTATGAGTTCAGTTCTTTTTCCTGGGAATGGTTTGTTAGCACTGTTAGCATTGCTAACAGTAACCAGTGAACCCTAAATGCAAATGATCATGTTGGCATGCTGCCAGAAGAACAGCTAAGAATCGCTAACATTGCTAATCGCTGAATCTCACACGTCCTCCTCCGGTCCTGCTGTTTCCTGTCACATGGATAAGAAAAACTTCCTGTGGTGAATGTGCTCTCAGCACAGCAGGTGAGGCTTCGAAACAGAGACCTCCAACCCCAACTTCACCTGTCTGAGTCTTCAGCATATAAACACTCCCTGAAATCTTCTGCCAAAGAATCAGAAACCAACATTTTTATCGTCTCCTCTGGGTCACACAACGTGAAGAGACCAATAATCTGAGGGATGGAAGTCGCTGTTTTAGGGTCATTAGGATAAAAATGTTGCAGCCACACCCACTGAATATCTGGTAAAAACAGGAAAAACATCATAGGAATAACATGTGAAGTCTACTTTAAGATGAATTCTTCAATTTTAAGCATAAACACCAACATAGCTCTAAAAAATGACATCTCAGTATTGGCAGGGACTTTCAGAGTCCCTGGTACTCAAAGATTTCCACCACTAATAAAGAATACTTTCAAGTGTCTTAAAAGGTCAAAGTGGAGGTGTTGCTTTAAAAAACACAGGCTAGTCTACTGTAGAAAACAGCCATTCACTCTGCCAGTGCCATTGCCATTTGGAGTCCCGACTGGGCTCACATTCTGGTTTGGATGCATTTATTGAAGGGGAGGCTGAAGCTGACTGTCACTCAGATCTTGGGAATCATTTGCACACTTTAATGAAAATAGGAAAATGGGGTTAAAACATAATGAGATACTTTGATGCTGTGCAATAGGAATCTACAGTATAGTGTTCAAAATACAAGCCAGCTCTGTTGCCAGCTGGGGAACATCAAGATTTCTCATGAGCTGTCGCCAAATTTGGTTTGTTTTACCAAAAAAATTTCTGCCTGAAAATCATAATTTATTAATACATTTACCTTTGGGTTGGATTCTGACAGCCTCTGGTGAAAACACTCAGACTGAACTGTGATACTGACAAAACTGTTGTTGATCCTGTGTATATCTTTGTCCACTTTTTAAAAAGCAGTGTTCAAAACATCAGAGTAGCCTTTCAGTTAGACTATGTCCACACTAGGCCAGCTAAATTTGTAAATACACCCTTTTCCCTCTGTTTTGGCCTGCCATCCACACTAACATGATGTTTATACGTATACCTGAGGAGCCCCAGTCCTGTTGCAGCGTAGCTAACAACACAGCACAGTTCTGATTTTGAGCTTTAGAGTCAGTGCAGAATAATTTATCTGTTGTTTTTGTTGTTGTTGTTTTCATAAATCTGGGCACAAAAAATACCTGGATAGTTAACAGGCTGAGGTAGAATCATATTTTGCTAATAAAATGTTTTCCAACATTGACATTTCTACTTGTGTCCAGTCAGGCGGGCAGTGGGCATGGCTTAAAGGCTGTAAACAGGTGAGCATCTGAACATGGCTCTGCCCCCAACTCAGCCCCACCCCATCTACCTGGCTTCACTGTGGACATCATCAGAAAAACCCTGCCCTTCTCTATCTGACTTTTACATCAGAGGTCAGTTGCTAAAAGCCCATAGTTGACCTTTAACCAGACATTCAGCCTCCCCAGGTCTTTCCTGAGCCGGGATGCCAAATGGCACAGGGATCGTAAGTAAAATAAAGAGCAGCAGCGCTGTGGCGAACACATTCAGCAGTTGCTAAGGGAACTCGTGTCACACTCTATAATACATATCATACTAACAAAATAAAGCTAATAATACACAATGTGTTGTCTACAGGGCGACTCACACAACGCTAGCACTGGAAGTCTGATTCAAACATTAAAAAGCTTTTAAATATACAAATGCAATATATTGAGAATAATAATGTCATCATCATAGTAAGAATCTGATTGTACAAAGTTCGACATTCTCCCAACGGTAAAAAGCTGTTTCAAGCCTCTGAGACAAACACAATGGGTCAAAGGTTGCAGAATATCAAAGTTGGCATCGCAGGCGTTTTGTTAGCTCATGGCTAGCAGACACTACTGCTCCCAGGGAGGAATGCTAACAAAGCTAACATGTTTGAGTCAAGTCACCAGAGAGCCAGAAGCTAACCTGACAGCCGTGAACAACAAAACAACGCGGAGACCGAAGCCGAAACACAAACACAAAGTCAAGTCCGGCATGCAGTAAATCACATAATCTGTACAGAAAGTCAACAGCATCACTGAAGAGGAAGAAATACAAGCTCTCCCCCACAGAACTCCACTGAAAAATCTAATGTTTTTAGAATGATGCCATTGCCACAAAACCTCATATCTCCTTAAATAAAATTCACATACAAAACTGTAGAACACAGCGACTCTGAGCGGGCAGGTTAATATTTCACTTCACAATCCAAGATGCATTTTTGAATTTGAATCAGAAAAAAACAGTTATGAGATCATTAAGGCGCCAGAAAAAAAACAAGAGATATGAGGTTTCATTTAGTGACCACACCACCGACAGACCAACACAACAGGAACGCTAGAGTATTTTTGTACAGAGTCCCAGAAAAGACAAAAAAATCCGTTTTTTTGTCATAAAAATATTACATTACTTTGCTGGCTTTTTTGGCAAGTATAATATTCCACTAATCTCATATTTTACACTCAAGACACTTGATTTTTGACCAAATTTGTGAATTTGAGGCTGTTAGTAATTTCAGGGGATTTTACATCCAACATAAAACAGTATATATTGTGAACTGAACTGTCACTATCAGGTAAATTAATTATGGATGAAATATATTAATTTGTACATAATATTAATATCCGACTTTGTTCAGCCCAGTACAAATACATAAAGAATTTTCTCTTGGTACTGTGTTGGGAAATACAATGTACAAAAAATATAATTCAAGAGTTGAGAGTAAACTAAACAATAAATTATGTAAAATAAACAAATACATATACATGTATTTTTTTTTACCCGTTAAAGTTCCATATTAACTGTGTTTTTAATGAAAGAGGGAAACTGGTCCGCCAGAATAGAGCAACAGAATCTGATCACTCAACAAATTTAGAGATTAAATGTACAGAAAGGCTGAAAATCCATTTTATAAAAACCAATGCAGTGCTTGTTGTAGTTATTGTTAGATACCTGCGGTAATAAAACAGTTATGTTTTTGGAGTATCTCAATGTGAAGGATGATTGGCAGAAAATTGGTTTTGTATTGTAATTATCTGATCAAAAACAGCACTTCCTATTTTATCTCTCCAAAAACAATATCAAGATCTGTTTAAAACATCAAAGACCTTTAATAGGTTTATTTAATTTTAGGTTAAATTCCCATTATTATGAGATCATACAGAAAATGTATTAAAATGTTTGACTTGTCAGTTATTTTTGTCACTTCTCGGACTCTGTACCGATGAGTTTATTGTAGATTATGGACTTTGGTCTCAGCGACAGGTGACATGTCTGTAATTCTGATTGGCAGTTTTAGTGTAACTGCAATCCAGTTTTTGCTTTGCAACCTTTAGTAAGTTCTAAAACCATACCAGTTTGTTCAGTCTAGTGCCATTCTGCATCCCCAAAACATAACAATGGTCATGTTTGTGGAGGTCCAATCCAGAAACAATTCATTAGAAGGCACATCCTCTGATGTAGTCGTGGTGCACAGTAGCAGACGTATCAGTTAAATACGTTTTCAATAAAATTATCATGTTAGAACAATTTTGAGGGTTTTAAGGTAATATATGATTGTTAGAGTTAACTGGTTTTAGATCTAAGCATTTGAATAAAATCAGGGAGGTGCGATTTGTTCTTTCTCATGTTTCCTTCATTGATTCCCTTTGTCCTCATCTTTTTTTCTTGTCTTTACTTCTGTCTTTCCTCTGTCTCTGTGTCTTCCTCCCTCCCCCTTTTGCTTGTTTTCACTTCCTTCCTTCCTTCCTTCCTTCCCTTATGGGAAACCAGCGGCTTTTAAACCTAAAGCATTGTGTAAACTTGGCCCGACTGATAAAGTTTCTTCTGCTAATGAAGCCTGGGGTGGAGCTTGTTAAGGTACCTCATTAGGGTCCTCCACATTAGGACACCTGGTGGGGTGTTGTCGGGGATCAAGGGTGGAGATGACTGGCTGATCTGAGCGGAGGTGTGGCTGTTTATGGAAGATCGCAGGTCAGAGAGCGGTGGAAGTTTCTGGAGCTCTCCGAGCCGATGGAAGCAGAGAGATGAGCGTCGTCGTACGTCCAAACCTCATCATTAAAATGTTTCAGCGTTTCCTTCTGTTCAATATGAAAAATTTGTTTCACCCTGCTGTATTTCTACTTACAGAGGCTTGGGGCTGCTTTGGTTACCAATTATTTTTAGGCCCAATTATCTCAAGATCACAACTTATCTTGAAATTAAGCCCTGTTTACAGTCCTGGATGTGATCACGAGATAACGTGTCTAAATAATTATTAACCTCAGTGACTCCTGGCCTCCGTTTATAATTATATTGTGTTTTTAATTTGTGTAGCTATCTTTTCGATCAGGTGGAAACCTTGTATCTCCCAGAAGAAAAAGCAGGGGTGTTCCAGCGGGTTTTTTGGTTTGCTGCCTTAGAAATGTTGTTGAATATTTCAGAAGTTAACGAGTGATTGAGGGATAAAAAGTGTCTGGTGTGGATTCAGTCAGTGACATCTCCTCACAGTTGAGGTTATGTTCTGTGTATTTATCTTCCACTTAAAAAGGGAGGCCCTCCTAAAAACCTCTCAATCCATTAACACACCTTATCATATTAAAATCAATTAATTATTCAATAATTAATCCCAAATTTGGGAACAAGGTCCCAAGTCACAATGCCAAAGATAAGTTTGCAAATTTAAGGTACAAATTCAGAGGTGCCTTTTATAGTTAATGGCCAGTTTCAAAGGTGTAATTACAGAGTTTTAATGTGATAACACTAAAACACATGACTGGACTGTGATAGATGAATTCCTTATTCAGTCATAAATTATAATCAATTAATAAACCATTTGATCTAAAAATAAAGTACCTATAATCAATCCATCCATTATCTATAGTACTTATTCCGGAATAGGGTCGTGGGGGGGCTGGAGCCAATCCCAGCTGACACTGGGTGAGAGGCGGGGTTGCACCGGACAGGTCGCCAGTCTGTCACAGGGCTGACATGTAGACAACCACACACTCACTCCTACAGGCCGGGCTCGGACCTGGAACCTTCTTGCTGTGAGGGGACAGTGCTAACCACTGCACCATTATGTGCATTATTAATACTCAAGGAAGTTCATGCCTCAGAAGTTCCAGCTCATTAATGTACCAAATAAATGTGTAAATGTTACCAATTTGCAGTTGGAAAAACTCCAGAGCTCTAACGTAAACAAAATCCCCTGAAATTTAACATCCGATTAAACTCATCTTAAATTAATCTGTTAAATTATATTTACTAACACGGTGTTAAAGTCATTTAACTCTTAGAACCTTCTTCTTAGAGCCGTCTTAGAACCTTTGTTGACAAGGGGACGAAGTTCATCTTGATTTTAGATGATGGTGCAGTGTGTCCTGGCATGTTAATTATTATTGATCAATCAATTAATTATGTTGTGAAGGAGGTGCAGTCCTGTCAATCATTAAGTTATAAAAGCCAGAGATACAAGGTTTCCACACATTAGTACAACCTGTGCTGTGCACGTGTGTGAGCTGATTGGTTAATCTCAAAGGGGCCAAGTCCAAACGAGCTGAAAGAAGAAGCTGGATGGTTGACTGATTGATGATGCAGTTCACTACTGGACTAGGTAGAGTGAAGCATTCTGGCGCCGTCCTCGTCCCCTCCTCCATTTTGTTTTTAGTCAAACAAAGCCCCAAATGTTTGGTGTCAGATGCCCGGTCTGCAGTCAATCAATCAGTTGGCAAGGTGATGCCGGCCCCTTCACAGACCCGCCCACTATGGAATTTAGCTGTGGAGAAAAAAAAGGTAGGTATTAGGTAAAGGAGCTTCCCAGAATGCACTGAGGCAACAGACTCAACAGATATTCACTTACAGTCACCAGCCAACCATCAACCTTACTTGTTGAGCGTGGAGGGGGAGCCTGAGCGATGGAAGTGGACTATCTGCCACTTCCCATCACGGCGGTGCCACACCCTGGTCTCCTCTGATTGGGCAGTGCGAGGCGTGCCGTTGGAGTCAATGTACTGCGTCACTCTGATGTAGGCGATGCAGGCAGCTTCGTCCCCGACCAGGTGAATGTGAGGGTTCAGGATGGTGGTGTGGACAGGTTTGCTGTTCTTAGACCACACTGAGGACAGAGGGATAGTTACCTGGACAGGTGAGATGGCTGGGACTATGAAACATGACTAGAGACACATATTCAAACCACCAGGAGACAATAAGTTGGTTCTGCTCACAGTTTTCAAAATAAAAGCGGTGAAAGTCCAGGCCTTCGACCAGATTTCCCAACGCCTCAGGCTCGAACGCCGTCACAGCCGGGTCACACATTTTACTGAGATGACAAAAACTAGTTCACTGAGAGGACATACCACAGACGGTACACCAAAGATGGACAACGTTTTACAGTAAGACTTTCACAATAAGAGCATTATTACAGATAAAACATGCAGTGTAACGTACGTGTAGCTCTCAAAGTCCCCATTGCTGATCGCTTCAATGAGCTGCTCAGTGACTTTAATGATGTCCTGTTTCCTCACTGAGCAGTGGACAGGAAGATGGACAGGAAGAGAGACAGACGGGCAGTGAAAGAGACAGACAAGTTAGTATCACTCGAAGGTGGCTGATGTTTTTAAATGGATAAAAACTGCAGAAACTGTTGTGTGTGTGTGTGTGTGTGTGTGTGTGTGTGTGTGTTCACCTCTGGTATCTTCGTCCTCTATGGTGGTGTTTGTGCTCTCAGATGATTCCTAGAACAACAGAAACTGTAAGCAATGATGCTGACGATAGTGTTTTGTGCTGAGTTTCCTTCAGCTGCGACTGAGCTTTCAGCGGGCTCAGACTGATCAGATTTGACTGATTCTGCTTCTGCTGGGTTCATGTTTTTATCTCAGCCAGGTCAGGCCACTGTAACACTATCATTACAAACACTTTACAAGGAAGGACATCCAGCTGCACACAGTGACACACAGTGAGTTTAACTCAGGTTTAGTTCTGGCACAAAACTGATTCACTTTATATCAGAATCGACTTTATGACATGTCCAACAAAAGGACAACACCACATGATCCATCACACTACAAGAAGCGCAGGGCTGCTCAGGGGCCTGGCGACTGAGGAGACAAGCTTCATCTGTGTTGGAGGCCTCTGATTGGAACAGCACTGCTGTAGCTTATGGTATCTGATGTAATAATGATGAACTGTTCAGACTCAATGTACGTTAAAAATCACACATCGCCATAACATCGAGACACAGCAGTGCTGCTGCTTCCATGAAAACATACTTGCTACTCAAACTTTTTCTTGCACATTAAAACATGTTTCTTGTTATGATGTAAAATATTTTATTATAATTGCACCAGTTTGTTCAATTTATTTGAGAAACTTTTCACTTTGTAACAACATATCACATCAACTCATTGGCATAACACATAACTGAGTAGACCCCGTGTTTATCAGCTGTGTTGTATGAACCCTTTAAGCTGCAGTTCAGACAGTTTAAATGTTTACGACATTACTGAACAACTCGTTTGTTGATATGTTGGTTTTATGATATAATCTGATAAACTGCAATTTTTTAACAACAAAAGCTTCTTGAAAAAACAGATTTCACTGGTATCTTATAATAAGGTAAAAAACATCCTGTTATAACCATAAACATTTTTTATATTAATTTGAACTGTACATATTTTTTGTCAGGGTGACAACAAAACTCTGTCTCTACAGAACTTACAGCATACAGTCCCACTGTTACACTCAAAGCAGACCTGAGCCTGCAGGGGGCGCTACGCCTTCACCAGCACTACTTCACTATAATGATATTAATAAGAATAAAAACAGAGCCATCACCTTGACTCCGTCGGCCTTCTTGTTGCCGCTCTTTCCTCCTGAACGAGGGACGAGAACAAAGAGAGAGAGAAGCAGCAGCGTCAGAAAGAAAGGAACAAAGGCTGAGAAAAGCAGAGGCAGCATCGCACCGACAACCACCGCCTGCGTGCCCTTCAGCAAAAAAGCCTTTCAGCTGCTCAGAGGGGGAATCTGACAGGAAACTAAATAAATTTACTGAAAAGAAAAAGATTCTACAGAAAGAAAAGCATTGAGAGAGAAAAACTATGAAAAAACAATAAACAGAAATTAGTGGAAATCAAAAATACATCAAATAAAAAACAATTCTCTGACTCTGTTACATTTTCAGGCCAAAAACACTAGAAAAACTATAGATAAAACCGTGAGAAGAGGAACGTGGCACTGCCTCCAGCTGAGCTGACAGACAGCAGCTGAGGAGAGACAGACGGAGGGAGTTGCCGGCGTGACATGTGGGTCGCTTGGAGGGAGTCGAGGCCAAATTTAGGATAAGCTGGAGATCATTGGAGAGCAGAGAGCCTGCACACATTCCTGCCTGTTCACACCCACTAGCTGCATGTGAAAACCCGGCATTACCTGCTCCTGTCCATGGACAACTAACCTTCAACACAGACACAGAGGAAAGGTCATGCACCCCAATCGTCACCACAGATCACAGAGTGAGACTACGGCACTGCTGAACGATGGCACCAGTAATAGAAAACAGAAGTTGCACTTTGTGTTGAGGTTTACTCACTGCTCTGTTTATAGCAGTGGAATATTTTACTGAAAACCATCAGGTTGACAGTTTTTATTTTTATATTTATTTAGACTTTCCAGATCTTACAAACACAGGTTCAAGTGTTGAAAACTCAAAAAACTGTGTTGAAGTTGCTCAAAACTCTGGATCTAACAGGTAAAGTAAAAAAATCAGGTTGTGGCCAGAGAGAGAAAGCAGCATCTGGCGATTTCTTACTGAGCTGGGCTTCTGGCTTTGTGGTCATTCTGTAGTAGGACAATCAAGATGAAGAAAATGTTTTAATATGTCCTGCTTTTTCTAAAAGTGTGTTTTTCTGTTTTACACACACGTCTGTGGACGAAGCTCCACCGACAGACTGAGCAAGGGGCCATGTCCTCTGATGCAGCAGCTCAGCGTGTCGGTGGTTTCCATGCTATCTTTAGACCTGAGTGTGTTTGAGGCCCCAAGACAGCTGAGTGTGTGCACACACACACCCACACACAGAGTGTTAACTTAATTATTAATTGTGTGTATGCTGGCAGCTGATTGGTGTATTTCCTGAGTTCAGCCCCAACAGGTGAAAGGTCAAACCTCTCAAATCCACAACAGGTCATATGACTCTCTGCTAACCAATAGGAAGCGAGGATTCTATTCATCTGAAGAGGTGCGAATCTGACGTAACACGACCTTTGGCCCCTGACCCTGGTACAAGGAGGAGCTGCTGCTCTTACCGGAGAAATTTCTGGTGGCCAACATGGTGGTGAGGATGGCTCCCTGAGGAGAGGAAGGATGGAAGGAAGGTGGAAAAAAAGCAGGGAGGAGAGCAAGGAGGCAAACAAGTTTAAAGATTAGAACAAAACAATCCTTTATTAACTCTGAAATGAAAAGACAAAATATGAACTTTTGGACTAATTTCACACTTTTTAAAACATTTTAATGTTGAATTAAAAACTTTAAGAACTTTTTATGACACAGATGAAACTGTGTAAATGCTAACCTGAGAATGAGGTTTCACTGTTTAGATTTTTTTAATCCGTATTTGTTACATTTAGGAAAATTAAAAGTAGAGCTGCAAAAATTAGCTAAAAATATTCAAGACATTCAGAAGTTTTTTTTTAACAAAACAGAATCAACATCAACAAGATCAGATCTGACTCACATCAGAACAGAGCCTGAAGGCCTGAGACGGGAGCGCAGCCTTAGTAAATAACTTAAACTGAACCTTCAAAAACAAATGGTGCCTCTGCAGCTGGGACTGGCTTTACATCAGGACAGAGCCAAGTGAGTCGGGCCTCTGACCTGTGGCCTGGGCCTACCTTGAGTTTCCTTCTGGCGTTGAACTTCTTCAGACACTCCACGGTTTCCTGTCTGTGCATACAGGATGCCACTGTGGAGCGATGCTGGGAGAAAGAGGACACATCACCATCATCATCAACATGCTAACAGTATGAAGATGACTCCCTGTGTGTGAAGGAGCCTCACAGAGATCCAGGGGTGTTTGAGCGCCTCGGCTGCAGTGATCCGTTTGGCCGGATTGATGGTCAGCATCTTATTAATGAGGTCTTTGGCTTCAGGAGTCACCGTGTCCCACTCTGGAGAAGGAAACTAGGACACACAGAGATAAGGAGAGGATACAAGGAGACATGGAGAACATATTTAAAATCAAAAGGAGTACAGACAGAAACTAAGTTTATGCTCATTTCTTCTATTACAAACATGAACATCCTGTCCATACTCATCCACAACACCGGTGTGTAGAGGAGGTAAGGAAAGTAAATAAAGGACACAAAGACCAGACAGGAGGATGCAAGAAAAGGAGAAAGAGAGATGAGAAGAGGAGACTGTAGGTACAACCCAAGTCACAGGTGATGAGTCATGTGACCTACATCATAAGCTCCAGCTTTGATCTGCTGGTAGAGGCGATGCTGATCTTCATCCCAAAACGGAGGGTAACCGACCAATAAGATGTAGAGAATCACACCTGAGAGTGAGAGAAAACACACCTGAGACAGGAGGACAGAAGGAGATGAGACAAGAAAGGAAGCACAGAAAGACAGGAGACAAGTAGAGGAAACAAGGACAACTGGAGGTGGCAGGAAACGAGCAAATAAGGAGTAGTAGAGAAAACAGAGACAGCAGAGCAGAGTCTGACCACAAGCCCAGAGGTCGACTGCTTTGCCGTACGGGTCCTTCCTCAAAACCTCTGGAGACAAATAACCTGGAGTCCCTGCAAAGCCTGTAAACACACACACACACACATTTCTGTTAATGTGCAACACAAACTAACTCGCAAACAAATAAATAATTAAAACAAGTAAAACTCAGAGATTACAGAAAATCACAGAAATATGGCTGGTTGCTCAGGTGATCAGGGTGGTTGCTGTTCATGAATAAAATAAAATCTAAATAAAAACTTTCCTAATGTGAAAATAAAACAAATTCCAAACAGAAAATATTTCAAGTGAATAAATATGAATAAATATAATGAAATAGAAAAGAGAAAATAGCAAATTAACAAAAAAAAGAAAAACAAACGTGTAAAAAAGTCAAAATAAAATACAAAATCAAAGTTAAATTAAACATAGAGAAGGTGTCTTGAGTCAAAGTAAAAGTAGACACAGGCTGTAGAATCAGCACTATTTGTGGTAATACTGCAGTATTACTGCAGTATCAGACTGAGATCTTACCGAACCAGGCCTGCTGGTCTCCCTCCACCTCGATGGCGAGGCCGAAGTCAGCCAGTTTTACCGCTGCTCCTTTTGACTTGGAGGCCAGCAGCAGATTCTCTGGCTGCAAACACAGGACACCTGCTAACACGCTAACTCTGCCACTGGTTTACATGAGCAATGCCAACAATGCTAACATGGCATTCAGGAATGTTGTGTGTGGAGTTCGATATAGAATATAAGCATTACCTTCAGGTCTCGGTGGACTACACCCATCTGGTGACAGTGTAGCACCGCCTCCAGAATCTGCTGAATACAGTGACTGTTCACAGAAAGACAAAGGTCAGAGGTCATGTGAGTCATGTCGGCGGTATGGAGCAGTGGGTTTGGATGAGGAGACTGGCTCTACTGCACAAAAATGTTACAGCATCAGTGACTAATTAGTGATGAAGAGGAAGAAAGAGGAGGAGGAGAGAAAAATAGAAGAAGAAAAAGTTGACAAAAGCAGAGCAGGTTCAGCACTGCTCACACCACGAGATGTGATATGTGGTGACAAGAAGATGGGTGAACAGATGAATATCTGGATGTGTATGTCTCACCTGGCATCAGCTTCACTGTAATATTCTCTGGCTACGATATCTTCAAATAACTCTCCACCCGTTACCCTGAGAGGGAGAGAGGACATCTCATGGAGAAAATGGCAAACTCTTTGTATCAAACACAAAAACATTACATAACATAAAAGAACAAAGTGAAAGTGATCAACAACATATCACAATGATTCAATATAAAAGAAGATAAGTACAGTGATGATGTGACATAAAACACAGAGGACAACAGGAGAGAGAGAAGCGGGACTCACAGGTCAAAGATGAGGTAATGATGCGCCTCCTCTGAGATGCTGTCATGTAGCCGAACTGAAGACACACACAAAGGTATAAGGATAATAAGGATTATCACCTTTATTTGGCCAAGCACGTTACACACACAAGGAATTTGTTTCCAATACAGAACCGAGGCGGCCACCTGTGGAGCCAACTCAACCGATGGCTCTAACCATCGGAGGCAACTTGGGGGTTTAGTGTCTTGCCCAAGGACACTTCGACACGTGGACTGCAGGCACCAAGATTCGAACCTCAGACCCTCCAGTTGGGAGACGTCTGCTCTACCCACTGAACCACAGTCGCCCCACAATTACCTTAAAATGACCTTAAAAAGGTTTACTGATCCCCCGTGGGAAACCCACCAGCAGGATGTAGAGTACTTCACAGTACAAGTATCAAAGACATTACTGTGACATGGGCCATTCTGTAGGATGAGTACTGGTACTGTTGGTACTTCAAGTCAATTTGGATGCTGATGCTTTTGTAATGACGTACCATGTTGAACACAGGACTGTTACTTACAGCAGAGTATTTCTACTCTGTTGTATTACTACTTTTACTTCCGTAAAGAATGTGAGTACTTCTTCCACCATGGAGTACTTTTACTCGAGTACAATCTGAAAACTTCATCCTAAGTGTTAAAGTGAAGTTGACTGAAGGCATCTGTTTCTCTGCTTCTGCATATATTGTATAATAGGATGTATAACAGAGGAAAGAGAAGCCGCAGCCCCCCCCCCCCCCCCACACCACCACCACACCCACCACTGCTGCACTGTGTAGGAGTGCTTCGAGAGAGAAACCTGATTATTTCTTTCTGAGTGCTTCCACGCAGGTACCAGTGTGTGTTACAGTGCGTGTCTGTGTGTGTGTGTAGGAGGAGAGGGTTTTGATGCCTTCACCTGAGGACACCGTTGCCTGGCAACACACACACACACAGAGTTATGTAACAGTCTTTAGTATCTGCAGAGCATCGCCTGCCCACACAGCGCTCTGACTGGGCGCGTGGCTTGGCTGCTGCCTGCTGATTGGTCAGGTGAGCCCACGTGGGGTCATATTTGAACGTCTCACTGGTTCAATTGGTTTCCGCTTTAATTAAGACACAGTTTGTTTAGGGTGAACTGGATCCGGTTTCAGTCTGTCTCACTCTCAAGATGTTTGCTTGTTTAGAGCTAAACTGTTTTCGGAGGCTTCAAAATCCACCACTGGCACTGACATGAAAGAGAAAGATGGTCAGTAAAATCTGGTGTGGTGCCGGGCTTTTATTGTGAATTAACCACAGGATGTGTTGACTGATAACAACACAGCAGATGACAGGGCACAGACACAACAGACCCCCCCCCCCATCCCACACAGGTCCAACACAGGAGCTGGACACACGCCAACAGATATACTAAACCCTACCCTGCCGTGTGGCCTGTGGTCATTTTCAGTCTCGTTGAGGATCTTGTGAGGGTCTTTGTAGATGTTTTATGTCTTTTTGTAGTTATTTTGCATCTCTCTGTGGTCTTTTTGCATCTCATTTGGCACATTGTGTGTCCTTCCTGGGATGTCTTGCAGGTCACCTGCTCCAGTGGGTCGTGATGATCAGCACAGCAAATGAAGATATGTCCATGTATTCATTATGGATGTGACGCTGCGGAAGCAATATCCACATCCTATATTTGCTGTAATGCATGTGGACTGTGTGACCGCCGGCTAACCAGCCATGTCTTCAAACTCCATACCTCCAGCAGCAGTAGCAGTACCACTGCAGTAATACCAGTAGTAATAAATGCTTTTTAGCAGTAGCATCAATAGCAGTAGTAATGGTTACGTAAAGAGTAGAAATTGTAGTTATAATATCTGTAATAGCAGTAGCTGTTGCAGTAGTACCACCAATAAAACGTCCAGTAGTATTAGCTGTAGTGGTAGAAGTACCAAGGTTCAAGACTTCTTTATTAAAACCGGGGGGTAAACTAGTTGTACAGGCAGGACTTGATATTCATCATAATAATACTTTCAATAGCACCACTACTAGTTTAGTTTTACTGAGCATGTGAAAAACTGAATAAATGCAAGCAGTATTTCCACTGTGTAGTATTTATGCTTATTTGTAGCATTACTACATTAACAATTTTGTATACTCTCAGTACTGCGTGGTATGAGTACTAGAGTAATCAAGATGAGTGTGGAGGAGGGAAACCTCTGCCTCTTTGTCTGTCGTCACTGTGGTGATAGCATCCCCTCATCTATTAGTCAGTACACTATGTTACCATCAGTAACACAGACACCTTCATCATCATTATCCATTTTTAATTAAAACTCATCAAGAGTCCAGTGGTCTGATTGGTAGTAGGATTAGTAGTACTAGCAGTAGTAGTAGAAAAAAAGTAGTAGAAGTAGTAGAAGCAGTAGTTAGCACTTATTTACTTTCTTACTAAATGCAGTACTGACAGTAGTAGGAGCAGTAACGGTAGCAGTATTTGCAGTAGTACTCACCAATGTTGGGGTGTTTCAGTAAACGACAGATTCGAGCTTCACGGTCCAACTTCTGATGATCTGACAACACACACAGATCACAGGCATTGATTAATGATCAGAGGTAGTGACTGCTGATGAGCAATACTGATTACTGGTTAGTGGTATTGATTATTGACCAGAGGTATTGATTAATGAAGTTCTTTTTACTTGCCTGTGACATTTATAAACAGTGACATTACAAGCAACTAATGATCAGATCACATGATCACATGAAGGCCCTGAGACAGGTAAACCCCCATAAGGCAACAGGACCAGACGGTGTCCCCCTCTGAGTGTTGAGAGCCTGTGGGGATCAACTAGCTAGTGTGTATACAAACATCTTCAACCTGTCTTTAACCCAAGCAGTAGTTCCTCGCATTTTCAAAAAATCCATTATCATACCGGTCCCTAAGACATCAGACACATCCACTCTGAATGACTTCAGGCCAGTGGTGCTCACATCAGTCGCCATGAAGTGCTTAGAGAAACTGTCCCTCACACACATTAACCACATGGTCCCGGACACTGTAGACCCCCTCCAGTTTGCCTTCTGCCCCAACAGATCAGTGGACTACGTGACGGCTCTGGCTTTATTCCATGCCCTGAAACACCTGGACAACAGCAGTACGTATGCTAGGATGCTATTCCTGGATTACAGTTCTGCAATCAACACCATTCGCCCGGGCAGGCTGACTGGGAAGATGACAGACCTCGGTGTACCAACTCCCACCTGCAACTGGATTCTGGACTTCCTGACTGAAAGACTACAGGTAGTTAGAATGGGACGGAGGGTGTCTGCTGAGCTCACAATCAGCACAAGCTCACCACAAAGCTGCTGTCTCAGCCCCAAACTCTTCACCCTGTACACCCACGACTGTGTCTGCAACCATGACAACATCATCATCATTAAATATGCTGATGACACCACCATCCTGGGCCTCATCAAGGGGGGAGGCGAGTCAGGTTAGAGAAGCTTGATGAACGACATTCTTGTTTATGTTGAGGAGAATGACCTCATCCTCAACATAAATAAGACAAAAGAAATAACAGTAGACTTCAGGAAGAACCCCTCCCCTCTGCTGCCTCTGACTATCAAAGGGATTGAGGTGGAGAGGGCTGACAGCACCAAGTTCCAGCCGCCACAGTGAAGAAAGTCCAGCAGCGGCTATATTTCATCAGGCAGCTCAGAAAAGCTGAGTTGAACCATTGCCCTCTCACCCAGGCTTATAGACGACTGGTAGAGAGCATCCTCACTGGCATCACAGTCTGGTATGGTAACACCACACAGGCAGACAGGAAGGCTCTTCAAAGGGTCATAAAGACTGCAGAGAGGATAACTGGGACTGAACTGCCTGTAAGAGCATCTCATCCACAGTGTTCTCTTGGGGGACCTGAATAATAGCAGGACATTCTCCACCAAGCACTGGAAACAGGTCTGAATATAAACTGTTTTAGTATGTTATAACCCCTCACTACCTCACCAAGTGTAATGCCATATCCAACTCCACCATGTGAATTACTAAGTGCAATGTTTGAACTTCACTGTGGGAAATACTATTACTCTGTTTTTGTGTATTGCGGTTTTAATGCTTAATGTCGCCTTTATGTAACTTTTTTATTTTAAGACTAAATGTTCTTTCTAGCTTTTGACTCCCTACCTGACTCCAAAGGAGATCTATATGCCTAGACTGTCTGTTTATGCATAAATGGCAAATAAAAATCTTGAATCCTTGAATCCTACAACAGGTAGTACTGATCAGGCTGAAACACATTAATAACCTGGATATTAATTCACCAAGGTATCAATAACATCACCGGGAGCTAAGGGAGGTTCAGGGGAGGGCACCTGGTTCTGGACTCTGTGGTCGCTCCTGTCACTCATCATGCTCTGACTGAAGATGTAAATGCACAAAGTGCCTGTGAACGCAGAGCAGCTAAACCCAAGTATGGCCTCCAGCAGAGCGTGACCAGCAGCAGCAGACTGATCTGAGAGCAGCGTTGCTCAATGACGAGTGTCCGGCAGCCAACAGAGCATCCGCTCAGGAAGGCTTCTTGCTGAGCAGCAGCTCTGAAGCTGCACACAAAGCGAACAGCTCAGACACCGTATCAGAGAGAGCCAAACATCCCAGAGGAAAACACAGGGAACCCCAGAATGAAAGGACACGATGAGCTGCTGCAGACATATTCAGGAACCAACAAAAGCCCCATCAGCTTCAAACACCCAGAGATAAAAAGCAACAGATAGACGGAGGCCAATGCTCTGGGCCTGATCTGAAACTGTGGAGCAGTTTCTTGCTTTGTGTTGGAACCCTCCTCTCTCTGATCATGAGCTCACACCCAGTCTGGGTTTTAACTTCTCCTCATATTCGAGTTGTTTAGAAACACGTGGGAATTCTGTCGCAGGTGAAGCAGCTGATAAACTGATGTCCGTGTGCATCAGAGGCTCCTAGAAACAGGAATGATTCACTGTTAAACAAGCCACAGTGAGTCACTGCATTCTACCAGTCCTGTAGAAACATGCAAGTACTAAGTGGGTGAAGTTTTCCATCATGTACTGTGATTTATCTGTTGGTCTTTATCAATTTGAAAACACAAAATCGTAGCTGCAAACTACAGGTCAACAAACAATGCAGCCAACATCAATTACATTCATATTTTCTGATCAACATGCAGATCTATCACGTACGGCAGCTCAGCCTCAAAGAATCCAAAATTCAACAACTTTTGTTTCTTGTAGGAAACTGACAGATACAGACGTTTGGTTATGAAGTATTGCTTCTTAGTCACTACATCATTTACTAGGTTAGATGAGTAAATAAGAAAGAACAAGATGACAAACTGTCGACCTGGGCCAGCAATTGTCAATTCTTTCCGGATGCTGAATTAGGGTTAATGTTAACCCCGTAAAATGTTGAGATTAACAGCTTCCAGCTAATATCAAGTACTTCCTGCAAAGGTCGGCAGTCCACCATCTTGTCTACAGCTGGGTTCTCCTAGCACCAAGTGACACTTTCTCCATTTCGTTTTTAATTTGCAGCAGGTGCATCAGGCTTCGTTGGAAACATCCTATAATTTATCGCTGAACAGCAGCTCATGTTTAGGAAATGTTTAGTTTCCTGGAAATTAGCTGGAAAATACGGAAGTTGTACAATAAAGCGTTAGTGTTAATGTTTACATTTTGCCGCTCACTTTAACATGTGGACAGGAGCAGCTGGGGATTGAAACACTGACCCTGAGGTAAGAGAACAACCTGCTGAGACAGGGCGACCTCCTCATGTTATTATGATCATTACACTCCTGTCATTAAAACTCAATCTGACATTGAGCTCCAATCTGTTTCCTTCTTCAAAAAAGTTTTCTAACTCTGTGTTTATTGAAAACATTTTGCCTCCTGTGTTGTTTACATCCATGTTTCACTTGAGCAGTACTTCATACTGTGACTGTGATGCAGTCTACAGCCAGTAGAGGGCGCTAGCACCACCCTACATTTGATAAACTGCTAAATAAAGGCAATGGCTTGTTAAAGGACAGGGCCAGTAATGTGAGGCCCATCTGTCTGCAACAAACAACACATTGTCCTGTGCAGAAGCTAGTGGAGCCATGCAATCAATCAGCGACTTTTCCTTCAGACCCTGTGCACCGTGACACCGTTCTCAGCCTGTGAAGCTGTTCGATGGAAACCTGCCCACCAGTGCAGGAGTATGGCTCACTGGGGGGTCTAATAGCTGGTGGACAACAGTGGGGGTCTATGGCACAGAGCGATGAGCTGGAGCAGGGTCTGTACTGAAACATATTATGGTGAGGACACCACACTCACTGGTGCTGCTGGTCTCTGGATGGGGTTGGTGCACAGGAACACAAACACAAGAAATCACTGGCTGCAGCCTTTAACGGTGTTAGCAGGACTGTGTCAGAGACCAGGATCAGGTCTGTGCTGCGAGGATGAAAACAGAATGACAGAATCACTCTGGTCAATGACACTCAGCCATAAGTCTGTAAACTGCTGAATTAAAAGCTAAGATATGAGCAGAGCTGCAGGCTGAAGTGTTGGGAAATAAAATCAGAAATGATCGCTTGTGTAATTTGTGGCTTATTAGAGCTGAGGATATGGAGGAGGTGATTTGGCATCTGAGCACATGGACTTTATGAGGGTGTGAAGCCATTCTAATCTCACAAGAGCAGTCCTGTTTTCTCCTGGTTATCCTTCGATCATACACGACATTTATTATTCACATAATGTCAGATTTGCGCAGTGACAGGTCAGGAGGGTGACACACCTGCAGGTTGTTATGTCCATCATTATGTGTTTATCTGAAACACTGGTCATATATGTAAGGTTTGAAAATGATGTTTGCAGACGTTACAGTGGATCGGACGTTTATCACTGATTGTATGACTTTACAGACCAATATGACTGGCCAATGAAAAACACTGTTAGAAGCAGCCCGACACAACAGCTGGAGCCAAGTCTGGACGGTTGTCAGCAACACTCAGGTTATAGGAGGTGAGCAGTTCATCAACCCATGAAGAACATTTACCGACAACTATTGTGATAGGTGATGAATTGGTCTGAGGAATTTCTCCAGCTGAGCCACTGGTCCCAGTTCGCCCACTGTTCCAGACTTACTGTTTGCTCTGTTCTCTCACAGTGAACTGAGTCTGTGGGGGACATCTGAAGACACCATCATCCACTGATCAGACCACAAATCAAGAAAATGACAGATGAATGGATAATGAGAACAGTCGCTGGTTGCAGCTCTGACAGAAACACAGTGTTTATCATGAAGGTTCACGCCTGTGTCGCAGTCACAACACACTGTGGCGACTGTTTTGATCACTGGGTATTTGAAAGAAACTTTACCCACCGATGCCAAACCTGTTCTGATGTCAGATTCATGTTCTGCCCCAGCACATGGAGTCTCTTTGGATTTTAGACAAAATCAGACAGTTGAAGATGTTGACAAGGACTTGGAGAACCTGAGAATAAACTATTAATCCAGAGAACAAACCGCAGGTCAATCAATCAGCCAGTCTGTCAATCAATCATTAGTTACAGGTCAAACAATCAGCATTTATTATCGGTGTGTGCAGTGACATGTACTAAACAGCTGAAAACTAATGAGCTCAGTAGGGACCATCACATGGTGGCGTTATCATTACCATTATTACTGACCAGGATGATGTCATCTTAATGATGTAACAGCGCTGATAACTTGAGATGTTAGTTTGCTGCAGGGATTTTCAGTTACTGCAGAATCAAACTGAATGACATGAGCGCGCACACACACATACACACAGTTGCTAAGCAACCAGAGGAAATCTCAGAACCAGAATAGAGATCTGTAAAAAATAGAAAATCAACAGAAATGCAGAAAAATCCACAGCTTCAGTGTTTGTCAGTTTTATCACCATGCTGGAATGTGTGGGAGGGGACGCTTCAGTACACCCCAGTACTAACTGGTTCATCTATCCAGTATCACTGGTACAACCAGACGCACTAACTGGTCTCTAACAGACTAATGCAGGTGCCACCAATACAGGTGTAGGTCCTGATACATTCATATAAAGGTGCAGATTCCCCCTGAATGACATGTTGGCTCTTTAATAAACTGAATGTTGACCACCTATTCAGTGTTTTTCCCATTTATCTCTACAATTTAAGTGCAAAAAAATTTCAATAATGTTAAAGCTCACTTTTCATCATAGCTAAAAATTACTTTACATGTTTGGTCAGTTTTAATGAGTTTTCAGTTAGTCTGGTTATCGTCTAGGATGGTGTGTGGTGATGTCACATGATAAAAAGGTAGGTTAAAGAAAAGTGCTACATATTTATCTTTTTATTTTAAACAACTGATGCTATCACATCAAGAAACACACCCAGTGTGTGAAATACCCCCGTGTCGTGTCGCACTGCTTCCTAAACAGAGCACACAGTTTGTTCTGCTCTGTGCGGTGCTGTCGGATCCTCTCAGGTGTCTGTAGTAAACACATGATCATGTGAAACCTGAGACTCATGTTCACGTGCTACATGTTCACACCTGGTCTCGTGCACCAGCCATACACACAGTTCTGTGATACACCCGACCATCTCTATGCTCAGAATCTGATTCCTGTCCTCCTGACACAGGTGCAGTCAAAGACCAACAGACACAACTGTACTGGCAGCCCCCTATGAATACACATACTGGAACCTACTGATGCTGCAGACACGTTTGTCATCCTGACTTAATAACTGAAGTCTCTGTGTGATCACAGTTCTCTCATTCTGCAGAACTGAGCACCAGAGGACCTGTTCAAATCACTCAGGCGTAATCATTCCCCACTGATAAGGGAAGGTTGCTTCTGCATCAGTAACTGTAACCAACAGGTCGATCAGCTCTTCTGTTTAAATTTAAAAAAAAAACCCCGCAACAGTCACACAGCAAATTAAAACACATGAATTATGTGTCAGTCACATGCGCTCAGGCTCTTTATCCATCTTGACTTGTTAGTGAAGGGATTTCAGGCTCTCAGAGACCAGATGCAACCATCACAGACACACTCAGGGCCTGCAGCTTCACAGTCAGCACCTGGCTGTAGGGCTTGTAATGTAGGGTATGTACTGATACTAGCTTCCCACAAGCCGGCACCCAGAATACTGCTGGATGCTATCTGAACCTTGTCTGAGACTTTTCATCTTTAGTTTTCCCTTGCGCTGCTTGTGTTGCCCACAGCGACACTACATTAAGGCTGCAGGGGTTTCAGTGGGAAGTGTTGCCCATATTTGGCATGTGGAGGCGTTTCTTATGTAAATGAGCCAGTAAGATGTACAGGTGGATAAGGAGCATGTTAGATTTATTATTGCTCATGACATGTACCTGTGCCAGTGTCTGACTGCTAAACGCCAGTTTTCATGATCTCACAGAAGAAGCTGTTCTCAGTACACATTGGTAAATGATGCTGCAGCTAGCTCCGACCCAAACTGACCCAGCAGTAAACCATCTGTGACCACTGGTGTTAATATGACTGATGTGTTGGTGCAACAGCCCTGCTCCAGACCCTCACCTCTGGCAGACAGTTTCTTGGTGTTGATGATCTTGGCAGCGTACTCCTGACCTGATAGCACCTTCACACAGCGACGCACCACCGAAAACGCTCCCCTGGAAACAAAGCAGGATACCCATCACCTGGAGACCTATCAACCTGTACTTCTCATGGTAAATGGACTGTATTTATATAGCACATTTTCACAGTGTGTAATAAAGTAGTTTGTCATGTTCAAACAAGAGGTTGTAACAAGATATTTTAGGTATTACAACTACTGCTACCACTGACTGTTCTACTGCTATGATCTCAAAGATTATCACTGCTACTGCAAATATTAGCATATTAGCACCACTGCTACTACTAAAAACATGACAATTACTCATATAACTGCTGATACTACAAATACTACTACTTCTGTTCCTGAACATATCTTACTACCACTACATTTACTATAATTGCTAATACTTATAGTAGTATCTGCACTATGAACAGAAATACTATTAAAACTGCAAATTCTACTGCTGATGCTACTATACTGTAAACACTACTACTATTGCTACTGCATTTATAGCTACTACTGTTGTTCCTACAACTACTGCTGGTACTACAGGCCTGATGATGTCACAGTTATACTGTAGGTGTGGTTGTTTACCAGACTAGGAATTAAATGGCAGTTGCATTGTGGGAAATGTAGGATCCAATGCCTGGACTAGAAGTCCTGATATCTCCCCCTCTGGTGCTCAGATGCAGGTTTCAGTCAGTTCTAATGGTCAATATATTAATCACTAATAAGGTTATAAATGATGAAATATAACATTTTCCCCTCAACTATCTTTATGTGAGAGCTTTTTTTTTTTTTTAACAGAGAGCTTCTTTCTGTGTCTTATGAAAGCTGCGTTCTGCCACCCACCATCACATTATGTAAGAAACCTGGCAGTGTGTGTGTGTGTGTGTGTGTGTGGGCAGCGAGTGGGATGGGGTCACAAAGGTTTTACACTCATCCTTCTATCCATCCGTCCATCCAACTGATCAGCATCAAAATCAATAATCTATAAATCATCAACATCAATGTAACCAATTAAAGTTGAAACAGATCAGAACATGCTGTAATAATGAAGATAATAGTTTTAAGAAAGTTTTTTAAACAAAAAATAAAGCAGATATTAGATACACTATGGAAAAATGCATTTTATAAAAACAATATAAATTAAGGCATAAAACTCATTAAAATAATTGTAATTTACTACTAGCACTGCTACTAACAATAAAAATAACTAATATAAATATGTAGGAAATGATGACAAATATATGATAAATATAAAATAATAATGATGATAATGGTAATAACACTGACCCACAAATCACCTGGATCAGTAGAACAGCAAAAATACCAAACAGATTGATACAAATATTTATAGTTAAATAAATTATTTCTGTGCTTAGTTAATGTTAAAATTTTAAATAGTAAAGTGCAAATAAAAATATTTGATATACTAAATAAAACTGTTAATTGTAACAACAAAAATGATAAAATCTATATAAATATATACAAAATTTAAGTAGAGATAAAGTTGTACACAAATAAAATATTAATCTAAAAATATCAACTTTTGTGTCAATTTTTATCTGTATAGCCCAAAATCACTAATCTGCCTCAATAATAATAATAATAATAATAAAGATAATAATAGCTATTGGTACTGTGGTACCAGTACTGTTCACAGTTCTACAGTACTTTATCTGATGATGATGACAGTGATGATGAAAGGTGACAGTGATACTCACTTGCCCAGCTCCTCGTACAGCTGATACTCCTCGGTGAAACGAGTACAGATGACCGTTGCCATGGTGACCCGGCGGGACAAGGGTCAGGGGGCTCCCTGTCCGTCTTCCTCTGAGGATGATGATTGTGGTGAGGATGAAGATGATGAAGGCCAAGAGTCAGACCTGTCTGTGTGTGTGAGGGATGGAGGAGACAGAAAGAGAAGCAGCAGCAGCAGAGGGATGGAGAGAGAGTCCTGGTTCTGGATGGAGGAAGAGGAGGAGGAAGAGCAGCAGGAGGAAGAAGATGGAGGGATGAAGGAGAGAGCAGCGAGGAGAGCAGCGTCTCTCTGTCCTGATCTGAGCCAGAGGCTGAGTGACGCTCCAAGACGCTCCACCGGCCCGCCTACTGCCCCGCCAGCCAATCACAGCCCAGGACACACACACACAGGTCGCCATGGTAACTGCATCCTCTCCGTGCTGAAAGTAAGACGCAAACAGGGGCCAGAACTGCAGTATTACTGCTACTGATACTACTGCTGCTAATACTACTGGTAATATTACACTAGCTCAGGGAGAAGGACTGCAGTACTACTGCTACTGGTACTGCTGATACTACAACAGCTCAAGCAAGAACTGGGGCAGCACTGCAGTACTACTGCTAATGCATGCACTACTGCTGTTTCAGCTCCAGGCCAGGGGCCTTTGTGGTAATACTCTCTCTTTCTGCTTCTACTGTTCTTAAATAAAGACACAAATATAAATCTTCATTAGCAGTTGACCTGTACCAGAATACTACTTCGCCTCAGTACTCTGTAGTATAGCATTACCCATGAATATTTGCTGGTTTCTATGGTTTCCTTGAATAATAGTCTGAATATTTCTGCTCAGACAAAAACAAGACACGTCACCTTGGGCTCTGGGAACTTTTGTGGACTTTTCTTTGTATATATTGAGGTATTTTAATTAATTGACTAAAGGGTTAAATAAGTAAATCAACTGTGGATGTAATGTTATCTGCTGCTCTGGATTCCTTCATTCTGTGACCTGAGGCCAGAGACAAAACTCTTGTCTATTTTTAGCTCTGTCTGTCTCCACAGGGACAAGCATCTTTCTTTCTCTCTCTCCCTCTGTCCTTCTGTCACTCATCTCTTCTGCTTGGTTTCCTTTTTTCACGCCTCCTCCTCCTCTCTCTGGGGATGAAGAGGAGGAGGAGTGAAGCAGAGCTGAATGTCTGAAACACTCCTGTAGCTGCTGGCATCAAAGTACAGATAAAAATCTTTGCTCCAACATCGGAAACAGTTGTCAGTCTAATGCTTCGATGAATAAAACAGACGTAAACAGGGGAAAGTGCTGTAGCGCCCCCTGGAGGCTGCATGTTGTTACAGACGCAACATGAACCACAGAAACAGCAAGCGAAGAAACACAAATCAGAGTGAGAGCTGAATTGTTTGTCTGTCACTGTGTAGGAGCTGCTTCCTGTTGCACCTAACTGAGGCCAGCACTGGGCTGGTAGGCAAACATATGTGGTGGCATATGGTGCTATCTGGTGGTATTGGTTAAGTATAAATTAACAATAACACCACATACTGTCAGCACAAGCTTTTCAAAACTAGAGCTATGCTATGACACAGAAATGAGTTGTACCTCACTGTGTTTGTTCATCCATCAAACACCATCGAGATGCGTTGGCCCAACCTCCACAAAGAAACTCAAAACCACCACACCAAATATCCTCATCATGCTGGTTTAAAACTGAAGCTGGTCCTCACAAACACAGCACACACTCTCTCCGAGGTCTCAAATCCTCTGCTGGCCCCTACTGGTCTCAACTCAGCACTGCAGAAACCTGCTGCTGCTCATAAAACCTACTCTCCCTCTAGTCTTTTCAGCAAAGAGGGTCTAGTGAGACCCAAAACAAATTGACAACATAAACCCCTCCTTCCTGCTCTCTGCCCTTTTTTTCTGTTTCCTGAAGCTATGACGTAAACTAGGGATGCCTGGTTGAGACAAACTGTACGAAACACAGCATCCAGACTGAAGCTAGCATTAGTTGGCTAACAGTAAATGTGCCAGTCCAGTAGGACACTCTGGTTACTGCTGACGTGACACAAAGCTCCAGTTACTCCCAAATTAAAATGATAATTCAACACAAAGGTAAAATCCTGACCATGCTACGTGGCTAACGCTACCAAAACAAACAGGTTAGCTTTAGATGCCAACACATTCAGAAGGAAGAACGCTACATCTGACATTAATAACTAGAGCTTTTAAAATTAACCATTCATCCTCTGTAACAGTTTGAACTCACCACTCTCTCGTGTGAAAGTGCAACAACTGACTGATGAAGCCAGCAATGTCTTACATTCCACATCTGAAAAGAGCTTATGATCCTGGATAAGCAGGTTTACAGGATCAGGACTCTGATGATCCCTGGTCCTGATACCTAAAACATAAAGAATAAAAGCACTCGGAGAAACAAAGATGATCCAACATCAAAAGATTTATTCACACATTAGATCCATGATAACTAGAAACCAACAACAGTTTGTTGCCTGATGAACATAAAATCAGCTCATAAGACTAGAAACTGGGCTTTACTGAGATGGTGCGGAGCTCTGCTGTAATTGATACAAACACATCATGTGAGTTGGTCACATGATGTATAAAACCGTAAACATTCCAACTTTAAAATGCTAATTTTTTTTTTTTGTTTTGAAAATGTAAAGTCTAGAGTCCAGTGATATGGGGTCAGGACAGGTTGGTAAGTGAGAGGTAGTTCAGTTCTGATTTGGTGTTCAGGATGATTAACAGGGTCACACAAAGTCCAGAGTGTCTGGAGTACAGAGTCTAGTGTTTTACATCTAGATTCCCAATTTTCAGTATCCAGACTAAAGATCTGTGTCAAACATTCAGAGCTTTAAGTTTTGAGTTCAGACCCCAGACTTTAAAGTCTAGATTCATGAGTCCAGAATCTAAAGTCCACAGCTTAAGGTGTTCTGAAATAGTCTAAAGTGCCGAGGGTTTAAAGTCTAGAAGTCCAGAGTGCTTAGAATCTGCAATCCAGAGTCCAGAGTGTAGAGTCACACATCCTGAATGAGTCTACAATTCAAAATTCAAGTATTCAAAGATGAAAATCCAAAGTGTCTAAGGTCCAGAGTTAAGATGTACAATCTAGAGTTTAGGGTCCAAATCTAGAGTGCCCAGAGTCCAGGATCCTAGTCTAGAGACCAAAGTCCAGAGTTTAATGTCCACAGCCCAGAGCCTAGAGTTCACAAATCAAAGACTGGAGTCCAGAGTATAAACACACTCTAGGCCAGAACTGAAGGGTCTCAATTTGAACAGTAAATGTCCCCACTGCCTCCTACCTGCTCCTGGGGTTCTGACCTCTGGTTTTGGTTAAAAGTCAGTTTGTCAAGAGAGGAGAGAAACCTGCCAGAGACTCCTGCAGGATTAACGGAGTCAGGACTGGGAGACTGGGTCCTGGACAGATTCTACAGGGTCCAGGGCTGGTTCTGCAGGTTTCTGAAGTGGTTCTAGAAGTTCTGGACTTAGTTTTCGAGTCTCAGCGATGAGTCGTTTGACGCCGACCATCCACTGGCTGACCTCAGTCACATGATCAACCATAAGAGAGCGATGAATCTCATCAGCTGAGTCCCAGTGACCCGCCTGCAACTCTGAGAGACAGACAGGTAATCAGACAAGCAGGCAGAAGGACAGATGGTGACACAGACAGGCAGGTGTTCAATCAACAGGTACGTGATGAGACAGGTACCTTGAACCAGGGTGTCCATGCGCCTCTGGACAGGTAGACTCAGTTTTCCTGACTTCCAGCTGTCCTCCAGGAGGTGGAGCCTCTTTGCCACATCATTACACACCTGATCCTGCACACAGGTCAAAGGTCACAGTCCATCATCGTCTGAATCACAGACACATTAAAAGACAGTTCTAGTTTATTTCACCCTGGTGTGTTTCCCATAAATGTGTCCACTGTGACTCAAGTTTCCATCTACCTTTAAAAACCTGAGTGAAAATGCCTGGATAAAAATCTTGAAATATCTCTGAAAGACTAGAAGGTTGAGTATCCAAACTCTAGACTCCAAATTCTAGAGTTCAGCATTCAGTCTAGTCTCATCAAAGATCTAAAATCCAGTGTCAAGAGTAAGGAGTTTAGAGTCACTGCAGTCTATCTGTGATATGGTTCAGCACTTTTATCCCTTTTTAAATCTGTTTTGCATGAAGGAGTTAAAGAGCAGAACTCCTACAGCCCCAGACGAGGGAGGTGCTCTTTGTACGTCGCTAAACAGATCCCAGCTCAAATGAGCAGTCCTAGATTTTCTAACGCCAGCTAAGGTTATCAGGATATTTCTGTTCCTCAACCCCCACCTCTAATGCGGGTTAGAAAAGCTGGATTCAATCATCCAAGATAAGTGTATGCTCTCGTGGTCAGTGACTAGAATGGTGTGCCATGAGGCAGGTTCAGCTGTGCCGTGGGATTCTGTGACAACCATACATTGCAGTATACAACAGTACAAAAAGTTATGAATGCATTTTTAATTTACTCTATCAGTACTCATTTCCCAAGACAGAGGCAAATCCCACAACCTAAAACAACCACCTCCAGAAAAGAGAGAAAGAACTGTCAGTAGACAGTATCATGAAAGCTGCCTGTCTTATGGCTTCAGCTTGACCGCTGATGTCAACAGCCCTCAGCCCAAGCGCGTCATCTGTCAGGGGCAGTTAACTAATGCTGATGTGGTGCTAAAGAGGCACTCGGAAACCAAACATCCTATCTAAAAGAGACGTGGCCTAAGAACACGATCTGCACCAGAGGCAGCGAGACTGTTTGTGTGAAACTGTCTGATAAGGTGACGGAGGCAAGTTAAATGCTAGTGGAGCTTATCACAAAGTAGACGAAACCTCACACAGTAGCAGAGACACTTGTCCTCCCCGCTTGCAAAATGCAGGTGTCATGCTCGGTCCAGATGCCGCACAGATGTGCTCTCTTCAATAGCACAAAGGATGAAAAAGTCTTCAAGCACTGACACACGTGTCTCACTGGCTTGTAAGTGGGAAACGATATTTAGAAACGCAAATGTTATAATGCTGAATCAAATTTAAGTTACATTTAAAATGTTTTCTTTTCAACTCAGTGTCAACCAGTTTTCATTCTCAATGCATCTCTTTTCTTTACAGTTTTAGAATAAAGGTTTTTTTCCAACTCAGTACATACTCTTCCTGCTCCAAGACCCTTTAAATCTGTCTTATTTACATTGAATAAGCCTGAGAACTAACCTGTTCCCAAGCAGGTGTGAGATTATGGACATGTTACTATGACAACAGGTCCCTCAAGAATTTTGAAGAACCAAGAAATCCAGGATAATGCGAAATTATCAACAAAATTATCCAGCTAACTTGTTAATCAATGTATGAAGAAGACTCCCCTGAAGGATTTAAACTCACTTTAACCGTTTGTCTGCAGGCAGCCAGCGCTCGACTCAGCACCAACACCACGCCCTCCACTGCAGGCTCACTCTCTGACTGGCTGCTGTTGGCCTCAACCTGACTTCTAATTGGTCCTAGAGGGGGAGGGGGTGTGGTCATGTATCCAGGTGGTGGAGGACCTGTGAGGAGTTCAGAGGTTTAGACATTGTCTCTGGTTCTTCTTTTGGTCAGGATGACCTGCTTTTATTTTTGTTCCTTACCTGGATGTGGAGTGGGTGGTGTGACACCACATGGGGGTGGGGCCAGAGGGTTGGAAGGTAGAGGCATAGGGGGCGGGGCTCCTGCACCTAAGGAGCAACCAGAAAACAGATGTTTTGATGCTTTACTGGTCAAGTTAGATTGTAGAGAGAAGTTTTATTGTATTTTGATTCAATTCACACAAACATTTAGTCGATAAAAAGATTATTCAAACAATCAAGAAAATAATCAGCAGATTAATTACCCCTGCATTTTTTATCTTCACTTGTTTATTCAGGCATTTCGTTTCATTTATCACCACCTGTATGTTAATCACTGGGGTCACAGTTAAAGATGGTGTCGTGATGGACTGCATTATATCCACAGGTGTTCTTAATACTTTGACCCCACATGTATGTAAAAGGACAGAAAGACACAAACACCTCTGACCATAATGCAGCACAGCAGCACTCAGTGAAGGACTAGACTCTGTGGATCAACAGGAGGTGTCGAGTATCAGCAAGGTAGCAGGTGTTTTCTTACCTGAAGCAGGAGGGACTGCTCTCTTGTTCAGGAGGTTCCTCTGTGGTCCGCGGGCCATCTGAAGGCCATACGAGAACTGAGGGGGGTCATTCCAACCTCGCTCCTGGTTACCTGCACAGAGACGGGTTCAAAGGTTCAAGACTTTGGGAAACAGACAGAGTGGCTGGCAGAGACCTGGAATACAATCCAACTGGTAGTCCTGCTGCTGGCTTACAAACTCATCGGTGCTGAGCTCTGACACATCTGGACCGCTGCCTTGCACTGCGGTCCACAGCACAACATCGACCTCAAGCAGCTGGTCTGTCAGAAGACAGGCTGGTGTTCAGGCTGTTAACCTTCTTCTTCAAACTGTCTTTTCTTAGAAAGAATCATTTTTAGGAATAATCCCTGTCACTGTAGAGAAGGAGCTGTTCATCAACTCAAAATAATCCCTGTCACTGTGGAGAAGGAGCTGTTCATCAACTCAAAATGAAAGATAATAAAAAGCGATATGTAACAACAACAAAATAAAATTGTTTTAAAAACTGTCACACACAGTCTTGAATACTGTGGGACCTTAGTGACTGTTCTATATTGTTACTGCATGCATGATGATTATTATGAATCCACTGTGCCTGATGTTTGTTTGTTTTGTATGAATTTGTATAGGTTGTGTGTATAGAATCTCAATATCATTTGCTTTTAATTTATATAGTTCATATAATCATGGAATCACTGTAGCTACTTTTCCCCATGGAACCCAGGACTCACTAAAACCTGACTTCATAATCTTTATTCTGAGTGAAACCGATACCTGGGTCAGAGATATTTAACTGTAAAACGCAAGCGAGTCCAACTAAACTCAGCATGGATTTTTGCCCTCTTTCTTATTCGGGACAACGTCACTTCAATCATGTATGCTTTGTCCCTAAATGCTGCATTTAGATCACAAACGTACTACTGCTGCTGATGAGCAACACCTTCTGATGTAACAGCGGAGTTCCTTTACACCACCACATAACATACACTTGACTGCTATAGTGCTGCTGAGGAAATAGTCTTAGCGAAAACAACCGCTGCAAATTTACATTTACACGTATTTAACTTTTACCTAAATATTAATGGGACAATTGACTTCATAGATTTGTGAATGATGTTCCTGCACCCGTTCTTGTCAATGTGACTTCATTCTCACAGGATCAAAGCAGACGAAATATGGAGTTAGCCGTTATCCTTACAGCACGAAAAATCATTCGCAGCTTCATTACCATTAATGCCAGTTTTATTAGCTTTATTAAAGACTGTCGGGAGCTTTTAAGTAAAGGTAATCTCACCCGGTTTAATGTACATGTCCTCCATGTTGGATTCCGCTGTGTCAATCAGCTAACTTCTTAACGTCGAGGAAGCTAAACTAACGACTAAGCTAAGATAATTTAAAACGCTAAAGATTTTAGGTAAACTCGGGTTTAAAATAATACTTAATTTAACAGTCATATAAGCCGTTGTATGAACTTTCTTCTTCTTATGTTGCTTATTGTCGGTTTGCAAACCTTGTATGAACTTTACGGCGTTTAGTTTACGTGAGTTGAATCCGTGTCAAGAAGTTAAAGAAACACTCCACTCTAAAACTTCCGCATAAATTTCACAATAAGACTACCCAGAAATGTAATTATTCCAAACTCTTTATCAAGGGCGTGGGTTGGATTGATAGGGACAAATCCCCTGTCCCCCATCAGCCTGCTCTGCTTCTCTCGGCTGTTGTTGCTCCCTACATACAACATACATCGTTTTCATGGGGTTTGCAGCCTGCCCATAATGCTAAGTGATTTTGGTGACACTACTGTCTAACAGTGAATTAATGTAATATTTTTTCCCAATAAAAATTCCCCCAAATTACGAAGAAACATATTTTCCCCAAGGGTTGTTGCATAACCAGCAGACGGCCACTGATCTGGGGAGTAATTTTAGTAACACTACACTGGGTAGAGTAAAGTTACTGAATATTGTACTTTGTAGACGGTCCCCGATTTGCCTCACAGCCGCTGCACACTGAGACCAGTGTTGTTTGTCTGGAGCAGAGGACGACTCAGTTTGATGGAAATGAACTTGTAGCTTGTTGTCGAAACAAAGAGGCTTCGTTTGTATTTTAGCAATATTTCACTACTGAACCAGAAGCTTCGAATCTGTAAATGTCCTTCCAACTTTACCGAAGTCAGCCACTGAAACACACTGTTGTCAGCGCACTGACCGACAGCTACCGCCTCCGTGTCTGAGAACAAATGTGACATTTGGTGTAACGTGAACTTTGGGTCATCGCCTCCTTTTCAGTAGGCTAGGCACATCGTAATGATCTAATCTGACTTCGCTCCAAACCTAATGTACATGGGTTTGCTCAAATATTGGTAGAGACCGTCCATACGGAAAACTACGCCCTTGTTTTTTATTATAATTTTCATTCACGTAATATTTTGTATATACATTATTGTATTGCTAAATCTCCAGACTAATATAAAATATCAACAAACCTTTAAGTAAAGGCAACTACAGCACTTTTTTAAAAAGCAATTGTGCTTTTACTTTGACTTTCTGTAAATTTTCTGAGCTTTACATGCGCCCTACCGAAAAACTTTTCCGGACACGTGGCCACTTTGCCACGCCTACTCTGACGTCATGTGGACAACGTCAGGTGAAACATGTTGGATATGGATGATGACATCCTTTTATCGTTTCTTTTTTGTGCTAAAGTCATAATGTGTATCTCGCTTTGTTTTAGTATTTAATGCAGAAAAACGATGATCAACAGAAACTTGATTAAATTCATTGACATTTTCCATCCATTGTGTCAGGAAATCTCTCTTCAGGACATTTCATACAGACTACACCTCTAAACATATATATATATACATATACTGAAGAAATATTCCCTTTAGTGAAATATATCATCATGTCATGGCCTGGCTCCAAGCAGGGGAGTGCGGCATACAATCTAACACATTTTGGTTTTTGAGAAACAATTAAAAAATATTATTACACAAGCAACATACACATCTGCTACAAATGAACATGAGCTTTATTTGTAGCACCTCGTGTTCTTGTACACTCCTACTGAAAAAGATGCGGTGTTACAACTTGACCTATGTGTGGGGTCAAAAGTAACAGACAGAGAGTTGGTTGTAACACTGGCTAGAAAAGTCTGAAAGTCTGAAATGGTGAAAACAAAATTCATTCAATATAATTCTATGTTTTACCAAACAAGGATGTTTCCCAACCATACTGCATTTTATAATATTGATCTATAGGACAGACAGACTGATCAATTGATAGGTCCCCCCTTACATGTGAAATTATACATGAATGTGACATGAGACTGTGCATCAAACAATAAAAATTTTATTTTCTCTCCTTAAGGTAGGACAGCAAATAAAAATAACACCATGGGTAAAATATGGATCGTTTCCAAATAAATAGCTCCTTGTCATTGTTTACACAAGCAAAATTAGTTGGAGCACAGCGTTACAACTAACCCCACAGTGTGGAGGCTGTACTCCAGCCTAGCTAGCACTTGCCGTGAGCTCATCAGATATTTCAAAATGGTGCAGTGCTATAGCAGCAAGGTGGTGATTTAAGTAATACAAGGTTGGATTTTGTGATTTACACATAAACCTTACTAGCCAAGAAACACCTATGATTAAAAAAAATACTTTTGCACTGTGAAAACTGTGTTTGGCACATATTTCCTCAAAATGTAGACAGACCTTTCTGAATGTTTGCAGGAGACCATGACTAGCAACTGTGGTAATATGACCTAAAGCACATGCTGCTTAACTTTGTGTAAAGACATGAAAAGCTTGTGTTATATTTCACCCTGCGCTTCCCTATTTTTCTACTCACTCCATTAGATACTAAGGCTGAGTGTAAACATGTGGTATCTGGAAGTCAAATACAAGTGTCATCAGTTTCTTTTGCTCATCATTACTTCTTTGTGGCTCCTTCAAATTTTTAATCACACTGCTGGAGCAACATAATGTCTACAAATCGTGTTGTGAGCAATGTGGACTTGGCTTTAAGTGTCTTTGCAGTGGTTCTGTGTCTTCTAACTGAGCTCTGTGACTTTCAAACCACAAATACTAAGGTGTGCCACAGGGATCTCTGGACATGTGCCCCGTTAGGCCTGTTCAGTAACCCACACCTGGGTCCAGGTCACATTAACTGATTAATAACATTGATAGATTATTGTTATATATAAAAGGGAAATCCAAAAACAGATGTACTGAGTGTAAAAATCCAAAAATTCTTGTACTTTGTGGTTCCTTTTATTGTCTAGCATGACCTCACTGTTATTTAATGTTTTGGTTTTATTCTCTATAAAGCATTTTGTAAACTCTGTTTTAGAAAGGTGCTCTACAACTAAAGTTTTATTATTTATCAAGAAATACTTGAAGAACATCCTGTATGTATTGTTTGTTTTCCCTCATTCTTGTAAAAAATTGCATTTTATGTGCTATTACAAGGTTTGCAGAAACCCTGACTATACTGCACTAACGCTAACACTGACCAGTTGTTTTACTCTGTGTGGTTTTTATGAAAATGTAATTTAACGTGATTTTTTTTACAGTGAAGGGTGAGTGAGGCAGAGATGCAAAGAGGGAGGAGAGTAATGACATCAGCAGGAGGAGGAGGAGGAGGAGAACAGCATCCTTCATCACACAGAGAGGAGAGAGACGGAGAGGAGGAAAGACAGAGGAGAGAGAAAACGCCAGGTGGAGAGAAAATAAAGGAGGAGAAGAAGAAGACTGATGGTGCTGGCTGAGAGGAGAGTGACGGACGGAGGGACGAGCAACACTGACACAGACTGATAGACAGAGAGAGAGCGAGACAGACAGGCAGAGGGAGGCTGTAGCATCCGTCAACTGGGCCTGTGTGTGTGCGTTTGTGCTATCAGCTGATTGGACCACACACGCTGAAGGGTGGAGCCATGATGGGCAAGGATTACATGTTGGCCATCATCATAGTCAATTATGAAGGTAACACGCACACATTAACATGCACACGTGCAAACACAGGTCCCTGCAATCCCACAGGCTTAATAGGACCAGCAGCCACTCTGTGGTTTACATGTGGTGTGGAGACTATCCTCCAGTAAGAACTGATCTGTGCAGCAGGTTATTATGGGCAGTAGTAGCTGTAGTTAGGCCACCTCTGATTATAATGTGAGCAAAGGAGGAAGTCATGTGATGCAGAATACAGAGCTACACGGTCTGTGTCAGGAGGAGGGCTGGGATCTGTGGCTGGTACATAAAACACAGGACGTTCCCACAGGACGCTGGGGTTTGGTTCTGCTGTGAAACTCTGCTTTTTATCCATGTGTGCTCAACAAATGTACCACATGTTTACTAGTGTAACTGCAACAAGGAAGGAGCATTTAACCCAAACCATGATAGCATAAACTGTTTCTAAAGCTAAGCACATAGTTTTGGTTCTTGAAGCCAAGCAGTTGACTGATACACTTCATAGGTACTCAGTTCAATTCAATTCAGTTTTATTTGTAATCACAACAAAAGTCATCTCCGGACACTTTACAAACTAAGGTCTCAACCTTACTATTATAATTAGTTGGTCATGACTTACTGAGGTGTGGGAACACGATAATTCCTGTTCCAGATGCTATTTACTTTAGGTTTTCACTACTGACTGCATGTCATTCTGTTGGTCAGTCTGTATCGACCGGTACGTCCCCCTTATCCTTCTCTGGCCTCATCCTTGTCTCTCAGTCAGCTGATTCACTATTTTATGCCTCTGAGGGTTTATTAATTATTCAAATCCTCTTTGGTTTCCTCTCCTCTTTCCTGTCGTCCTATGCGGTTCTTTGACCTCCCATTACCCTGTCGTCCTTTGTACACTTTGTACCGGGTGGACAGTATCATGGCCACTCACAGTATAATGCAACACTATTGTTTAAAATTCAACTAAATGAGACCACTGCGTAAAAGTTGTAAACATAATTTATTGGTTGAAATTTTCCAGAAACATACTTCACAGGAAGCAGCTGCTTGTCTGTCCTGAACAGTGTCTGACAGGCTACAAATCCACCAATCACATGCTTCTGGTTACTTTTACATTAGAGATGGTGAGGGCGGAGGCTGATATTTTGTAGTCTTCTCCATCATCACCACCACCATCCAACGATTCTACTGAGAAACCAGAGGTGAAGCGGCTGTAGAACCTGCCTGGGAATCCTCCTGTTGTTAAGTTTCCTTCACTATCACAGTGATCCAGTGACAGTTGTGTGCACGTCCACGGGGACACTGCACACAGGAGCTGCTCACTGCTCAGTCTGCTGCTGGTAGTGGGGACACTGTGACTAAACAAACAAACCAGGCCTCTGATTGTGAACCTGGATGTATAAGAACTGGATTATGCACTTTCCACTGAGCTGTCGCACGCTCTGAAGTGTCTTTTCTGGGCTCTGGTTTTACACATATCAAACCTCCATGAATTAAAACTCATAGTATGAAATGAAAGCATTGGTGGGGTCCTGCCAACAGGGGCTCCATGTGTGAGGGCGGGATAAGCTCCCATCCATGGCTGTAGACCACACTAACTCACTGTATCCATGGTAATATTAAAATACCTGCCAGCTTGACTCAAAGCATCAGAAACATGTCTGACCCTAAAGAGAAGAGTGAGACCAAATGCACTAATATATGCAAGTTTTGATGTTGCACTGTCAATATACGTTTTGACATTAATTAAAATCTGTGCAGACAGGCAATAAGCTTCACATATATTACATAAGGTGATTATTGTCCTTAAAAAGTGACCAAGAACTTATACTACAACTCAGACGCTCATTTATTCTGAAAAACAATAAAGTTGTTGCTTGACTGTCCTGGGAAATAAAATGTCTTTCACTCTGAGTCACAAAAACTAGTGGGTTAACTCATAAGCTGAACTAAGAACCATCTCTGAAGTCACCTATTCAGTTTATTTTTGTTTACTGATTTATTGAATTTATGCAGTTTTTATGCAACATCACATGTGAGTGTCAGTGTGAAATCGATTTCTACTGCAGAAATGAAAGTGCAGAGGAAGACTGATTTAGTACTTCACTGCTGACATGTTGTTTTTGATGATCAATATTTCATGTTATTATTAGCTGAATCTCAGTTGGTCTAATGTTAGACAATTGGCAGACGTCTCCTGACCAACCTGCTCAGCCCGCAGCACTTCAGGCCTTCAGCCAACAACAGCTGGTTACAGATGTTTTCACTGCATCTCCCTTTCACCAGGAACATGTCCCTGAGATGGACTGATTTATAAAATTTCAGGACTTTCAAATTAGGAGGGTGAGTACTATCCCCTTTATACACTAGAGATCAGGGAAAATTGTTTTACAGCAACATCAGTCAGACTACAACAAATAACATCCTGTAGTTTTTAGAACAGCTGCACACACCTGTCTTCTTCACCACGTCTTTGCCTCTCCCCACTGTGCTTCTGTTACAGTTTAAACCTCTGGTATTATAGTTAAACTTTTTCTAGATAGAAATACCTTAACTGTTCAAAACTATTGTGAAGTATTGACCTACCCAGAAATCCTCTAACACCGGTAATTGGCACAAGTGGAAAACTGCAGATTAAATTTGACCAAAACTGAAAATTTGGGTGGGCTTACTTGTTGCTAACCACTTGTGGTTGTAATGCACAGTGCAGCCTGCAGGGGCAGCTGTGACTTTTATCTTCATGTTGCTAAGAACGGAGGACAGATGCTGACAGCGTTATGTCTCTGCAGACAACATCTGGACTGACCAGAACCTGCTGCTGGACCCAGACCTTCCATCTGGATGGAGAACCATCAAAGACTCCACAGGAACCTACTATTGGCACGTTCCAACTGGCGCCACCCAGTGGCAACACCCCCGCCTCACTGGGACACCACAGCCCCTGGACACACAGGTTAGGACTATTAGAACCCCTGGAAACAGACAGAACTAATTAACAAAGGGCTAATGTTAGAAATGATAACAACAGATCATGATGGCAACACAACTGGATAAAAAACAAACAAATACACGTTAGAACAGACAACTAAGAGAACCCTATAAAACACATACAACTCAACAGAACAGGTTAGATTAGATAGAAGAGATGTAATTTATTTAAGCATTTACACCCTTAACCCAATTTAGCCAAGTTAGCTCTGATTCATCTGATGCAGAAACACACACCTGCAGTGGTTCTTCTTCTGTGGTGTTGCATCTCAGCAGGAGGAGTCTGGGCAGCCGAGCTCCAACAGAGGGACAGACGGACCATCTGAGGGCAGGTAACACCTGTTGGTCTTTCAACACTAATGAGGACCCTCACTGGCCCCTAGCCTAGACCTGACTCTCGCCTGAACCCTCAAACAGCCCCCTGAAGGAGTGAGGCCTGGACAACATGTGCAGAATGTCCTTACTTCCACAGACTTATGAGGACTTTCCACTGATAGACTCTTATTTACATCTTGTGAGGTTTTATGAATTCAATGTTTTTTCTCCCAGGTCTTCGTGGCATGACGATTATCTCACCAACCACGACCCCGACTCCAAGGTAGCATAACAAGAACAAACAGAATGGGTATTTTGTGGCATCCATGTGCTTTTGCTGCCTGTTTATTATGTACAGCCCCATGCTAGACCTCTGGTGCCTGTATCTGCACAGATCACTTTGGTTGTAATTGGATGCTGCATCCAAGAGTCATGGTACTCTGTTTTTTTATTACAACATAAATGCAAAATAGGGCTAAACTGTTTTAATGTGAGGATGCTTTTTCTATAGTCTGAGCAGAGCATCCATCTGTCAGAAGCACAAAGTGACAGTAGCTCAAATGAACTGATGAAAGAATTAAATTGAGCAGATGTCCTCTAATCTATTATAATCTCTCTCTCCTGCAGTTTATACAGCCTTAATCTGTTTGTCTCTCCACCTGCGTGTCTGTCTGTGTCCTGGTTTCTCTGCTTACCACCCAAAAACACCCTGCCTGCTTAATCTCACCTGTCCATCAGTGTTTTGCGGTGCGTTCACTGGGCTGGCTGCAGGTGGAGGAGGAGGACCTGTCTCCTGGTCGTAGCAGTCTTGCTGTCAGTAATGTCATCCAGCAGCTGTCTCACTGCAGCAGCCCCGAGCAGAGAGACAGGCTGGGGGCCTCGGGGGAGGTGAGACACACCTGCTCTACCTGTACCTGTCAGTATCTTTACCTGTCTGTCTCTCTCTCTTCCTGTCAGTGTATTTACCTCTCTCTCTCTCTCTCTCTCTCTGTGCAGGGTCGGGAAATGATGCTCGTTCTGAAGAAAGACACTCTGACCCTATTGGACCCTTTAGACCACACCCCCATCCACTGTCAGCCAATCATCAACATCCGTGTCTGGGGGGTGGGCTGCAACAACGGCAGGTGGCTGGATGACATCATCCAGTTGGTTTGACATTTCAGCTTTCAGCTTGTTCACCTGTTTGCACTAACACTATCATTCTCTCTGTTTCTTTGACACGCCCCACCCACACACCTGGGCAGGGACAGGTAACCAGTCTACCCTCACTTTATCACACCAGATCCGTGCACACTCACAGCTGCACTCATCTTCACACCCTCCTTTATACACTAGGGTCATTTACTGAGTTCATGCTGGTCAGATGATCACCTGTCCCTAACCTGGTCAATCACACTAACATGACTACTGTGCATGTGTGTGTGGCTCAGGGACTTTGCCTTCGTGGCGGGAGATAAGGACAGTTGTATGCTGAAATGTCATGTGTTTCGCTGTGATGCTCCGGCCAAAGCCATCGCTGCAGCTCTGCACGACATGTGCTCCAAGGTGAGCGTCTCTCCTGCAGGTATACTGTGTTTACATCCAGCCTCACTCACTTACCAAGTACTGGTGCTATCAACTTTTTCCTTGTTGTGTGAAAATTAAAAACACTGAACGGTAGCTGTAATAACACTAACAATCATTATATATTTAAGAAAACATAAAAAACAAGTGAAACACATCCAGATAACGTTGACATATTCCGGCTTGCAAGTCTAGTCTGAAAATGAAACCACAGATTTGTGAGGGGTCTTTGCACCTTCAGCACGAGCTGAAGGGCACGGACAGGTAAGGACAGCTGTGTGCGTGATAAACCAAAGGACTAGCTCTTTAACACTGATGTGTAAACAGTGGGATGTGATTTTTTTTGTCAGTAGATGATGTCGAAGGAGGCGCTGGTGAGGCCGCCTCACTCTCTGACAATGGAAAGCATCTCACCTGAAGACCTGCCCAGACAAGGTGACTACCCTGCCCTGTTGTCCGAGGTCACCTGCAGCTGCTCTCTGACCAACTCTTCAGTGATTCCTTGTTGTTTGTCATTGTCTCAGTGGAGTTCCTGGAGGCGGTGCACCAGCAGGTCCAGAAGTTCGAGGTCCAGTACATTGGGAACCTGCCGGTGTCCAGAGCCATGGGTAGGACAGAGACACACCTGAACACAGCAACATTCAGCCCTGAGTTTGGTCACTCACTGTAAAACAAACTAACTAAATTATTCAGTCATGCTTCATTGAGCATTATCTGCAAAAGATTCTAAAGCAGGATTACAGCTATCTGTGCTATCAGTCCTGGACATGCTAACAGCTAGCAGTCAGCTCACAGGTCAGGAACACACCTGAGGTGATCTCCGACTGCCACATCCATCCCTCCAGTGCCATTTTCATCTGGACTCAGACAAAACACTCCTGCTCTTACCTCCACTAGGTGTTTCCAAACCACCCAGCTGATAGTGTTGAAATCAAGGTGTGCTTGTGTGATGTTTGCAGGTATGGAGGTCCTGAACAGAGCGATAGAAAGCATCATGAATTCTACAGACAGAGACGACTGGGAGCCAACCGTGATCCACGTCACTGATAACGTCCTGTCTCTGTGGAAGGGAGAGGTACGTCACCATCACTGCCAGCATACAGGTAGCTACAGCTCTGTTGAATCTATTTAACCTGTTGACCCTGACCCTGGCAGGAAGGGGAGGAGCCCTTCTGGGAGTGTCAGGTACGTTTCCTCACCTTTCTGGGTGTCGGCCATGACAGCCACACCTTCGCAGTGATTGTCGATGGCGGCACACAGCGGTTCGAGTGTCACGTGTTCTGGTGTGAACCAGATGCAGGAATCATCTCGGAGGCCGTCCAGGCTGCGTGTATGGTGAGAAGTTTAAAAACAAACAAACAAACAAAAAAAAAACAATGCTGGTTATCTTCACGTCCCCAGCTTTTAGCCTGTGAAAACTCTTATGAGCCAGTTTTCAAATTTCTGAACAAAAAGTCTCAAGGTTTTGAGAATTCAGACAAGATTTTTTTAAAACTTATGACCCTGAAGATAGAGTAACAATAAGTCAGATTATTGCAGAGCTCATAAATAAACAGTCTCTTCTCTCTGTTAGGTCCAGTATCAGAAGTGTCTGGTGGCTCAGACTCCTCCTCCGAGGTCCAAGTCATTGCGTGTGACCCCCCCAAAGGTCAAACGAGCCAATTCCATGGATGGTGCTGCTTTCCCACCGCTCACTTCCCAGCACCATGGCAGCAGCAGCTCCACCACGATGACGCCAAGGATGACAAAGGCCAACAGCAGCAGCGTGAGGAAGGGGATGATGGCCTTCTTCGAAACCTTTCGGAACAAACAGACCGCCACCTCCTAATGACGGGGGCGGGACCATCGAAATGAACGCCAAACCTTTAGGACTGACATGTACTGTATTCTCCAAGACCATGAAGGCAAACTCCCGATTGGCTGAACTCACGGCCCTGGTGGTCCGACCGGCTGGTCCTGCTGCCTTCACATCACCAGCGACAACTCGTCTCCTGTTTGCTGGACCTGAAACATACCCATCTGAACTCATCACCATGCTTGTCTCACCCGCAGCCATGCCATCGGGGTCGGGGTGAACAACACGAGTGTCAGCATTCCGCTTCTGTGTTCCTGGACTGGCCGAAGCCACAATACTGGTCCTGGTACAACCAACGGACTGGATCCAGACAATACAAGAAGGATCCTGTCAATTAAGACCTGCCCCAGCACCTCGTCACCCCCCAGTTTAGATCTGTGGAAGATCATTTTATCCACAACTAAAACTAAAAAGGAACCTGAAAATGAAAAGGCAAATCAACTATTATAGTTTATGGCTTTAGAATTTATAATTGGGCTTCAATTCACTGTTTAAAAAAAGGAAACTGATAAAAAAGGATTGCAAATAGAAATAAACATATTCAACCTAAGTTTCTTCAGCAAACAACTGAAAGCATAAGGCCAGTGACATTGTATGTGTGTGTTATTCTGTACAAACCTCGTCCAGACACTGACAACACCAGTGACTGTGTGTCTGAATCCAGACACTGAGGAGGAAACCTGCCCCCGAGTGCAGCGGTGTGGCTCACTGGGGGAGTTAATAGCTGGTGGACAACGGTGAAGGTCTACAGCACAGAGCGATGAGCTGGACCAGGGTCTGGACTCACACACATTACGGTGACGACACCACATTCACTGGTGCTGCTGGTCTCTGGACGGGGTTGGTGGGGAATCACGCATAAAATCATTGGCTGCAGCCTTTAAATGTCATGTTCTCATTAAAGAAACCTAAAACTTTCACTGTCAAGTGTAATCTGAAGGCTGCTTCCTCTTAAACCTACCTGTAAAATAAAATGTAGAGGTCAGATAGAGAGGCATGTTTAACTTTAAATGTTGCTGTGAGAATCGTTTCCTGTTTGTTTATGCTTCAGGTTCATGTTCAGTGAAATATTAAAGACAACGGCCTAGATTTAAAGCTGCACCACCAGAGGTAATCACTCATGGTCATTAAATTCAAGCTCATGTCCTGGACCAGCTACTGTTATTGGTGGTATTTGAGATGTTCCTCGATGGCCTTGTGTTCATACACGGGATTAACAAACATCTTCTTGGTGAGAGGACCGATCAGATGGTGGGGTATAAACTGTTGCACAGGATCCACCAGTGTCTCCTCCATGTCATCCATTGACTTTCCTGCCATTTCCTTTGTGCTTCTTGGCTTCTCGCTCCTAAGTGTCACAACTGGTCATGAACTTCTGCCAAAACGCTGTCCAGTGGATGGTCAGGTTCAGGGATGATGAGCAGGCTGTACACTGCATCCAAGAAACAACAAACAGACGCTAGCAAAAACACAATCCCTGTGGCAGAGGTAATGATGCACTGAAATCCACAGAGACTAAACCTTGTGTGTTCAGCCTCTCCAACATTTGAGAGGGGCTTCATAAATCAAGGCTGTCAGGTTTACCTGGCATCAGGCCCATTCATCAGGCTAGTCACATCACCCACTGGTGTAAGGTCTTGGCCTCCTGTGCACATATGTGGACATCCAAGTATTCTATACTGTCTGGTGATGAGGAAGAATGAGAGGACCAGTGTTAAAATCAGTGGGACAGACCGAAACGCCGACTTTTCCAGTATTATTTAAATAGTTAGAGCATATATGTATATGATGGACACATAGTTTACAGACATGGTCGGGTGCAGCCACAGGGCCCAGGATAAAACAGAAACAACCTCCAATGCAGGTCATTGAAATAAACCACTGGGTCAGTGATTAGTCACTTCACAGCAAGAAGGTTCCAGGTTTGAGCCCTGGTTGACACGAGGCCTTTCTGTGTGGAGTCTGCCTGTTCTCCCTGTGCCTGCATGGGTTCTCTGGGTTTCTCCTACAGTCCAAAAACATACAGCTTAGGTTGACTAGTGACTCTAAATTGCTCATAGGAGTGAGTGGTGTAGATAATGGATGGACGGATGTCCCTGCTGTGTGTCCGTCCTCCAGCAGAGACAGGGGGGTTCTCTGAGAAACAGTCGGCCAATGCTGTCATGTCAGTGTCAGGATCTGACCTCCACACACACCCATTCACTACTTCCAGCCGATCACCAGGACAAACTTGTATCAGGAGCGTCACTACTAAAATAAGGTCAGTAGAGTCAGTGGGCTCCGGCTGATACAGATCCAACCAGCAGCTCCTGTCTCCTGCTGCTACAGCCTTCATCTGACTGCAGTCTTCACGCACAACAAAACACACACTTCTGTGAGGATTAGTTTTTATTTAATGTTTGGGCACAAATGTTAAAAATTAAATGCTAATTGTTTCTCAGTGAATTTAAACTGGGTCACACCCCCTGACCGCACATCTGTGTTACTTCAACACTAAATCACTTACATATTGTGTTATTATTCCCCTAAGGCTTTAACTCAAACACGTTCCACTAGAAAACAAGCCCTTCCCACCAGGTGAATGTCACACATGCTGACAGCAGCCTGAACCAACCCACTGTGCCAGGACCCCGCATCAGGACTTTGGCAGAACAAACTGGACACTGCTCGTTGGAGTCCAGCGTGAAGTTTTATTATTCACCACATCAAGGCCCTGAACAGCGTGGGTTTATAAAAACATCCATCACAGAATAAGTTCAATAAAACCTCATTTTACAGAGCCATGAACACGTCACGTGACTCCTGCATGGAAGCCTGAAGCGAACGAGGCGCTGTGCTTCCTGGCTGTGAGAATGGGCTCAGCACATGTCAGACTCGTCTCTGCTCTGGACACACACACAGGAAACGTGCGGGACTTTTGTCTGACTCAAAATGTTCTGTAAATTTGCTGGAATGGAAAAAAGAGAAGTAATAAATCTTCATGATGATTAAACAGAACAGAGGCTGATGATGTAACATATATACAACATAGTAACAAGTCTACACAACCCAGACATTGTTCAGAGGTGTTCCTAATATTGTGACTCTCTCATGTTTGTAGCTGGGGAAGACAAAAATATTATAGAGACGCCTCTGAATAAAAAACTGAAACATTTTGAGCTTCAAGTGAATACAATAGTACAGGTGTACCTAATAAAGAGGCTGTTGAGTTTACATTAATATATGTGTAAAAACCGATCATAACGTGCACACACACCAACTTCAAGGGTTAGCAACAGTCAGGTAGAATTGTATACTGTATATTTAAGAAACGCCCCTGGACTCAGACCAAACATGTCAAATGGCTGACAGGATGTGACTTCCTGTAAAATGTCTCTCTTCAAAGAAAACAGGCAGTCACTTGCGTCATAGTCACAACCTCGTGTGTTGGTGAGGAGCAGCAGATGTGTCCGTCATGTCTCATCATGTCAAGGCTATTGTGAAGAGAAAACGGTCACCTGGTTCATCAGTATGGAATATTTTAACTCTAAACAAATCTAAATTTGGGATTGGTCTCAAAAATTCTGTATCGATCAGGCTGATGTGGCTGATGCAACATGTGACGTGATCTGTGACTACCCTTGAGCAGTCACATGAACCAATTCAGCGTTGGTGGGGACCAGCAGGTGTGGCAGCCATTTCATCCCCATTCAATCAAAGAGCAGCACATTGCAAGAATAAAAAACACATTCCAAAGCTGCTTCACTCATTTTACCTGCAGCAAATGAACCACCAACAAAGGCATCGCTCTCCTCCTGCAAAAGTGATTGTGGTTAAAGATGATTTGGTTGCTTGTAGAGAACAGATTTACTTTTGCCATCATCTGTTGGAATTTGGCCCAGTGTGTTCTGATCGAGGAGAAACGATCAGTAAAATTCTTACAAAAACGTTTTTAGTGCAGTGCTTGAAGGCAGCATGTTGCTTTGGAGGCGCCTTTTCAGTCAGACATGACGAAGGCGGCAACCTCA
>NW_018127892.1:6446802-6447076 GCF_001952655.1 Monopterus albus | reverse complement strand
GGAAATGGATGGATACATCTACATTTAGATGGCAATGATTAGTGGTATGTTAGGTGTGCTTCCATCAGTCAGCTGCAGGTTGCCGAGTGCTGTATTTATGTCCTTAACGTACAGTACAACATGTGGGTTTTTATCCAGAATTGCTTGCATATGTTTTTTGCACTATTCTTGGAGATTTAACCCAATCTGTGTCACAAGTAGGAGACAGGATGTTTGGCCTCACTGCAAAGTTATTTGGATACATTGGTTTTGATAAAAAAAAAAAAAAAACAAA
>NW_018127892.1:6446290-6446781 GCF_001952655.1 Monopterus albus | reverse complement strand
ATCTTTTTTGAATTTCAGTTTCTCCTTTCTGCCATGAGACATGGGTGCCCAGTCAAAGCTACCACAATGAATGTCAACATGATCAAATTAATAACCTTTATAATTAGACATGATATGGCCTTCGGTTTCTTCTGATCTTTGCAGTTATCCAGTAGATATATATGATGCATTTGTAAGGAAAACCTTTTATGTTTCACATGCCGTGTATGCCTGCGACCAGCCTAACTGATTTACCTGAACAATCAGCTGACACACCTGGTATTGGTTAGCTGCTGTTGCTTTGTCATTCTTGTCTGCTCCTGAAGATGGTTTTAAAGTAAAACTGAAAGCTTGAGAAAACTGCTGCTATGGCTCTGTCCTTTTTTTGGAGTAACTTTACTTTTATATCAATTTTTATGCTCTACAAATTTTGCTAAACAGAAAGAGAACAACTGCATCAGCAAAGCCAGTCCAGTGAAAACAGTTTAAGCTTTCCAAAATGGGTAAGTGTC
>NW_018127892.1:6420755-6446203 GCF_001952655.1 Monopterus albus | reverse complement strand
TGGCACTTACAATTAACTCACTCAAATTATTGCCTCTGGGCTGTAATAGAGAGCTTACATTATGACTTTTTTAACCAGAAGCCAAAATGTTTTCGACCTAGGTTATCAAAACATGTAACCTTATCTCATTCAATTCATCATTTTGTCTTATCTGGGAAATGTGACTGGCAGCTCTTTCTCTCTTGTAACGTCACTGTTTAGGGAATCTCTCCCTCCTGAGGTGGTGATGGATTTTTCAGTGTCAAATCCAGGTACACTGATGTTTGTCTGAAGGGAAATTGAGAAGTTGTGTGAAATGGAGAGTAATTGCTAGTGTGAGCTGTGTTTTAATGACACAAATTTATATTACACTCCTGACTTCACAGGATTTATTGTCAGGCATCAATTTACTGAATTAGCTGTTGCTTCTATTGGGTGTTTTCCAGGCATAACTCTCCTTTTAGCAGTGATGTCCTTCACCTGCCTTCTAGTATCTGCCTGATATCTCCTCTCGTTTCTCTGTGCCCACACTACCATTTCTCTATTAAGACCAGATGTTCCAGTGTTTCAGCCCGTTGCCTGGGCTGTTTGCACTGGGACTTGTGTCATGGTAACAGTGGAAAAATAGGTGTTTAGAGAATTGTGTCAGGATTTGGGGTTATACAGTTTAAATCAAAGGCATTTTGATAAACATCAACACTGATGCAAGAAAGCTCTTAAACTGTTCTTTATTAACCAGATGCAACCCTGTCTTGATTTATGCTGATAATTACAGTAGATTAGACGGGACATCTATACTGACAAACTGATCTATTCCTTAAAATAACAAGAGAAGGATACAGAGGACTGTGTGGATGTTGCTCTACAATCCAACAAAAACAACAAGATTACCAATATTTCAGTTAAAAGTCCATTAGCAAAAAAAGAAATACAGTCCAAACATCCACACTGACCTAGTAGTGATCACAGAGCTGGTTGAAAAAAGACTTCATGGGGGCACATTCATTTGACTCCAATAAAACAGGTGCATTAGAAAGCTGTTAAGAGTAATCTGAGGAGTACTGTATGCCATCATTGCTATTCCCCAGAGTAAACCAGCTGTGCTTACTCAGTCAGAACCATTTTGCAGGCTCTTTTTATTCATCTGTCCCCAATAGAAGCATTGTATTCCATGGCCTGTGGGCACAAAGAGAAGCAAAATGCCTTCAAATAGAACAAATAGAAGCTAAACAGCTACAGAAAGACAAGATATCTGCAAATATAAGTAAAGAGATGGAAAACTACAAAGAAGCATACAAAATGATTGCAAGTTGACCCAAAATGACCATGCAAACTTTCTAGAAAAAGAGGCAACAGACACAAAACAAAATTACTGCAAAGAGACACAAATATCTGTGCCCCGGGACCCATCGTCTCATGATCTGTTTTGAAGGCACTCAAACAGTAGCACAGAGACTAGGTCGTGTTAGATGCATAACAGTGACTGACAGACTTCTTTTCTTTTTCCAGATCTGGCAGTGTACAGAATCACTGGACTGAAATATACCACTTTGTTGAACATCTAGCTCATAAATTCATAAGGTAAAGAAAATCATAACTGTGTCATCAAACATCTGTGGGAAAGTATGTAACAAGATTTAGAGCTAATCTCACAAGTTCATTTTTCTGTTCTCTGTGCCCCAGCCCACAGTTGCGGATGTCCTTCATTGTGTTTTCCACTGAGGGAAGGATCTTAATGAGCTTGACAGAAGACAGGTGGGTGCAGATTCCCTCAAAACTACTTTTAAGCTGTTGCTTTTCTAACATCCAGCTGAAAGGAATGAGCGTAATATCAGATCTGGACCTGAGTTACATTACAATAATGACCCATCTGCAGTTTTTGACTAAAAAGAGATTCCAGATACAGTACTTTGCCTCGCTGTGATCTATCTATAGTGTCGTCAGTCTGGACAATTACTTTGTCATGTGGTTTTCAACACACTGTGGGCAGCTTATGTGTCTAATCTTTCCTCAGCAAAGTGTCTCAGCAGCCACAAAATCTTTTCACTGTTTCACTGCTTTCTTCATTTCTTATTCTAGAAAAAGGCCCACTCGACATCTAGTATCTGTGTGACAGGTTCTCAAGCCAACACACGCCAATACTGCTTCAGTTTATTCATCTGCTATCACTAGTTTCTTCTGCATGCTGTCCTTAGGAAATTATTATTTGTTACCTTGCGCTTATACTGTCTGGTTCTACTCAAATATTTTCACACATCTGACAAAACATTTTCAGTTTGATTATCAGAATTGTAGATGACCTCGTCTTCTGTATGTCTCTGTTCAGGGAACGCATTCGCAAAGGCCTGGAGGAGCTCCAGAGGGTTCATCCAGGGGGAGACACCTTCATGCATGAGGGCATCCTGAGGGTGAGCCAACCATGTCCAACTCTAAGCTGCCATCTGCTTTATCTCTGCCCTGGTCCCACAGCAAACACTGCACAGTCCAGAGCACTGTGTGACTGTTGTGTCAGAGCAGGAAGGGAGCTCTTTTATTCTTTTTTCCTACCAAATAGTCTGCTGTTTCAATCCAGCTTTTCTTTTTTTACAGGCCAGTGAACAGATATACTATGGAAACACTGAAGGTGTGTATTTCATTATATCAGTAAAGTGTTTCTAGTGTAAGGTAATTTTACAAGTAACAAAGGATAAACCAAAACTGTTATGTCTATTTCTTTGAGTATCTACATTAAGTCAGTGGTTCCCAAGCTGGGAGACACCCATGAGGGTTCACAGGATATAAATACTGAACATTATAGGCATCATAGAAGTAGATGTTTATGGCATGAAAGTTCCACTGGATTGCATTAGTTTGCACAGTTGTACCCAATAAACTGAACAGCAAGCGTAACCAGGCAGCATGGTGACACGGTGCTTAGTGCTGTCACCTCACAGCAAGAAGGTTCCAGTTTCGAGCTGGGACTGGCTCCAGCTCCCCACTATCTTGTTCATGAATAAGTGGTATAAATAATGGATGGATGGATGGACTAAGTATAACCTTGACCGAGGGGCTAAGAGTTTGTATGATTCTATTGTGTCACAAGCCAACCTCTTTGACGGCTCAGAGTGAGTGTTTGTTTCTGACTGGGAGGACTGGTGCATTCCTAGGGAATCATTAAAAACAATAAATTAGACAGTGGAGCACCAGAAAAGAGATTTATAATAATGCTGCATAGTTATTTTCAGTGGATAGAACAGATTAAGCCAGCATGAGTGACAGTTCTTTCTGTCTGTAGGCTATCGCACTGCCAGTGTCATCATAGCTCTGACAGATGGAGAGCTCCACGAAGATCTTTTCTACTATGCTGAAAGAGAGGTGAGCGAGTTAAAGAAATGGGTCACACAGATTATAACCAGGTGAAACGTGACTACAGATGTGATGGACCAGATCAAGCCTCGCCACCCTATACATCACCTCTTTGATGCATTAATGAGAAAAAAATGAGATCAAAGCAGCTGAGATTTATACGTCTGAGCCTAGTAGTTCTCCTCGCATCTGCGCTGGAATCTAGTGACTTACTTGCTCCTCAGACTGCCCAGGCACTACAGGTGAATGTGTGCAAAAGCCTGATCAACTCTGAGTGCCTTCATACACATGTTGACAGCAGGTATAATATGGGGCTGATGTTTTTAGTGGCTTGAAATGTTGTCGCATGATGTCTGAAAAACAGTTTTCATCGTAGACATGGTGTTGCCCAACATCTTATAAAAACCTTTTAGAGGCCAGATAAACACAGGCCTATTTTGACCAAGTTTTGAATGATATTGTGCAATGTAGAGGTGTAATTGAACCCAGGTGTTGAGCTGCTTTTTGTTTTTACCATACCTGACAGGCCAATCGCTCCCGAAGTCTGGGTGCCTCAGTTTACTGTGTGGGGGTGAAGGACTTCAATGAGACACAGGTGTGTTGTTGTTTGTACCCTACTGTCTCATGACATCTGAGCTACAGGGGGTGAAATAGACAGTAAACTGCCAGTTTACACCTTTAAAAAAGCAATGTTATTAAGTAGCTATAAAATGCTTCATATTACATAAAGGCATAGTTTAACCCAAATTAAACATTGTCCTTTTCTATAAGTTGAAATTATTTAAACAACCATATGTTGCCGACTCCAGCTGAAGTAAATAAATGTACAGTGTTCTAGTGAGCTAAGCAGTACAACAAGGACATCGGATGTATTTCAAATGTGTCGTACTTTATGCAGCATTATCCATGTGTTTGCCTGATCACTGCAATATGTGTGTAGAAGGTTATTTTCCTTCTTTGTGTGCTGTGAAATAGTGTGTCAGAAGAAAAGAGGAAGTTAAGTAATTGTGTTCATATGAACCTTGCTAATTTAATAAGGTCATTCAAGCTTCACTAGTTCTGTGTCTTGTTGGCTGATTGAGGGAAAGTTTCAATCAGGGCAGCTACACAATGATTAATTTAAAAACTTGGATCAATAAGCATGCAGTTGTAAACTGTAATTGTATTTTCTTTTTCTCTAGCTGGCAAAGATCGCTGATAGTAAGGACCATGTCTTCCCAGTGACGGATGGATTTGAGGCCTTGCAGGGCATCATTGATTCAGTAAGCATTTCAGTTCTGCCTATAAACATGTTCAAATAGCAACTATAAATAGGGCTGATATGTCGCTGAAACATCCATAGAAAATATTCTTGCCTTAATCAGTGTAGTCTCTACTATCACTTCACCTTCCATCTGTCAGCACATTGATCAAATAGCACACAGGAAATGGCAAAATAGCTTTAAAGCACATTAAGTTATTTCATGCATGGATCTTAGCCAGGTACAGAATTCCAGGAAAACCTGCTGTGCTTGTGACTTTCTTACTTTGATCAGTGTGGCCAAACATGATCAGAGTGCCTGCTGTCCAGTATTTCTTAAAACCCACCTCAGTGGTGTTGACTTAATTTTTTTTTTATCCACTTGGCTGAGAAATGAAAAACAGTTTGTTTCAAAGGGGCTATTGTCATTGGGATCTGAGGTTTGTCTAGCAGAGCTGAAGGTCCGGCAGCAGATTAACAGCAAACTGACAGCTGCTGTTTCTTAGCCATGTGAGTGGGTCAGGAATTAGGCTTCTATTGGCTTCGGGGTTGTAACTGGGTATGTTCTTGGAGCGAAGTGATTAAAGACACCTTGGCAGATAAGGCAAATGAGAATAAATGGAAACCTGAAGTTCAAAGACCCCGGTGGCAAAAGTTAATTAATAGACTTATTAAAGTCATGGCTATGGTTGAAATCAGTCATTCAATTTAGAAATTGAGTACCACAGTCCAAAAGAAACAAACACTGGACCAAATAACTTACGAAAATGGTATCATTAAGATGTAATGAAGCTGTAAGCAGAGACTGTGCAGAAGTCTCCTTGTGTGTCAAAGCTGCACCATCTTGTTGCGTTTATGAACTCTGTGATGATCTCATCTCCTCAGATCCTAAAGAAGTCCTGTATCGAGATCCTGGCAGCAGAGCCCTCTAGTATCTGTGCTGGAGGTAAGACAAGGCAGACTGATCTCCCTTCCATTTTCTCAGGATGCTCAAAAATGAAATCGTCAGCTTTACAGGAAGCGCAAAGAAGTTGTCAATTGAATGCATACCCCACACAGTATCTTTACAGGTTCAAAATGCAGTGTCACCATATGACACATCATGTCCTTGTTTGTCAGGGATTACTTAGTCATAATACATAGAAGACAATTTTCCTTAGTTTAAAGAAGTATCAGCAAGGTGTGTGTGGTAATGGCTCCAGAGGAACATCAGCATTATTCCACATGTCGACTATTCAAAGTCTTCCTGACAACAAAATCTCTCTGTATCTAAACGCATATCAAGTCAGTAACTGCAGTAAGGAGGCAATAATGGTTGCTGAGAGCGTTCCATATTAGCATGATGAGAAGTTGGGATCTTACTTTGTACCCAAAGAATACAAACGGCCCAATCCTAAAGTTATTTTTTGTTGCTGAGATGATATTTCTGCTTTTATTCTCCTCATACAGAGTCCTTCCAGGTAGTGGTGAGAGGCAACGGTTTCCTCCATGCCCGAAATGTTGATAAAGTCCTGTGCAGCTTCAGAATCAACGACACCCTCACAAAAAGTGAGTGAAACATGACAACACGGGTCCCCCCCCGATTCACTACATTTTCTGTTTCTGAATGCCTGACTGTTCAAAGCTGATCATGCCGTTCCTTTGCAATAAGAACAGCTGGAATAAACAGTTAAGCAAGGCAGCTATTGTAAAATTCATCAGAATTATCAAGTAGCTGAGCTTCCCAAAAGCCATACACCACGTCAGCCGTACAGCTAGAATCCTCTTTAAACAACGCACTGTGTAATTTTACTTCCTGTAGGAGAGCCAGAAATAAGACATAAAGGAGAAACTACCTGAAGCAGGGGGAAGGAAAAGGCCTCAGGTTTACTGTATGAGTTGTGAAAGCCACTTCCTACCATGCCTGACACAGTGCCCACTGGAGGTGATGTTTTAATTAAACAAATAAAATGTTTGCTTTTTTGATGTAGAAGTGATGAGCAGATGTTTTTTTATTAATCTGATGGGTGCTCATGTTAGTGCAGCCTCATGTCTCAGTCAGTCAAATTTGGAATATATTACCTGACCATACCTTTATAACTTATTATACCTGTACAATTATTTGTCAGTTGTATTTGTTTCTATCCAAGCAGTCTGTTTTGATGTTGGAGAAAAGATATTGCATCTTTTCTGCTCTGTTATGTTTGTTTTTTTATCAGTCATATACTGCTCCCATGTTGGCACATAACAGCTACACAGAGACTGTTTTCTCCACTTATATAATGGGTACTTTGGTGATGCCATAATCATTCAGCATTTCTTTAAAAAAAATGACTTCTCAACATTAATGAAATATCAACAATTCCTCATGATTATTTTTCTTTCTGTATGACACAACGCCCAACTTCCAAGCAGGTTACTTAGAAACAATATGAGCCATGATCTTCTTCTAAACTCCTGTTATTTGTGCATACTCATCCTTGAGATTCCTTCACTTCTCCAGGATGTTTACACACATATTCTCTGGAACTTGTTAGCTTCACTGGTAAACTTTAAAGTAAACATGATTAAGCCTTGGTTAGCTTCCCAGATAGATTTATACCTGCCCTTGCTGACTCCTCACACCAGCTCTTTTGTATACTTTGCAAATATGGTAAAAACATCAAAATGAAAAGCAGCAATAAGTAAAATAATGGTGGAGTTTGTGTCTCCAGGAAGAAGTAGCAGCAAATTCAGTCAGGCATTCTGGTATGTTTGGTGGGCCCTGTCTTGAGCTATCCCTTGCTTTGGTGACAGTTGTCGCAGTGGACAACATTGAACTATGAGAACAAAAAGACAAGAAACTGACATTTTGGAAATATTACTTCTCTGCTTTCTTGCCAAACGTTAGGCGAGAACATTAATATCATTCATGTCTGCACAATAAATATGAAACTCCAATTTGTGGTTTCACTTTCTGGAGTCTCCTCTGCCACAGTGACAACAAAGGCTCCAGCAGTCATTGCTCCTAGCCAAGAAAATATCTGACTCACCAACCCATAAACTGAAACTGTTTTTTATACATTTGTTGTTTTTTTTTTTTGTATGATTAAGCAAGCAAGTTATAATGTGGGCTATTAGTGAATTTTACTGGTTCTGGGAGGGAGATTTTTCTTCCTTTTGGACAAAGCCAGGCTAGCAATTTCCTTTAGTTTCTGTCTTTATGCTAAGCTAAGCATCTCCTGACTGTAGCCTTAATATTTTGCATATAAACATGATAGTGATTTTCTCATCTAATTCTTGGCAAGAAAGCAATGAAGTGTATTTCAGAAAGAATTAAACTCTTCTCAAATATAATATTAGCTGTGTCTGCTAAATTGAAGACATGTACATTTTCTCAAGATTCCTGCAGTCTGCTAAACCTCTGGACAGGTGTCTTACAGAATGGCCCCTTAAACACTGCAGCTTACACCTGTCATCTTAAGGAATAACTCCAAATAATTTACTGTTTGACGTAAATGTCTGCATGCTACCCCTTTTGTCTTGCTTTAGTAGTGTGAGGCCATTCTGAGTGTGAGCTGGGTGCAGAGATAAGCTCTGAGTCGGACCATATCGGGCTGCTTTTGTATTGGCAAAGCTCTTGATCTCCCCCATCCTGCATAGTGTTAGGGTAGAGCACTTGTGTCCTATGCAACTGCTTGTGTTGATTTCCTCACTCCTGGGGTATGCACTCCCCTGCCAGGATAAATAGGTTGGCTTGGGCGACAGCGTTCATTGGAGCCGCCCTCATTAAAGCCAGCTGGACAAGAGGAGGACCCAGATTTTTTTTCTGAAAAAAAAAAAAAACATCTCTGGTGAAGCAGTTATTCAAACTGTGTACTGATATTTATGAGGGGCAGAGATGTCTTTAGACAGCAGACAACATAGCGCTTGTTTTGAAGAAACTTTCTCATCAGACAGTATGCTAATCCAGTGATATCATTAATTCTGTTGACATGCACGTGGTTCCCATCTCTTATTCCCCAGTACTTGTTCAATTAAAGTCAGTCAGTCAATAAACTAATATTACTGTAACTAGACTAAACAAAAACATAACCTGAAAGGCCATTCAGGTCATGATTGTGGGTGAAACCTCCTGGTCCCTGAGCTTTGAATGCCAGTGAATAATACTGACTATTACCACAAGACAGGAGGGAATGTTTGGCTGATGCTTTTGCTGTTTCTCCTTCTTTTTAGTGGTGAAGCCTTTGACTGTGGAAGATACATATCTTCTCTGCCCTGCACCCGTGCTTCAAGATGAGGGGATGTAGGTCCTATAATTAATTTAAATGTGTGAGATTTCATATGACACCATTTGCTTTGTTTCTCTAAGGCATCACTTAAATGACAGCTAAGTCATTTTACCTTTTATTGTTCCAGGACAGCAAACCTTTTTGTCAGTATGAATGAAGGTCTTAGTTTCATTTCCAGCTCGGTCACCATAACCACCGTGGGCTGTGTGAGTACAATACAAAGTTTCACCAATAAGCTTTAAAAATGTATTCTTTTGGGGCCATGGTGCATTACAATAGAAAAAAACTAAACAGATTAACACTGATAATGGAACAAACCTATTCAAACCATACAATTAAAACTTCAGATAAAGTATTTCAGTGTAAGCAGAATCCCAGTCTCTCAGGAAGATAAACTCTACATCTGTTTAATGCTCTACATCTTCAGAGTGTCTGTGCTGATGTGCCTGTCTCTGTCATAGTCTGATGGGACCATCCTGGCCATAGCTCTGCTCATCCTGATGCTCCTCCTGGTCTTGGCACTCCTCTGGTGGTTCTGGCCTCTCTGCTGCACTGTGGTGAGTTCTCTGAGCCACTAATGCTATAATAACATGCACACACATTACTTTACAGATAGCTTCTGGTCTACTCTTCTTCAAATTTTAGAAGGCTTCAAACACTTTTTGAATAGATCACTCTTGCTTGCGGTCACTGAGGCAGAAAGAGCTGTCTTTTCTGTTTTGTCTGGCTACTGTCCTTTAAGGCATCTTATTAAAATAAATGACATTCACATGGGGAGGAGATTAGGTTCTCTGAGGGGGGAGGGTCACTTTGCATCCTTGCATCTGAATTTAGTCCATAATGAATGTGTGTTTAAGTAATTATTCTTCTGTTGACATAATTAGTTTCCAAATTAGCCCGACAGGTGACTTCCAAGTCTCACCTCTCAATGCTCCCTCACTATATTCACTGGAAGAGCTAAGACTTAGCAAATTCTTCCATCAGTAATGACTGTGGATAATTAGAATTTCCAGCTAGCAGTATGGAAACAAAACCCTGCACAGACTGAATGTTTTGGGTTGATATCTTTGTTACTATGAGATTTTTAGAGGCAAGATAATTTGCCAGAAATAAAGTTTCATGAAAAGTTTTTTTTTTTATCTCAGTCTTGTGCTCTGGATACAGTAAAAAGTGCCTGGAAAAAGACTGCATGTGCCATTATTTAGACAGTGGTCAAACTGCCAGCCTCACAGTATTTCAACAAACTCAAGTTAACCAGCTACTCTTTGGCAAAATCTGTATTTCTTGTTTCAAATGAAGAGCTCAGTGTCTCTTCAAAATCCTCTCCAACCTCTCCAGCATTGGAAACAAGACATCTGAGAGCTGCCAAAGAAGAGATGTCAGCCTTTACAACATCCCTCCCTTTACTTTTTCTGTTCTTGTCCATTTAGTTGCACATTAAAGTCTGTGCAGCAAGACTGTTTAGGAAAGCGATGCTAGGTTACCATGGGGAATTGGTTTGTGTTCCAGGATTTGGAGACGCATGGAGGAAAATAACAAACAAGAATCAGAGTCACTCAGTTTACCAAGCGTATTTAATTCAGAAGAAACTGACTTTACACTGGTGAAAAAACACAGAGTTCATATGGTGACACATATGCAGGCTAAAGGGTTCAAAAGGAAAGTGCAAGACAGACTAAACTGTACATGCTTAGAAATACATTCCATGTATAAGAAGTCAGGTAATGTTGCAGGTGTACAACAGGCATTGAAAATGGAAATAAATGGATAAAGAGTAAAACTCAGGGGAAACTAATTATAAATACAATAACCTTTTTATAACATTGCATCATACAGAATGCAAGAGCAAATAATGCAGTATTTATGAGCCTGTTATCCTCTCTTTCTGAATCAATAACCCCAGGCCAAAGAATCTGGATAGCAGATTTCTAGGTCAGCGCATTGCTCTTGTAAGTCGGAAAACAATTCCTTGGCCATGTGCTGTTGGGAAACCATCTTGTTGCACACAGAAAACACATTGCATGATATCAACATCACTTGATTCATGTGCTTGTGACTTTTGACATCTTCTGATGCACGACACACACCTTCCTTCTTTTTCTACTCATGTCTTTTTTTTCCCCTGCCACAGATCATCCATGAACCCCCTCCGCCAGCTGTGGAGGAGAGTTCGGTAGGAGCTGCACCGTCTCCACTTGATCTGTTTCTTGTAACTGAATAAAAAACAAAACATCATTTAAGAGTTAAACAGCTGCCGGTGTTTAGGTTTTGTAAGTGTTGAGTTTCCGCCAATTTAAACCCCAATGACCATGTCATTCACTCACTCCCTGATATGAAACTCTGATTTCACTTATTTAGTAATTCATCAAACGGGAAGTAAGTTAACGCCCTCTTAAAATAACAATGAAATCCAGACTTTTACCGTTTTCTCTCTCTCTCTCTCTCTCCTGTTTTAAGGGCAGTTTTCTGTTCAAGATTTAAATTCACGTTTATTAAATTACTTCCCTCTGGAGCTCCTTTGTTGTCTGGATTATAATGTAAAACTGACATGAATTTGATTAAGCAATTCATGTTATTAAAATACATTTTACTGTCCAAAAGTCAATGCAATAACAGCAAGCTAGCATGTGAGTGTGGGGCATATCAGGCTCCATCAGTTAAACTGAAAATTAGGTTTAACTTGTGAATTTATTTCAAAAACAGACTCCAATAGCAACCATGGCCACAAAAACAACTGTCAGGCTTCATTATGGTTTCCTCTGTATGACATCCTAGCAGATTATGAGTCAGACAGGGTGTATAAGTTTGGCCAGGGGCCTTGCTAATTTCTTCTGATATGGCAACCAGTGCAGAGTGGACAGAAATGAGGGCTGGGGTTGGAGGGAGGAGGGCAGTCAGAGGTATTTACAAACCCCATTTCCAAAAAAAAGCTTGGACATTTTCCAAAAGGCAATAAAAACTAAAAATCTGTAATCTGTTAATTTGCTCAAACCTTTAACAGCAAAAAGTACAGAGAAAAAGTTTTTCTATGCTTTCATCGACCAACTGAATTGCATTTTATAAATATAAACAATTTTAGAATTAGATGCCTGCAACACACTCAAAAAGGCTAAATAAGACTGAAAGGTTTATGGAATATTCCAGTAACACTGCTTTGGAAGATTCCCAAAATTAGCATGATTGGGTTTGGAAAAAAGCACTGACCAAAGGCTCAGTCTTTGCAATCAAGGATGGGCTGCGGCACCACTTTGTGCCAAACTTTGCAAGTGAATTATGAATCAATTCAAAAAGAATTTCTCAGTGCAAGATTGCAAACAGTTTAGGTCTTTCACCATCTACAGTACATAAGACTGTGAAAGGAGTCCAGTGAAATCTCAGTGAGTAAAGCCCAGGGCAATGACCTTCAAGCCCTCAGGAGGCATTGCATGAGAAATTGTCATGCACTGTGATGAATATAGATACATGGGCTCAGGAGTACCTTGGAAAACCTGTCACTTAACACAGTCCGCCACTGCATTCAGAGATGCAACCTGAAAATCAGCTATGCAAGGAGGAAACCGTACATCAACGTTGTGCAGAAATGCCGCTGAGTTCTCTGGGCCTGAGCTCATCTCAGATGGACTGAAAGACAGTGGAAACCTGTTCTGAGGTCAGATGAGTGCACGTTTTATGTGTGTGTTGCAGGCATCAAATTCTAAATTTATATGTACGAAGTGCAGCTGAGTTGGTCAGTGAAAGCACTGAAAACCTTTTCTTTGAGCTTTTGTTAGTTAATGGTTCAAGCAAACTGACAAATCACAGATTTTAGTCTCTTACATTTTGGAAAATGGCCCAACTTATCTAGAAATGGGGTTTGCATTTCAAAAACCGACCAGTGAAAAGGCATTTTTACTCAGAGTAGGTGTTTTTGTTTCATATATTGACATGTATGTTTTACAAATTAGTTAATTAGTTAATTTACCCTTTAATTTCCACAAATAGATACACCACAATAAAACCTAATTTCTCTCACTCTCCCACAGGATGACGAGGACTCTGAAACCCCTAAGAAGAAATGGCCGACTGTAGATGCCTCCTACTATGGAGGAAGAGGAGTCGGGGGAATCAAAAGGATGGAGGTGAGATCTAGTAAATCTCAAGTAATCTAAACCACTATCTGTTGTGTTAAATGGCAAAGAGGAAGGCCTTAAAAGCAGCCTGCTAAAAAATGACACGTTCACCACCGTGGCTGCCTAAAATGCATCTCATATCTACTTAAGGATCACAGCACATTCAGAAAGTTTAAAGAACACTAGAATTCTCGATCAAACACACTGCACTGAAGCATCTCATCTATTGTATCATTTTCAAGCCTGACAGATTCACTTACACTTGCCTGACCATCTTTTCTCACATTCACCATTAAAGGTAGCATGTGGCACTATCATACACCTTTAACCCTCTATTTATAGGTCCGCTGGGGTGAGAAAGGCTCAACAGAAGAAGGGGCAAAGCTAGAAAAGGCCAAAAATGCTAAAGTGAAGATGCCTGAGCAGGAGTATGTGCCGCCTCCCACCCGGATTCTCAACAACGGCATGCAAAAACCCCCGGGGTCACACAAGTGGTATTCACCCATCAAGGTACCAAAGCAAGCAGCCAGGAAGGGAGTGTGCTTGCTCTGCTCTTTCAAGTTTGACTGTTGACAACATCTAAAAATGGCAAACGTATGGGAACTATAAGTTTCAATTGTTTCATCATGGAGCATTATATTTGTTCAAGAAGTCTGTGAATATGGCTCATGATTGTTTAAAATTTCTGCTGAGACAAACTTTGTTCAGCTGTTAGCATGTGTAATGCACAACATACAACACAACATCTGTTATAAATGACTCCCTGCTAATCTGGATGAGGATATGCGAGTAATCCGTTATTAAAATATCATAGTAAAAGTAGCACGAGATGTTAAGGTAATAATGCTTAGGTGGCTTCTGGCACATGGTCCCATCCTCCAGGGCTAGCATGGGGTTAAACAAGCCATTGCACAGGCTTCCCAGTCAGCGGGGGATTGCTAATAGAAACCAGACTCCTATTTGGACTGAACTCGAGGGAGCAGGGCTGCAGAGCCAGCAGTTTTGTGAGGAAAAACAGCTGCCCTTATCCTCAAAGTATTTGCTGTGCTTAAAAAGTATGCAGAGTCAGTTCACAATAAACTGAAATCATTTCACTTTGTCACTTTGAAAGGGATGTAGGAATGGAATAATACTGATAATTTTATTGCACCTGGAGTTAGGTGCATGCACAGTGTGGAGATGTGTTTTTAAGTATGAGAGAAAACAAAAATGGATGACATGTGATGTTTTTGTCAATGGAGAGGAGCAGGTTTTTCTTAAGAATGAAGGTAATTTAGGATCACTAACAGTAATGTTTTGAATCCCCCTCTGTTTCCATAGAGTAAACTGGATGCATTGTGGGTACTGTTAAGAAAAGGCTATGACCGCGTGTCTGTAATGAGACCTCATCCTGGGGACAAGGTAAGCAGAACACATAAGCTACAGAGCATCATAAATCAGCCCGTGTTTAACAGAGTGACGTAAAGCCTTGGCTGAGCATTAGAACTTGGCAAACGATGATATTCTTTTGTTCCTGAAAATGTTAAGAAAATGGACCAGCCGTGAGTCAGTGTGCACAGAGAGACTCATGGGAAAATTTGTGGTGAGTTGGGATTTAGACTTTCAGCGTCTGGCTGCAGTGCACAGCAATGCAGAGAGGTCTGGTGAAGTCATTATAAAAAGGCCAGTGTAATTCCTCAAAGGCCAGCTGTAGTGGGGGATGGATGACCTCTACTGTACAGCTGACATGTAGTCTGAGACTGTGGGATCTACAAGTGCTGAAAGTCTGAGGGGATTCTGTATATAACAGTCTCTCACCCAAAAGAGTTTGTTTTGCTTAATTTTCCCAGACAGAAAACCATGTTGAGCTAAGAGCTGCCATTACCTTCAAAGTCACACTCACCAGCTGTGTAGTTATATTCAGAGGGTTACGTTCTTTGCTTTTATTTGTGTAGACAACACCACTACTCTGTAATTAGAACTGTTCGAGTGTGTCCTGCCCACCATAAAGCTCTTCATTAATGCACTGGAAATAAGCTCAGCTCTGGTATCCTTGATGATTTGTAGCAAACAAGCTTGTTCTGGTTGCAATTAGGAGTCTCTTGTCAAAGTCTTGCTTTTATAACTTCCACTAAATAAATACAGTGGACAGAGGAAGGAGGCCAATAGATCCTGCTGCCAGTCTGAGAGAAACCCATGTCAGGCTCCTGTAACGCTTTCATATTCTTATTGTCCAAGGTAATCAAACAGAGCTCACAACACAGGAGGTTATAAACATTTGGCTATCACATATTTTCCTCTGTACTCACTGGTTTCATGTTTAGCTGTAAACTATTAGCTACAGTACAGTGCAGGAGCCCATAATATTCTGTGCCTCTCGGGGCACTAAAGGAATACAAATCAACAGACATTGACATATTTGTTGGTACCATTTCAGCTGATTGAAATGGCACTTCATTCCTACTGAAATATGATTAAACGCAAATGTCTTGGTATGTCATAGAGTACAGCAAAGAAAATGTGCAGAGATCAATTATTGCTTATTTTATAGATATTCTAAAATGGCCTAGACGGATTTTATCGATACCCCTGGAAAAGATTATAATAGTGATGGTTCAAACCAACTGCTTCCTTTAATTAGTGTCACATCTTCACTCTTGTAATCAGCCCACTGAAAAAGTAGTCAATCTACAGTTTGGTATCATTCTGTGCAACACACTGAACATGGTTAAAATGCATAGTGAAGTGCCACTGCTTCTGGGAGAGTGTCCGTTGGACAGATGAGACAAAACTGGTAAGTCTCATCAGCTCTATGTTCTTAGGATGGAGTTAACTAAAAAATGAAGCATTCAAAAAAAGCATCATACGTCAGTTATTTTTTGGGGCTGCTTTGCTGCATCTCCAGACTACCAAGGCAGTCTGGAGAATTAAAAGCAAAGGATATATAAAATAGGTCAGTTTTGTCAGGATATTGGGGATTCTACCTTTCATGGAAGGGTACCAACAAATTTGTTCACGTCTGTCGGTTGAGTTAGTTTTTCCATATATGAGAAACATTTGACATCACTTTTGCATATTTCTTCCTGGTTTTGTCTCAGCGATCATTTGTTCTGGTGGTAAATGAAATCACGGCTGTCATTCCTTATCAGTTCACCGCAATTCCCTGATCGTCTTAGTGCAGCTGTTTCAGCCCTGTAGCTTGTTTCTAGAATAAGAGAGCCTCTCTTACGTGACCTCAATTAGGTTTGGACGAGGGGGAGTGGTGGCAGGTTCACTAGTTCAGCAGAGTAGAACATATTCACATAATTGTCCATAACTAAAGCTGTGATTGAAAATTACAGCATACATTGAAGTGTGCAGTCATGTGGTGGTGTTTTGACAATAGGCAAGGCTTCTATATCGGAGACCATCTGCTGTGGTCATCAGTCCGAGGATAAAGCAGGCAGACATATTATTGGCTGTCAGAGCAGGAAAGGTGTGTGTCTTATCACAGAAATATGCTTTAGAAATGTTTTCTGAGCAGGACATTCTCCAAGCTCCAGAATAATGAATGTTTGGCTCAGTGAGACATACCGCCAAAAAACAAAGGATATTAATCAGATAAAATGATTTATTGTTACAAGATTATGAAGTAATGATACATCAGCATGTTGTACATGATATGATGAATAAACATTACATGCACTGGATGTCAGTTTTACAAATGAAGTTCAAAAGCTCCAGTTCAGCAGCTACCGTGGCTGAAAAACCTGCAATCAGAATCAGCTTTATTGGCCAGGTGTGTTCAACATACAAGAAATTTGACTCCGGAACAGTGGCTATCAATTTGTACGTACAATGCTCTTCTGTAAGGCGACGAGTAAACAAGATAAGACTGAGAGAACAAGAAAAGAAAAAATGCGCAAACCAGAAAAAGGAAGGTGCATTAGCCGCTGTGTTTAGCTACCAGGCTGTGTCTGACTACTTAGTGCCTGCCATTTATGTTTGAGAGTGTGACTTGTGAGTCTGAATTTTATCCACTGAATGTGCCCCTCTGTTTTTATATTTCAGGGTAGATGTATGAATTTCACTCGCACAAAGTCTCCCCCTCCTCACTACCCACACTACAACCCCCAGCCATCTCCTGACTACAGTCCTCCCAGCAAGAATCCCCCTGCACCGCAAGGCATGCTCCCACCAACCCCCAGCAGCTCTCCATCATCTTCACTGTTTTCCTCCACCACCCTTCCACCGTTGCCTCCAACACCACCTCCTACCTCCACCACTCCTTCTCCACCAATCACTCCTCCCCCTTATACACCACCTCCCAACCGGGCTCTTCCTCCAACCACTATGCAGATACCTGCCCCTTCAGGACTCCCGCCTACTCCTCCGTCCTCTGGCTCCCTGCCTCCTCCTCCACAGGGACCTCCTCCTGGGCGAGCTCCTCCACCTGCCCGCCCACCGCCTCGGCCTGGTCTGTAAATCTCTGGCATGAGATGGGAGAGAACCACGCAGCTTTGAAAAAGGCAACAGAGTCTCACCAGCAATAAGCACATGAACCATCGCTGACTGTACCTGCAAATGAGAATGTGAACGGCTCGTGCACGCTCAGCAGGTTGTGGCCTTTTTGCCTTGTGAAAAGGAGCAAAGGACTTGTTTTCAGCTATTTGTCTACAGTGACTTTTGTACACATTTAGCCCAACAGAGCAATTGCTGTGATGGTTGAACTACACAGACATTCCCTATAAATGAGGTCATGCAGGCTGGCTCAAAAACATTTCCCTCCATGGACCTCAGAGCCGCTTCAAGCCCAGTTGTCCCATCCATGAGCACACCAGACTGGATGAATCCTGACCAGGCAGAGGAACAACAACTTATACTAACGTCTCTGTACACAGGCCCTCAAGTTTTGTTTATATCATGGCTTGAACACTCATTCCCGAGAAGAGAAGATGACTTCGAGGAATCTGTTCCCTGTTTTTTGTTTTCTTGAATGTTGAGCAATTGCATGCAATAATGTTTGAGTCAGCATTGTTTTTAAAATGTTATTTCCACCTTGTGTTAAACATTTTTATTTGTCCTTTTATCACTGAGTAGACCACATTTTCTAAGTTTAAATTTTTGAGGTTAGAAAAACAATCATCCCGACGAACGGCAATGCAACTAATCGGAACTTGTCTTTGTCATCTAGCTTAACGTGAGTCATACATGGCCTATTTCTGCACACATCCAGCTAAACAACTTGATGCTAAATTCACCCTGTTACTATATCTGACCTCACAAAGATGACTGCAGTCACTGCTATAATTTGCATATGCTCTGTGTATCAAGATGTGGACAAAAATGTCAATCAGGGAAAAGCTTTGCACTGTGCCTTACTTACCCATGGCCTCTTGCAAAAGCTGGGCTTTATGTAAATCATTCTGATATAACCGTGTTCAGATATGTGTGTGTCAGAAAGAGGGAGACAGACTAGTCTACTAGTAACAGTTAGTCCCACAGTAGGCTGGCCTGAGTCAGTTGCCAGGTTTATCAGCTAAAAGCAAACATCTGTTTTTCTGCAAAAGATGTTTCAAGTTCCTCAAAGCATGGATCTTGACAATGCTGTTCCATGGGTCATATAAAGTCTAGTGTAGATTAAATGAAAGGTTAATATTAAGCTGTTATTTGCTCAAAACTCAAGCAGCAATCAAATGTATGCAATTTTCCAACCTGTTTCATGCATGAAAATAAACAATAAGTGAATAAAATCTGACTGTATATTCCTCACATACAACCCTCATATTTCTGCTTGTAGCCTAAATCATTGGGATTTACTTCCTGATCAGGAGAAAGGCCCACTGACCCACAGTTTGTTCTAAGGTTTCATCAAAAATCTGATTAACAGGTTTAACCTCATATTCCTTTAAGTCACTTTTTATCCACAGTGTTCCCATTTAACACTATTCTGTTACTCTCTAACTAAATGTACAACTTTTTATCCTATTCTTTGGTGTAGTAGTACTGTAACGCCAGCTGGGTTGAAGAAGGAACCAAACACCAAAACTGCCTCCTATGTGAGCTTCCATACACCACACACCTCCAGATAGCCTTTTTTTTTTAAAGCACCAGCAGCAAGGACTTAAATGCCTGCCATGGCCTATTGCTGCCACCAGAACCCTTTTTTATGGTGCTCCATGCCCAGCTGGCCTGGTCCCACCCCATAACAGAACATGAAGCGAACAACTCAGGAACTCAGTCTCTGCCTTCAGCAGGCAAGCTGGGGAATCTCCCCCAAGCGCTGCTCCGCCCTGACGCTACAGTATCACATACTGGGACCACTGGACTCACACAGTGGAGAGGGGCTGTTTGTATAAAGCACCTAAAAAAAAGAGAAAAGTTTATGCAAAGCATGGGTAAATGATTCCAGATGTCTATATGTCGCATTATTTCACATGCACAAATGGAGTGATCTATTTTGGAAAAGGTTAGACACCATCTAATCCTCAGGAAATGTGGAAGGCTGCATAAATGGCGCGCTGCTGTGAATTGTTCATGACATAACGTGGGAACAGCGGAGTGGAATAACAAGCTGTGGCTTCTGAATATCTCAAAGAAAGAAACTTTGATTAAGATCTGAAGTTTTATTTTGTCATTTGAAGTTTATGAGCTGCAAAGAAATCATTTTTTGGGCTGTTCAGAGAGAACTTTCCATGACAGACAAACTCAGTGCAAGATGCTTTGAATCTGCTGCCAGCTATTGTTAACAGTTGTCTGAAGTATTACAGTGCATATGTCTAACTGCATCAGAGATCATAGCTATTACACAGACTTCCCCATATGCTAAAAAAAACTCGACAACAATAGCAATGAGAAGAATAAGGGTGAATATGGATAAGCTCATTTGTTTGGCTCTAGTTTGTGCATTGATATTGTGCATTCAAACAAATCAGTGTGCTTATCTAGGTCTTAAATGTATGCACCTGCTGATAATCAGGGAGACTTGTCTAAATAAAACAAACCATAAAAACACTGTTTCTCACTCATTATAAACATCACACTAACCAGCAAAGATGACAAAGGCACAAGAGGACAGAGGCACTGCTGCAGTTTCAAGCTCTTTCTTTTTAAATAAAATAAACACCCACCAACATGTCAACAACTTCAGCTCCTTAAACAGTTTTAGACCACTGTTCAGTTTAGGTTTATTCTCTCTAATGGAAAAGTAGGATGCGACAATAATTACTTTGGTCAGTTATTTATATTGTGACTGTGTCCAACAAGCTACTTCAGTTATCCACGTAGAGAACACAGAAGAAAATATTCAATTACCCTCCCCTGCTTCACATGCTGGAAATAGACTCCCTGGCCACTTTATTAGGTACACCTGTACAGTTGCATTCAATTCAGTGCAACATGTGTGTTTATGAAGCTGGTGACATTATCATTAATGTATTAAATTCAATTATATGTTTATTATTGAGGTCATAGTTAAAGGTTGTGGTGTACTGGACTACATTATATTCAGAGGTGTTCCTAATATTCTGACCCTCTCATGTATGTAGCTAGGGAGGACAAAAATATAGAGACACCTCTGAAGGTTAGTCTGTGTATAAAACCCAATGAATCAGAAGTGTTGTGTACAGAGCCAAAAGGTTTATACTGTACAAGAAAAAAAGAAATAAAAGACAAAATTGTGAAAAACCTTCCTGTACTATATATTTAGTGAGAAACTCTGAATAAACATATCCATAGCTGATATGTTGTTTTAATATACAGCATATTAAAAATCCAGAGACCACACCTAAAGTATGTGAATGTTTTGCTGTAGCTCACTGTCAAATGTGTTTTGAATATCAGCAGATCTTCTGATTGCTAAGTATTATTCATAACAAAAGTAGATGTATAACAGGCTAGATTTGGTTTGTCTCTGTTCCATTTAGATGTTAAGCTAAAGGCTCTCGGGTTTGTTTACGATGGCTCACCGACATTTAAACACAGAGGAGCCATTGTTAATGTTATTGATTCCGCCTGTGCTTTTTCCCTCCCCCTCACCTGAGAGAAAATCCAGTCTTATCAAAGCAGGTCATGATTTCAGTTGGCAAAGCTATATCACACCATGTGGCTGCATCAATTAAAGGTCACAACAGCTATTAAGAGTTATTCAGTCCCACTCAGGACAACTTGATTAAAGCTGTTGTGGTGCTCTGGTTTTTACAGGCTGTTGCTGCACAGAGGTTCTTACCTGCACTGCTTCACAACATTCTCTTTTTAGATAAACTGCCCACAGTGCTGCCTTTGGTTGGACAATGGAGACTGTTTTTGTTTAGAGCCATGGCTGTCTTCTACAGGTCCTCTAAAGCTGCCTGTGAAGCGATTGTTGTGATTAGTCACTGCAATGAAATCCTTCTAAAAGTGGCGCTTGCTTTCACCAACAGTGTGGCTTTTTGCCATCCAATCATGCTGAGGCTTAATGCATTCCTCAGGCTGATGCCGGCAGGTGTGCTCTTCTCCTGGGAGGAGCTGGACCAGCATAGACCCTTGAGCTGCTCCATCCGGCCTCCACCAGGCACCTGCAGAAATGACAGCTGCTCTCTGCGGTGTGGTGGAGGGACATCTGTAGAGCCGAAGTCCGTCCAGTCGATGCTGAATGCCGTGCCTGCACTCTACCCATGTTCTCTGTGTGCACAACCACCCTGGCCCTCGTCTATGTGCCACTGTCAACCCTGGTTGGTAACTTCACACCCGTCTCCATGGTTGTGACTATGTGGATGCGTCAGACTGGTGCTGTTCACCTTACATACTGGGACTACACAAGCACTCGATCTGCCATCACTCTAGCTTCACTGTATCTTAACTCTTTGTAAATAACATACATAAAAGTAATTTGTAAGCTTCATTACTCCTGTCAATGATTGCCTTTTTAAAAATTGTAATAAAATAAATATTTTTTGATATGTCTCACAAACCCACTAGTTATCATTGTGAATATTTCAAACTGTGGGTCCAAATGACCTCAGACACTTTCAAAAGAGAAAAACCTGACACTTTATTGCAACAACTCTAATAAATAGTGCCCCACTCCTAAGTAACCCAACAAGTGTCAGTGCAGCATCCTTCAAGCTCTAAAAGTACACGTAACAACAGTGTTCAATTCTCAGACCCTTTAACTAATATGCAGCTGTGTGTTTACAACACTATTTAATGACTTTAGCGCAAAAAAAGGGGGGGAGGTGGCGCATTTGGGGTCTTTTATGACATATTTAATGTGTGACATATGTAAGTGTTTATATTCCCCATTTAGGCCTCAGACGTTTGACAGCAGCTTAATCACGTTTGCTAAAAACCAGGATGAACATACCTGTTTTGGTTTACAACTGCCTATGCCACTGTAAAAGCATTTGGTCTGACAGGACATTGCAGTGACAGTAACATTCACGTTTCAAATACAAGTAACAGTAAATCCTCCCCCCCGAAAACAAAATTAATGTAACAAAAGAACGAAATGCAAATGGTCCCTGTATTGCAGCTGTCATGGTAGCAGGGTGTGGACTGGCAACTGGCTGCAAAGTGTACTTCTGGTTATTAACTTCATCTATTTCAGTTACAGGTCTACTGTAAACTGGAGCCCAGAAAAGCCTGACAATGTCCCTTGAGCAGGAAGGCAGAGGTCAACACAAAAATGAATTTGTGCACAAAGCACTTACAGTGAGTGAGTGTAATTTACAGAGAAGAGTAAAAGCAGAAACTGTGTGTGGTCACAGAACAGAGCCTCGCTCTTGGATGTAGGTGGGTCAGTAAACAAGGATTAACGTAACAAGACTGCAGTTTTAAATGAAAAACACTGGGTGTCTACACCAGAGCAAGCTTTGGTCATCTCCCCAAGAAGATTTTACACAGCAGTATATTCAAGAGCTTTTCTGTGATCCAACTTATGATGGTGCACGATGGTTACCACGCTGCATCTCCTCGGAAGAAACTCCAAGAGGAAAAACTGAGTCAAAACTGCCAAACTGGTGTAATCATGAGGAAGTAGCGACCTGTGGTTTGGAATGATTTAAGACTGTCATTTACCACAACTGTGGAGCAAAGACACTTGAAACAATTAGCTGCCAAAATCTATCCCAACTATACTACAAATCATTGCACTAAAGCAAACTAAATGAGGCAGTGAGGTCTTTTAACCCCAACTACTGTCAGTCAGCAGCTTTAACATCAGCTCCCAGTGAGACCAATGAGCGCAAATAAACAGTTTTTGAGCATGAAAAAAATAAATCCTGGTCACTATCAGTTGCTACAGGTTCAAAAACCCAAAGAGTTATAACGATGTGTCAGCGCCAACCCAAACCCTGGCACCATGGACAACTTTTCTAACACTAATATGAAAATAATATCAAAGGTTGCTGATGGAACAGACAGATATAGATAATATGCAACAGTGAGATACATGACTGTTGAGTACAAGATCACATTTAAAAGAAAAGAAAAAAAAAAAGCTGTAACACAAAAACAGGGCACTGTCTTCTTTGCTCTTGTTTACAGCTCCCTCGTAGTCTGTTTGAATATGTGTCTGCCAGGCTTCTGTTGTTAAGCGATGAAGGATATGATTCACTCTACTGTCACAGACTTGGCCAGATTTCTTGGACAGTCCACCTGTAATTAAAACACATGTCAAACAACAGCCATATAAATGGACAACCGATATACTGCAGAGTTGGGCTTCTGAATGTGACTAAATGCTACTGTCAAACTATCAAGTGCAATTTACCAAAACCTTACTGAAAACACATTTTAATGTGCGAGCCAGTGATATGGCAGCATGACAACTCTTATGTTTCCCAAATCTTTGGTCAGAGTGCTTCTGAGCAGTTGGACAAACTTAACAAGAAAAAAACACACCAGAAGAACAGAGCGGGTTTACAATGGAGCCGTGTGCACATAAATGTTTTCCTCTGTTAGAACAGCAACGTGCCGTTATGAATAGTCACTGACATAATGTAAATACAAGACAGGTTTGCTGCACACTCTTTAAAATCAAATTTGAGACCTTTTTAAGAACAGAGGGAAAAAAAAGCATTTCCACAACAGAACAAAGTCACATTAACACTGATGCAGCATGTGTAACTTCATTCAAACTAAATGATGCAATATCAAAACACAGACATGATCATTTATTCCATGTATTATGCATACATGGGATAATGAATTATATACACACCAATCAGGCATAACATTATTACCATCTGTATGCACTTCAATGCAACACTTCTGCCTTAACTGTGTTTCTGAAGCTGAAAATGTTTCGGTGTTTGGTGCGATTGTCATAAATGTATAAATTCAATTATATGTTCATTATTGAGGTCCTAGTTAAAGCTGGTGTTGTACTGGACTACATTATATTCAGAGGTGTCTGTATATTTTGTCCTGCCTATTGACATACATCAGGGTCAGAATATGAGGAACGGCTGTTAAGCCTGAATGGTGACTTTAAAGAAAAGCCTATTTAGATGACAATTACTGGTGTGACTACACAGTCTGTGGGTGTGACAACAGAGTCATTTATAATGGAGAGAATAGCATGTATTGCTTTCAGCAGACTAGTGTAATCACAAACATCTTATTGAACATCTACGTTACATCCATTTAGTTACCACTTTATTAAGCCCAACTCACAAAAGTGAATTCAGTGTTAATGAACGAGTTCTACAGAAACTCCTTCCTCATGACCCTTATAATGTTCAGTTTTTGTCAAAACAGCAAGCTGCCTAAAATAAATAAATAAATAAAAATAAAAAAATCTAGGCAGACATTATAATACTAATAAACACTGGTAATAGTAACAGCTGGTGCTCTTTACCGACAAAGTGGTTTATTCCCATTAAAACTGAACCAATGACAAGAATGAACTGGTGTACAGCCAGAGGTGTTTACATGTACAGTGAGTGTAATCCTTTCACCGTGGCAGCTTACCTCACTATCAGAGGATCACCTTCACTACAGGTTTCTAGGTTACAAAGTTTACATGCTTTAACTGTAAACACTGCATGTTGGTGGTTCCTAGCAATAGTTCATTGGGCAGTTACCTACAACATTCTCCTTAAATGTCAATAGTTTTCACTCATGTACTCACTTGAATTTTATTTTCAACAGTAAACACAGGCAATACTGAACATGCTAAATTGGAATGGCAACTACAGGTGAAAATGGTAGAGATATGGAACTTGAAAAACTCCTATTAAACTACTTTTTTGGATAGGCAATAAGTCTCAAGTAGCAGTTAATGCAGAGCCTGAAGGGCAGTGACGTGCGGTCAGGGGAGGCAGGTGAGGCAGAGCCCCCCCTGTCAATCTTGAAAAGAAAAAAAAAAAGTTAACCATAAAATATAATAAATGTTAATATTTGTCGGCTGGTGTGTGTTGTAGGCCCTTTTGCCGTTCTAATCCGATGTTGAAGGAATTTTTTTCAATAAAGAATAGCAGAATTTCCGTATGTCCCGTTCAAATACATGGAGGAGATGTGTGATGAGGCAGCACTTTGCTGTGCCTCTCGGTGGATCGTGTAATCCTCACAAACTGTATGCGATGC
>NW_018127892.1:6413716-6420675 GCF_001952655.1 Monopterus albus | reverse complement strand
GACAGTCTGGACATTTTTGTCCAGAAGGATCTTCTTTATTGAAAACATTTGTTTTAATATTGGATTCGAACGGTAAAAGGGTTTGTAATACATACCAGCTGACAAATGGATTTCGTGTACAAGTAAAGGTAAGACCATAAACTTTTATTATTTCTAGCTAGAAATAAGCTCAATTGGAATAAATTTTAACCTCAAATTAAATATGGGTCACGTTTGTGTGAAGAATGCTGATATGAGATATAAAACACAACGCATTGTCTGTTAACAGACAATTTGTATTTGTAAATCTGACTGTAAAAGAGTTGGTGCCTCACCAGCTGTCAACCTCACTGCACGTCACTGCTGAAGGGGCAGCACTTACATCGTAACCTCGGAGGACAGCCAGGTGGAAGGACAGCAGCTGCAGTGGGATGACGCTCAGGATGCCCTGCAGACAGTCCACACAGTGTGGCACTTTGATCGTACGGCTGGAGTTCTTGATGGTCTCGTAATCATCTTTGTCACAAATTACAATAGGACGGCCCTGTAAAAGCAATGTCCAGTATATTACCTTCTGATAAAATCGTAAATCTGGAACCAGTCGCAAAAAGGCTGCGACTCCCACCTCCTAAGCCTACATCTGTTGCAGATTACCGACAGCAATGACATCATGCTGAATCAGCCCCTCCCCTGTATTTACTGAGGTGAGGGATCAGAGATGTGGCACAGACAGGACTCTGAAAATTAACCTACAGTAAGGATGTGGTAAATAACAGTTGCATAAAATGTCTTCAGTGTGTGGGTGTACAGATCTTACCTGGCGGGCGACAACTTGCTGCAAGGCATTCTGACATTTGACGTAAGTGTGGTCTCTCATGATGATCATGATGACCGGCATGAGTTTATCCACCAGGGCCAGCGGACCATGTTTCAATTCTCCGGCCAGGATGCCTTCTGAATGCATGTATGTGATCTCCTTGATTTTCTACACAGGACAAGGAGCACAGGTAAAACAAATCTAAGTGTATGCAGCAGCCATTATGGTTTACAACTCAAAACTAGGGGTGTGACGAGTCTAGTGCCATGAGATCTCACAACATTATATTAAAACGTGACTATTTTTCTCACTGAGGCAAAAGCTGTCTCGCAATACGAGTGCATACTGTAACAGAACCAGAGCAGAAGCCAGCATTATGGCAAAGTGACGATACGCTCACATTAGTCCGGCAAAAACAACGTTTTAACATACGGGGCTGCGTAATGTCAGGGGATGAGGGGTTGCAGGGGGAGTGTTGTAGGCGTGTAGTGGCTTCCTTCATGTTTCCAGTGTGCGAGTTTGTTGTGTTTTGTTTAGCTATGTTGCTAACTTAGTATCAATTCTACCAGCAGTGTCTTGGCATTGATAGATAAAAACACAGTTCAATATTCAGTACTAACGAAAATGCAATGCATGTCGTTATGGTGGGTTAACTGTGGCCCAAATTCGACAGTGAGCAGCAGTGAATGCTCCCTGGAGGCATCCATGTTCTGATCAGCCCCTGTGCACGATTGGTCAACGCAGCGCTTTTGCCAGATAATATCACTGTCCGGTGCAGCGTGGGTGAAAATGGCATAGAAAGTCACACACAGCTTCAATTAGAAGTTAGAAGCTCTTGCACAGTTACAAGGTCAGAAGAGACTCATGTGAAACCATACAGGAGAGAAGCCAGTTGAGTCTGAGGCAAAACCTTTCACAGTGCTTGCATATGGCTGTCTGTTACTACATATGATAATTCATACTCAGAAAGCAGAACTGAAGTGACAGTCACTGCAAGATGGTTAAAATATTTCAAAATGCATCTGCATTGTTTTGCATTTCAACTTTCAACTGAATAACAATTTTTCCTGTCATATATTTTGTCATTGAAAATTTCTTAAAAACAGCATTAAAATATCGTCTCATCTCATGAACTCTCATATTGTGAGCTAAGTGCATTTAAAACATTGGAGCTCAGTGCATCTCTGTCCTCACATGACTTTTCAAAGACTTTGCTTTGCATGTATATTATTTAACAAAAAAGGAGCAAGAAGTACAGTCAGAGACGACTACCTGTAACTCATTAGAGAAATCCAAAACATAAGAGTTCTTGTAGTTTGGCATTAGTTTGAAGCCCTCAGGAGGCACTCTATATATAAAATAAGATCAGTTTAGATGCTCAAGTCAGAAAAGAAAGAAAACTAGCAGAGAAGAAGGCTGGATTTGCTCACCAATGCTCCTTCCAGGCAAGTAGCATAATGGTAGCCTCTGCCCATGATCAGTACGCTTTTCTGCTGGTACAGCTCCGTCGCCAACTTCTGGATCTCATCATCCAAACTGAGGACCTCTTTAATCAAATCTAATGCAGGCATGAAAGAAAAAAAAAAAAAAACAATACATTTGAGGATATTTTTGAAAAATAGAAGCAACAAAACTTGTGTCATCATGACTAAAGTATGGTGTAAAAACACCATGCTGTAACCTGGACTGAATCTCTTAATGCTGGGCATGGAGCAGCAGAGTGGCCAGACATTGCTCATTAGTTTACAATTAGAGACATGCAATCATATGCTTTAGATTCAGAGAAACACGTAAGGGCCTGTGGCCAACAGCTGACCCCACTCTCCCCTTCCTTTCCCATCACTTAACTTTTTCTTCCAAGAGGATGAACAGATGACAGAAATCAAACAGGCTTTGGATATATTTAATCTTTGCTCTGAAAGCTTGTTTTCTATTCCTCCACATGTTAATCTCATATGTGACCAGCATTGTCACAGATGAACCAGAATACTTGTGGCTTGATTTACCTGGAAGTACTCTCAGGCCCTGGATTATCTCACGGCGTCTGGCCTGCATGGAAATCCTATCGTCACACATCAACAGTGCAAACATGATCAGGGCCACAAACTGGCTGGTGTAGGCCTGTAGAGCAAAAAAAAAAAAAAAAAAAAAATGTGCTGTTAATGTCGTCACCATTTTGTGCACTTTGAGCCAACTTAACTTGTTTTTCTTATTGTCCAATTTATAAAGAAAACAGCTGTCCCAAGGTGAGTACTGATCATAAAACTGCCCCTGAGAATTTCAATACTGCATGTTATGGTAAATGGTAAATGGACTGTATTTATATAGCGCTTTTTTCCAAAGCGCTTTGCAGGGAGATCATACCACCATTCACCCATTCACACACACATTCACACACCGATGACGACAGCTGCCACACAACGGCGCTAATCAAGCCACCGGGAGCAATTCGGGGTTCAGTGTCTTGCTCAGGGACACTTAGGCATGTGGGGAGACCGGGAGTCGAACCACCAACTTGCTGGTCAGGAGACGACTGCCCTACCTCATGAGCCACAGCGCGAACGTGATAACCTGCTTACTAAAGGTTTAGTAGTTTTCCCTTTTTTGTAGCATCAACCCGGCTTTCTTTCAGCAGTCTGTGAAGCCCACTGTTCTAAACCCTGTTTTGGAGGTGAAATTTGTCTCCAGATAATAATCTGCACCAGATGAGGAGCAGGAGAGGTGGGCTTTAATATATGCCAAGCGGGAGTAAAAATGCACACAGCTGAGGTCTGTCAAGTTTGTGGTGCTCATCCTGGAAAACTTGGTGAACACATAGATCACAAAGAGCTCTCTCTGGAAATGTGACCACTTACAACTTCAGCACATCTGAAACTTGATGCCATCATCGTCCCTGCCTACTCACTCACTGCTCCATCTCGAACACATCCAGACGCCTTTTATGCCCATTTGGGAGATTTCATGAGTGTTCCAGTGAAGCCAAGTCATTTCATGGGACCCTTGGGACTCAGAAACATCAATGTCTGGGGCCAAGAAAATAGCTGTAAAACCTTGACGCTGTTTTTTTTTTTACCCTGACTGCATGCTAACCACAGTCCCTCAGAACTTTTGACAGTCTGTGTTGTCTGCTCAGATGTGGTAACATATTTAATCCACATAGTAAACTGTGTGGTTTATCTGCGCTAATGTCACCAATATTTTAGTACACGTCATCCAGAACATGCCAACTGTCACCCTTCAAAGATGAAGGCCTTCACATACAACTATAAAATGAACAAATGAAACAAAAACTAGACTAGAAAACAAACTTTTAAGCTATATACATTCCCAGTGGATACTGGTGATTCATAAAGGATGTCTTCTTCTATTTACTGTCAGTTGACCTGCCAGTGAGTTAAGAAAAATATTAGCATGAAACTCAAAATATAGGTCAAATAGATTAATATGGGATCATGTAGCAGCTGGGTGTGCATTCCCCATTGATTTGAAGAGCTAGGTGTGGGTGTGTGGCCCAGTCAGCCAAGCAGAAAATGATGCCGTCTATGAGGCATGCTCTTTGGGCTTTGGGGCGACACAAAAGTCACTGAGCCAAGCCTAAGGGCTGGGCCAGGAAAGGACCTACTCCATATAAATATATATATATACACATTTATATTCACTAGCTAAGGCAGGGGGATCCACTGCTTCTCTGCTCTGAGTCCAAATTGGCAAAGCCTTTTGGTTTCGAGACAGAGCAGTGGGAGAGGCCAAGAATTCTGACATGGGTTGAGATGAGCATATCCGATTTCTTCAACTACACATGGGATCAGAGTGGAGGAAAATGTCAGCTCATCTGGGATTCATTCAATGGCATTCTGTGTCAAAGGGTGTTGAGCTAATTTATGAGATGATGCAACAAACTGGTGTACATTTCATTAAAGCTCAGTATGAAAGGCTCAGGTCACCCAAAAACATGGGTTTCTTCTAAATGCATGCAAATATTTTTCTGGTGTGATTTAATGTGAGGTGCACCTCCCAACTTGGAAGAAAGCATTGGTATTCTCATGGAGACATGCCTGTGACAACAGAAACATTCACATATTGTTTTCTTCAACTGAACAAGGAGTCTATTGGGGCTCGGTGAGTTAGCAGCATCTGCTAACGTACATACAAATCTCACAGTTTATACCCACTTGAACTGCCACCAGCTGGTCTGTCTTATCCAAAGGCACTGGCAACCTAAATCTTTCAGTGATAAGTTAAACAATTAAAACCAAGGCCACAACTAACAATTATTTTTCTCCAACCATCTACACTAACATTTGACCCATGTGTCTGAACCCAACCCAAACCCTCGGCTTGATTTGGGTATCCACTACTTTAGCCTGACTGATGGCAGGACAGGAGGATGATATACTGTAGCTACTGTATTTTACCAGATATTCCAGAAATAATCATCATCATCTTCTGATGTTAACCAAGTGTACTGTTGCAGTCACTGACGGTCTATGAAACAATGTGTGAGAAATAAATAAAATAAATAAAATAAATAGATGCAACATGGCGCCCACCGAGGCGAACGTGTTTGCGTGTTCCACTCTTGAATGCCGGTTTTTTTCTTCGTTTTCTTCTTTTTGTGTGTTTTTTGCTTTTTCCTTTTTCTGCAGTGCACAAATGTCATACACTGCTTACATACAACAGACAGGCATTGCTGGACATCGCCAACTCACAAAGCCACTGGGAATTTACTGGTTTCATACCACCGGAGCTACAACTCATTGTTTGCTCCGGCAACAATAACAGGCTAAGGCAGGGGGATCCACTGCTTCTCTGCTCTGAGTCCAAATTGGCAAAGCCTTTTGGTTTCGAGACAGAGCAGTGGGAGAGGCCAAGAATTCTGACATGGGTTGAGATGAGCATATCCGATTTCTTCAACTACACATGGGATCAGAGTGGAGGAAAATGTCAGCTCATCTGGGATTCATTCAATGGCATTCTGTGTCAAAGGGTGTTGAGCTAATTTATGAGATGATGCAACAAACTGGTGTACATTTCATTAAAGCTCAGTATGAAAGGCTCAGGTCACCCAAAAACATGGGTTTCTTCTAAATGCATGCAAATATTTTTCTGGTGTGATTTAATGTGAGGTGCACCTCCCAACTTGGAAGAAAGCATTGGTATTCTCATGGAGACATGCCTGTGACAACAGAAACATTCACATATTGTTTTCTTCAACTGAACAATGAGTCTATTGGGGCTCGGTGAGTTAGCAGCATCTGCTAACGTACATACAAATCTCACAGTTTACACCCACTTGAACTGCCACCAGCTGGTCTGTCTTATCCAAAGGCACTGGCAACCTAAATCTTTCAGTGATAAGTTAAACAATTAAAACCAAGGCCACAACTAACAATTATTTTTCTCCAACCATCTACACTAACATTTGACCCATGTGTCTGAACCCAACCCAAACCCTCGGCTTGATTTGGGTATCCACTACTTTAGCCTGACTGATGGCAGGACAGGAGGATGATATACTGTAGCTACTGTATTTTACCAGATATTCCAGAAATAATCATCATCATCTTCTGATGTTAACCAAGTGTACTGTTGCAGTCACTGAGGGTCTATGAAACAATGTGTGAGAAATAAATAAAATAAATAAAATAAATAGACACAACATGGCGCCCACCGAGGCGAACGTGTTTGCGTGTTCCACTCTTGAATGCCGGTTTTTTTCTTCGTTTTCTTCTTTTTGTGTGTTTTTTGCTTTTTCCTTTTTCTGCAGTGCACAAATGTCATACACTGCTTACATACAACAGACAGGCATTGCTGGACATCGCCAACTCACAAAGCCACTGGGAATTTACTGGTTTCATACCACCGGAGCTACAACTCATTGTTTGCTCCGGCAACAATAACAGTGGCGAGGAAAGCCACCATCGCCCACGGGGAGCCTCCGGAGCACCAGGCACAAGCGAGCAGGCTGAAATCAGGAGAGCGACCCGGAGACGGAGACGCAAGCGGGGCAGGCGAGGAGGACTCCATGCTAGGCTAAAAGCTTGTGCTACTTGACCGCCATTACCCAGCCTCTTCCTAGCTAACGTACAGTCTCTGGAAAACAAACTGGACGAGCTAAGGGCTAGGATTACAGCACAACGGGAAATCAGAGAATGCTGTGCTC
>NW_018127892.1:6364156-6411911 GCF_001952655.1 Monopterus albus | reverse complement strand
GCCCTCTCTGCAGAGCATTTACCACTGCAGGGTGCGTAGGAAAGCTGCCTCTATCTTCAAAGATCCCACCCACTCCCAGCATGGACTGCTCAATTCTCTGCCCTCTGGCTGGAGATTCAGAAGTGTGAAATGCAGGACCACTAGACTGAAAAATGCTGCTCTCATGCAGCATACATTCTCTTATTATATTCTTATATATTTTTATTATATTGCTGCATTTGCTGCTTAAAGTGCCTTAGATTTTGTGTTACTTATTTATCTACTTTCTATTTCATTTGTATTTTGTGGCATTCATGTGGACGGCAAAGTAAGAATTTCATTGTACAGGGAAACACGTTTCCTAACTGTGCATATGACAAATAAACACTTTGAACTTGAACTTAAATGTTGTGGTAATAATATTATGGTTTGTAACTTCCACAGGTCAAGAAAGTTAGACTCGTGAGAACTGAGAAAGTTAACCAGAACAGCAGTTGTCATGATTTACCTTGGTGCTGGCTACTCCAATCTCTGGGCCAGCATTGATGTGAACGCCGCAGTCAGTTTCCCTGGAGATGGAGCTGCCCACTGTGTTGGTGATGCCCACAGTCAGAGCACCTCTCTCCTTACAGTAGCGCAGGGCCATGAGGCTGTCAGCAGTCTCCCCTGGAGGATTGGCAGGAATAGAAAACACAGTAGCTTATGCAATGTAACAGTAAAATGATGAGGATTTACTAGCTTGTTGGGAATTGCTTTTGCATAGAACAGGTCTCCAATTTGAAAAAAGGCTAAAAGACTCATGACACACAAAATAGGACTCTAAATATATAAATAAAATATCCCACATTCCCATGACTGCAGCAGAGAAGGATCGGTACAGAAAAATCAACTGTATAGCAGAACTTTAATGTAATAGTTTGCTAAAACTCAAGCAGAGCACAGGGAGAGATACATTAGGAAATGGCTTCTCTAATTGTAAAGTGGAAAACAAATGGGGAACTTGCACTAGATGCCAGATGGCACCAGCCTCCCCACCTGACTGACTGATAAAGAAGCAGACGTCATCTCGAAAGACAGGAGTATTCCTGTCCAGGAAGTCGCTGGCCAGCTCTACCATGACAGGCAGCTCGGTTAGCTCCTCCAGGACCTGACGGGTCTAGGAAAGCAAGAAAGGACTGCTCAGCATCACTCTCATGAAAACAAGCTGGATGCACTCAGCAAAGAATGCAACAAACCTCACACCTGTGTACCCAATATATTTATCACATTTACTACTAGTCGGATGGATTTACTGTGGATGGCAAAACAGACACTGCATCATGGTGCGTTTACATCAAAGGGCGGGGGGGGCACTTAGTTAGGTGGCTACTCACTGCTACTCCAGCATGGTAGCTGGTGCCGCAGGCAATAAGGATAAGTCGCCGGCATCTCTGGATCTCTTTGATGTGGTCCTTCAGTCCTCCCAGTATCACTGAAAAGCAAACCAAATGGCACAATGAGAAAAAGGTAATTATTACAAGTTGGAGGTGAACATAAACCCTCCTTCTTTTAAAAGTGAGATATTTTTTATGTGGTAATAACAGTGCAGGCAACTGAAATAATCATGTGATCTTACTGTATGTGGTTTCTAAAATATCTGACTTTTGTCTCAGAATTCTGACTTTAAAGCTGAAAGTCAGAATGCTGAGTTTAAAGACAGAACGCAAATGTATTTTACTGTGGCCCTGATCCTCTTCTGTAACTTTCCTTGGCAGAAATCCTGAACTGCAGACATCTGAACATGTGTTTGAGCAAATGAAGGAAAGTTCGAACAAGAGGGACTGTTTACACTTTGAGGTTATTCAAACGTTAGCAATCCCAGATTTATAAACGTGTGATGGGAAAATACTGAGAGAGAGAGTGGAAATTGGTGCACTTACAGGCATATGAGAACAACTAAGACACCACTCTAACCTGTGTTGTTGTCAAAGTTGACTCTCCCTCTCATGGTGTTGACCACAGACTCTGGCTGCTCAAAGATCTCCTTCTGCATGAAGGCGCTGTAGTTGCCTGTGGTGAGAGGATCAGATATCAAGGGAAGATCTCCAGCACTAGTAAAAAAAAAAGGTAAATGTCTCTTTAAGAGCACAGTGATAGACATTTTATAAAGTGTGAGGTCACATGAGGCTGCCTGAGAAAAGTCATGTTTACATGCATTTAGGTTTCTGTAAAAGAACACTCCTGCCTCCTGGAAGAGCAAACAAGATCTTTACAATGTTTTACTGATAATCAGGCTTTCATGGAAATGTATAATCTTTTTGTTGATTTATTAACATACTCACAGCCACAGTGTAATGTGATCCCTTAAATGAAGGAAAACAAACATGACATATCAGGGAGATAGTGTTTTTCTATCAATTACAAACTGTAACACTGAAAAACTAGAGCATTTTTGTGCCTGCCTCTGACAGTAATTTAGGTCATATGAATTAGAATCTGAGACAGAGGAGAGAGTCTGAGTAATGACAGGACCACAAAGGAATGTCAAGTGCAGCCAACATTAGTTCACCTCTGCCCTCTGCTGGATTACTGAGGAAAAGTCTGTGAAGGGAAGTGTTCCATCAAAAGAAAATTATTAATCTGAAACTATTCTGGTAATTACTCATTTCAGTCATTTTTTAACCTTATCCCAGCTTCTCATATGTGAGAATATGCCGCTTGTTATTGTTATATACTGTAGTAAATTAAAATATGTTTAGGGCTTTGGACTGCTTGCTATCTAGCCAAAAAAAACAGCCATTTCTGGTCATTACTTTGGGCTCTGGGAAACTGTGACCAGTGTTTTTCCACTACTTACTGATATGTCATAGATTCAACAATTACCAATTACCCAGCAGACTAATCAATAATACAAAAATAGTGGAATAATGAAAATGTAGCCCTGGACTCATTAAAGGAATCCATCATGTTTGGAAACACATTTATTCACTTTATTGATGAAAGTTAGATGGGAAGACTGATGCCACTTGTGACTGTACGACAAATATGAAGCCACTGCCAGCAGGTGGTTAACTTAGCACGAAGACTGAAAACAGATATCTTGGCTTTGTCCACAAATACCAAAATCCACCTACTATCGCCTCTAAAGCTCCTTAATTGATACTTTACATCTTGCTTATTTAAGCTATACAAAACAAAACAAAGTCTAAAAACTACAACCCAGAGGCCTGTTAAATGGTGGATTCTGTTACACTCCAAGAGAGCCAGGATGACCACTTACCCCATTTCTAGTCCTTATAACACAACTGGGTGCTAAATGTAGCTTCTCATTTCACACTTTCAGTACAGAAATGAAGGTGGTAAATCTTCTAATGTAACTCAGTGAGAGAGAAAATTGACCCCATTTCTGGAAAACCCTGTATAAGGAGGGATACACTTCTTACACCATCTAATGTAAATATTCTCAAATGAAAGCTGAAATGAACCATTTAGCCTTCATTTAAATTTCAAATCCTGGAAAAGAGAGCCCAAAATATAAATAAATAGAAACATTTCAGTCCAACTGCATGCAGAGTGCACTTTATCCTTTTCTGTGCCTGAGTTGACAATCACCTTTATTTGGCCAAGTATGTTGCACACAAGGAATTTGTTTCCAGTAGAGAACCGAGGCAGCCATCTGTGGCGCCAGCTCACACTGATGGCTCTAACCATCGGGGGCAACTTGGGGGTTCAGTGTCTGGAAGATAAAAATCCTCCAACTCATGGCCATTTCATAGGCACCAGCTATTTTGAGGGTGCAACTGTTCCAGCAGGACTGTAGCTATTTAGATGATAATAGGAACAGCCCTGGGGCTGGATGTTAAAAGCCATTTCAGCTAAATAAGCATTCTCCCAAATGGATTTACACAATAATAGCAGGGCAATGGACAAAATTACAAAGAGAGTACAAATCATATATTTTCAAATACACCTAGGGGTAAGTATGAACACAACACAAGCTGTCCCTGCACTCACCCTTCATGATCTGCTGTAGTTCCATCTGGAGGGTCTGGATGGCACGGCCTTGGTAGTCTCCAGCCCTGCGTTTTATCCTATGGATGGACAGCCGGCCATCCATCACAGCAGCCACATCGTCATCCTCCAGGAATATCACTCGGTTTGTGTGCTCGATCACTGCACTTTTTGTGACAAAAGGTACAGACCAAAACTGCATCAGACATTTGATTTAAACTCTACAGATAAAGTGGGAAAGCAGGCTTCAAAGAGACTTTGGAGTGTAAAAGGTGGGTGCAAAGGCTCAGGTATTCACTTACCTTGCATCAGAGGCAAAGTAGTACTCCACAGCTTTCTCATCTACAGGGAACAGGCAGGTGTCCTGGTCTGTCCTGGGTAGGGCACTGCAGCTCTTCTTGTCTTTACCAGCTGACAAAAGATGAAATTGGGTCTCAGTCACATAAGCCCATTCACATGTGAACAATTTAGGCAAAAACAAAAATTTAAACTTACAGCAGCGGTAAAGCACAGGAATATGATCTGTGGACAGCTTGTGATCACTACGCACTCCAATCAGTAGAGGACTTCCCCTCCTACACAACAACATTTTTTATGAGCCAACAGTACCTTCATCTTCAATAACTAAAACAGTCTGACAGAATCACTGGTAGTGTACCTTGTGCCAACTGCCTCTCCGGGGTAGTGGACACTCTTAAAGACCAGGGCAAATGCTCCTTCCTGGCAGGTGGAAGAACAAACACATCAAACAGGCTTCTTTATTTACCAACCACTTCAGGAGCAGTGGAGTGCATGAGCAGGTCCTTACCAGTTGCTGGGTCACCCGTTCTACCAGTGTGGCAAAATTGATGTCATCACTTTCCCGGTTGTCATACATGTACTTCACCAGTTTGGCTATAGTCTCTGTATCAGTCTCTGACTCAAACTCGTAACCTTTACTCTCCTGTAGTGAGAGAGTTTGTCCTGTCTGTAAGTCAGTTTGATGAAAAGAGGTCTAGAATAGTTTATGAAAGACATTTGCTCACCAGGAATTTCCTCAGGTCTTTGTAGTTAGTAATAATTCCATTGTGAATAACAATGAACTCTGCAGAGCAGAAAGATGATCATGAGCTTTTAGACATCAATATACCGGTACTCGATAAAAAAACAAAAAAACAGACTGCTGTAAAGGACAAGACAAAATGTTTAGCTGTGTGATGTGAGTTAGCCTTCTATCTTTAACACAACTGACCGTTGGTCTTGTCAGATCTTTGTGGATGGCTGTTGACTGGGTTTGGTGCGCCATGGGTGGCCCAGCGGGTGTGGGCAATGCCAAGGTGAACATCAAACTCTACATCCAGGTCAATATCCTGCTGTTCTAAAGGTCAAACACAACCAAACAGACAATTAGAATAACAACTGTACAACGGTATACAGTACCAGATGACAAAGCCTTGGGCTTCATTTGTTAAAGACTGATTCTTGTCAAGTGAAGAACTTCCTCTCAGCTTACTGTGGATTTCCTCATCAAGAGCCTTCACTTTTCCGCGTTGCTTGATCAGTTGGATAGACTTGGCATTTGACTTCCACTCCTTGCCGTTACCCCCATCAATTCCCACACCTAACAGGAACACAAAAAAAACAAAAAGTAACAACAGGTTAAAAAAAGCATTATGGTGTTATTACCAATTTGGAAATCATGTCCTGGGTTTGGTCTAATGCCAGACAATCATCCAACCATTATCTATGCTGCAGGGGGGGCTGCAGCCAATCCCAGCTGACATTGGGCAAGAGGTGGGGTACACCCTAGACTGGTCACCAGTCTATCACAGGGCTGACATGTAGACAAACCACACACACACACACACACTCACACTCACTCCTATGGGAAATTTAGAGTCACCAATCAACCTAAGCTGCATGTCTTTGGACTGTGGGAGGAAGCCGTGGTAACCGGAGAGAACCCACACAGGCACAGGGAGAGCATGTGAACTCCTCACAGGGCTAACCACTGCTGTGCTGCCCTTGTCAAACAACTAATACATGGAAAAACCCTTTATGCCTGAGTGAAATGCAAGTGGGCTTAACATTCAGTAAACTAGCTTCATTAGTGGTGCAATAACTGTAACTTAGCACTATATAATAATAATAATAATAATAATAATAATAATAACAATAATAACAGCAGCTGGTCAACAATTCAGTCTTGCTTTGTGTTCCTAACGCCATCCATCCATCTTCCTCCCCTCATCCGGAACCAGGTCGCGGGGGCAGCAGACCCCGCAGGGGTTCCTAACTACATAGAACAAATAAAATATCAAATGTGACTGATAGAGGGGACTGTTAGGCCACAGTGACCTTATATCAGACACACTAAATACTATCAGCAACTGGGTGGCATTATCAGTTTAAAAATACTTCAGGCAGATAGTAAGGGGACAGTGAAGGAATAAGGCCTGATAAACAAGCCATTGTGTTGGTGATATGAACCTTTTCCCATCTCTCTCACCTGCAGAGTCATAGCCTCTGTACTCCAGACGCCGCAGACCTTTGAGAAGGATCTCAAGGATCTCACGGCGAGTCCTCGGCACATGGTAGTTGAGATAAGCAAAGATTCCTGGGGAGAGGAAAACAAACATTCAAGATTCAGAACTGTCTTCTATATAAAGAATTTCAGTCCACCATAAATAGATTTGTGTTTTTTTTTATTTCTTACTTAGAAATGCAACTGAATATGCAGATTGATTATTATCCCAAAATCATAGAAGATAATGTGTTCTACTGTTCATTATATCAGACAAAACTCACCAGATGTTAAAACCCTTCATTCATTCATTTAGCTCTTTCAGAAAACAGAATTTAATTAAACAAAAATTTGATATGATCACATTGTTATGGTTCCACCCACAGTTAGGACAAATATAATTGTAAATTCATAGTAACAAGTGAAATCACAACATAATTTTTGCTTTGGTCAAAAATAACTGCACAGAAATAGGATTTCACCTAAGAACTCTTGCCCCAAAATCTGTACACCATTTAAATGTTTATGGTACAATATCAGGCCCACATAAGTCAAGACATGAGCATTTAATCAACAGTTTCAGTCAATAATCAGCACGTCTTCCTGCAAACACTTCTACAGCCAAGCCCATTACAAACATGAAACAGGAGACATGAAACACAGCCTTGTTACACAGCTAAGCCACATAGCTTGGTTGGACAGAGCATTCATTCAGGACAGCAGGTGATAGGAGGCAGGCAGAAGAGGCAACTAGCCGTGGGGAAAGTGTTGAAACAAGGGGGAAAAAAGGTTTAACTAAAGTAATATTAACCTGGGCGTAGTGACATCTTATAGTTAAAGTATCTCATGGCAATGAAGCGATATTTATTTTTGTGCTTTCCGTCAACTAGTCTATCTGGTCGGATTGGTGTATCACATTGTAATGGCAGTGCATGGAGAGAGGGAGGAATCATTTATCACTCACTAGTGTCTACAAAGAGACAGACAATGGGACGATGACAGATACCTGCAAACCAGCTCGCCTACGTTTACCAAGATTATTATCATGAATAAATAGCATTGTTTCCGGGTTATTTCTTAATCTACGTTTAACTTATTACAGCATGAGGAGTGCTACATCCAGTCAGTGTGCACTTCTCTTCAAGGTTCCTTTTTCAGCTAACGTAAAACATAACGGAAATATCAGCCCATACCTGCTTCAAGGGGGGTGGGGGTGGGGGTGGGTCGTGGAAAGGCTTAATGTTAACCTAATGTCACCGCAAACCTCCTTAGCTGTCTGATGTTAGCAGGAAGAAAGCAGGTTAACAGTTATCATTTTATTTATCTTCCACATATGGACTTGTTGTTCGACACTCTTTAATCACACAACACAAAAAGCGTGTGCACCAAAATGAAATACTGGTAGGCTTATATTTAGCTAACAGCACCAGCTACACCATCTTAATTTCGCTAACTTGAGATAGCCACCCCTAGCTAATTCCAACTGACATGCCTTTTAGTCTGACACTAATGCTATTTATTAACGTTAGATGTTCTTAATGCTGTGGTACACGGGGTATAATACACTGAAAAACATAAGTCTAGAATATATACCGTACTCACCACACATTTCTACAGCTTGGCTGCCAATTACAACTACCCGAGACACTAGGAACGCCTAACAGATAAGCTTCGCCCCCATTAAATTTCACTGAATCAGAACCAAACGCCCTCTTTCATAGCGCCCTCTGATTGGTCGAGCTACATGTCAGTCTTGTGTGCCTATGGAACAAACTACAGACTGTAGCATGACTGTAGTCAATGGACACAAGCGACGGACACTCCTGACGTGGCACCAGGAAGCACACCCTGCCGCCGCCACTACTGCCAGCATGCGAGACCTCACGCCTTAAATAAATATCGCCGCATAGTGAGAGCATTCTGCCAGCTCAACTGATGAGTCATTTAGTCAACAAAATGTCAACGCACTTTTTGTTGTCTAAAGTTCATGATTGTAGCTGGAATTTAAAAATACTTGTCTGCTCATCTTTCTGGTGAATTAGGAGTATGACCCAAAACATGTAAATCCTCATATCACCACTTTTTAGCCAAAAAAAAAAAAAAAAAAAACTCTCTACAATGCAATTCTGGTGTAGAATACCAAATCTATTTTAACCTATTTAGATTTAAAGCTTTACATATGTATTGTAAAACTAACTGCCCCAAGTATATAATTTGCAGTGATAGGCAACATATAACAGCAATATTTCCACATGTAAAACAAAATAGATAGCTGAACTGTATGATTTAGAAGGTGAGTTCAATTGTAATCAGGTATGTATAACGGCTTGTAAAAAAGCCTGAATCTGGAATATTAGCCATAATTAACATATAAAACAAAAGGTACACAAGAGTGATAACATGCTTCAGTAAACTTTATTTATATAGTATAATACAGTATATGCAGGCGTCTTAACTGAGATTTGTAAGGAGGGGTTGTCCTCTGTTGAGGTCTGGGGGTTGGGTGAATGAGATGGTTTTGACAGACGAGACTGTCAACCGTTTTCAGAAAGAGCAGACACTGTGATTCATGGATGTGGACTATTCAGAGTAACAGTGACAGATTCTGGAAAGAGATATTGTTCTTAGATTTTTTTAAAGTAATTTTTTATGCTCTACCACAAACTAATTTACCTCCACCATACTGGTGAAATTTCAAAGACTGACATCTCAAACTGAGTCTATCTAAATGGCCAGATGGTACTAGGAAGAAGTGTGAAGTGTCATTTTTGTTTTATCTTACTTACTTATTCATTGGTAATTTGGATGAAGCAACCTTTTAATTTAAAAGTTTAAAAGTAATTTAAAAGTTAACCTCCATGAAGCACTCTAGTTTTTATTTACTTCTATTATTAGCTATAGTTTATAGCTCTGCACTCTGTTCTATGACTAAGCTCTTCTGCGAAATACTGTCATTGTACAAAAACTGTGATCAAAATCACTATTAACACCTGGAAGTGTGATGATGGTGGTGGTCTTTACACAGCTATGCTACACAACAGCTGAATGTGAATATGGTTCTGGTGTCAGTGTGTTTCAAATTTGAGCAGCCTCCTCCTCATCCTTTACCTGTGGACAAACACAAGTGTAGTTAATATTTTCAAGTTGCACAGATTTTTTCCTGTCTGTGTCCTAATCATGGCTGAGGATAGACGTTATGACAAGATATGCACCAAAATAAACTATTATCCAATCCTAAAAAGATACAGAACTTAAATTATAACACAAAGCATGTTTTTAGTCTTTTTTTTTTAAAGATATTTCACCAATTAACAAGCAATGGAAACAAGTGGTGTTCACAATAAGTTTGGTTGCTATAGTGCTAACCTAAACCAGCTGCAGTCTTATGGCCTTTAAAGTTTTTATCCTGAAAACATGGAAGTTAGAAACAAGACATGAGCACCACTGTCACTAAATTAAGCCAAATGTTTGCCACATATCCTCCAGGCTGAAGAACAAACCTGCACCACCGATTCAACTTCAGGCACATAAAACTGCAACATGTTTTGAATTCCACTCTTCAAAGTAACAATGGAACTGGGACAGCTGGTACAGGAGCCCTGCAGCTTCACTTTTACAACCCCGTCCTCAAACCCCCGATACAGAACATCGCCTCCATCCTCCTGCACTGTTGGCCTGGGAAACAACATCAGCATGTATGAGAAATGGACAGAAAGCCAAGGAAGGCGGGAACATGCTCCTATATCAGGCAGCTACCTTATACGAGTTTCCAGCAGTTCTTTGATTATAGCAACTACTTCATCATCATCATCTGATGGTGCTGGAAAGACAAGTGGAGATTTGTTGGCATTCACAAACAGCCTGCCCAGTTTAAACATTTTGTCAGCCTCAGTTGCTTAAATAAATTACCTGTGTCTGGACTAGGTTTGCTGTCCTCATTAACAACAGGAAGACCAGATGTAAAGAAGTCCATAATGGCAGCAAATACATCAGGTTTGATTACTTTCCACTCCATATTTGTATCAGACTAAAGATAGAGAAAAATTATTTCAAGTAATTTCATTAGACAGTGCTAATGTCTAATGCACAATGAGGTTCATATAAAATTCACCTGGTTTTACCTTTGTTATGGTGATAAAGTCAGGGCCCAGAAAGACGCTCTTGACTCCATCAATCCTAAACAGCTGTCTAAAGACAATACATTACAAGCTAAACAGTTATTCACACTTGAAAAGTTAATTAATTAATGGATATTATGCTTAAAATATAAAGTGCACATATACTGTACATGTACTGTACATTAAATATATTATAAAATATTTAACAAAAGGCTAGTCAGATACAGTGATGTAACTGTTTATAAATAGTTAACAGTGCTCTCTGTTCATAACTGAATAACTTAAAGAGACAAAAGCTTAGACAAGCAATCATAAAGTCTATATCCCATGTATCCTGACAGGGTAAGAGAATCTAATCATGCTGTGAAAAACACACAAGAGATCAACCACAATTATGAGTTGCATCAGACAAAATAGGAACATTGTGCTTGGCTCTAAAGACACTGGGTGCAGACTCAAGGACATCGTTGTGTGTATGCAGAAATCTACCACCTCTGAGCTTCACAAGAATGAAAACACTTATTGTTTTTATGGTATATTGAGTATAAATTCCTACTGTAAATCAGTTTTACCTGTTGGTGAGTAACCTTATGTTTAAGAAATCATATACCTGGCTAATGGTGAGCAGTAAGCATCACGAGGGCCAGGAAAATTCATAGTTCCTGATTCAAGAACTGTACAACCAGGCAGGAACTTCAAACTATTTGGATTTGGTGTATCCTGTGTCTGCACAAACATGGTTCTTCCTGATAAAGAGACAAACCACATTGAACACAACATCAGTCATTGTTTAGTGTTTTGTCGTACAGAGCCATAGAATGCTACAAGAATACAAACCGGGAACAACCCATTGGGGGTTTGGTGGCCATCTGTTTGAGACTCCTGTGTTACGTGAAGGCCAATGTAATCGGGCACTCTGATATCCACAGCCAGCAAGACTGAGACAGCACATACAAAATAAATCCAAATGGTTACTATGCTCAAAATAACAAAAAATATGAAAGGACAAACTTGAATATTTAGCTTTCATTTCATTGCTTCCCTCTGACTTAAGGGAGTGGTAATAATGGCTTCAGAATGGGAAGGACTCTGTAAGACTTATCTACTAAAAAACTTTTGAGCACAGTGTCAATAAAACATAATCATAACCAACAAATCTGTAACTCTAAACATAAAACCCAGGCTACAAAGGAGAGGCTAGTCAGAGTCCAGATCGCAGCCCAGTCATGAATTTCAGGTAGGGCTTACTATTCACTGTCAAAAAAAAAAAAATAAAATAAAAGAAACACTGCAATGTCTAGATGTGAGCATGAACCCAAGGTTGTAGTTAACTACTGATCAGAGCACATTTAAAATTTGACTTGATTTTTAACTTTGTGCATTTCTATGTGCACTTAATTTAAATTAGTAAAGAAGTGTTTATGACAAGGTTTCATTTTTATAATCAGTGTCCAAAAGCTTAAACAACTAACTATGCTGTGTCCAAATCATTAACTACTCCCTAGATTATTTGAACTCAATAATGAGCAGTAAACTCAGCTTTAGGAATCTTGATGATCCTCATCGTTTGCATCGTCTCTAGCTTCTGTAACGCTAGAATTAATCAATTATAATTTCTTTAAATCAGTAAAACATTGGGGATTGCATTGTGGGGTTCTTCGCAGAAATTAGAGAGAAAAGTGCCTGAGTACATCGACTCTACTTTTTACATTTTGAGAACACTACATAACATAGGACAGTAAATGTAGTGCACTATGTAGTAAACACAGAGTGGTTTCAGGCACAACCACTACCATCACCCTGTCCTGAGAAGTTTATAGTCAGCTGCGCCAGCGAGTTGCCTAACATTACCTACGTTAGTGGTTAGCTGCTAATAGTTGATATCACCCGGACTCTGGTCCTTAAGGAGTGGATGCATGCATTAGAAGCACAGGGGGACATTCTCTTCTCATATCTGACAAACATATATACTTACGGAAGTGAACGTCTTACTGAAATACCCAACAACCTGGCGACATGTCTAGAAGCCGCCATGTTTGTTTTGATTAGCGCACCCTACTGGTGTATTGCAACTGGGAGGCGCATTATCGCCACCAGAGGTTGATTTGGGAAATCATTCTCATAATCCTGTTTCTTGAGCAAATGTGCTTTAAAACAGAATTTCCAGTACTGTGTGAGAAGATTGTTTTAAGTTCTACTTAAATTCCATTTTATTTTATTTATTAATAACTGCTTTATTTTGGTTCAAAGGACTACTACTACTACTACTACTAATAATAATAATAACAATAATAATACATTTATATAGTACCTTGCACCTTTCAAATCACCCAAGGACACAATAAATCACTAAAATTGATAAAAACACAATAAGATACAGACAAAAACACATCAAGGTTTAGGCTAATATAAAAAAGCAACAAGTAACAATGTCAATAGGTATCAGATATAGAAGCATTACAACTGATATGCCAGCCTGAAAAGACAACCTTATACTCTCTGATGGAGTGGAAGATGAGTTTAACTTGATGTGTGGGCTGGTACTATTTTTCCATTTACATCCATGCTCACATGAGTCTGCAAATGGACTGTATTTTTTGCTTGAATGCATATAGAATATTCTGTTATTGAAGTATTAACCATGATGGAACAGCTGACATTAAAACACTTTAAATTATATGTTCTGCTTCTAATGTCTTAATAATATCTGAAAGAATAACATTTATTTTTGTTATTACTTTCTTAAAACATGTTTATAGACCATTTTGTAATGTGCAAATTATTATGGCCTTGCACATTTGTTCAGTATTTGTGTCCTTATATGTGAATGGGAATTGCCCAACTTGTACATTAAGCACTGGTAGTGAAAGCTTAACTACACTTAGATTAGACCTGTCTGATTTTTCAACAAAACAAATTATGTAGCACACTTTCAATTTAAAAATGGACAGAAGAAACAGTGCTGTTATAACTAGGCTAAGGCTGGGTCATTTTAACGCCGGGGTGAAATCTAGAAATTACCAGCGGAGGGCAGCACTGCATCTTAGCTGCACCTATTCATCCCAAAGAAGTAGAACAAGTGGCTCCTGTCTGCGGAAGTGACGTAATATTATTGTACGTTTGCTAACGTTCCCCCCTCCCCATACCAAAAAGGCTGTTGTCGTGTAGCGCAAATTTACCAAGAGCTCAGACGTACTATTAAAATGCCCTGTGGCAAAAACTTTAGAAGGAGAAGGGACTCATCAGACGTAGAGGAGGATGAGACGACTGAAGAAGTAAGGTAGAGTACTCTGTTTAAACTCAACAACATGAACAACGTTATGCAACGTTGTTAGCCAGTCGCTCCGTGGATAGTTAGATTATTTCATATATTCAGTTTTAGCTGCATTTTAAATAAGGTAACATTAGCGTACATATCCAGTGTGATTTAATTTATATATGTATATCTTGGTTGTATAGATCAAAAGTGGAAGAGGCTAAAGAGCTTCAGAGTTTGCGGAGACGACAAAATGGAGTCAGGTAACGTGAATGTGATAAAATAGGAACACGTTTCAATAAGTCCAGTCTCTGAAATAACTGTACTGAAATATATGAGATATTAATTAGTATTCATAATTCCCTTTTGCTCAGTGTGACCGCCTTGTTGGTTGGAGAGAAATTGCAACCCGAGGCTGAAATTGATGTAAGTTGGTTGGAAAACAAAAATATTTTTATTTACCACAATGTGTGTACTTAATTTGGTTATTTGTTTGATAACTTGTAGAATGACCCATTTAAACTGAAGACGGGGGGCGTTGTGGATATGAAGAAAGTCAAAGACAGGAATAGGGACATGTAAGTAAAGTCGTTACTGCCATAATTATTTTGATGCAGTGCAGTTAACATACACTGGCCGGCAACACTTCCGCCTTGATCACAGATGTTAAGGCAGAAGTGTTGCATTGACGTGCATACAATTGTACAGGTGTACCTATTAAAGTGGCTGGTCAGTGCATTATTTATAGTCTAGTATGTCATTAAAAAAAGGAAAATCATTACATATGTCTCTGTGCAAATTCTCAGTCATCCAGGTTGTAGTACGCTGAAAAAACGTAAAAAAATCATCTGAACTTGGTTTTAGGTAGAAGATGTTTCACCTCTCATCCAAGACATTTCATATGTCACTGCTTTGACAATTTATATTTGTTCCACATGCAGGACAGAAGATGAGACAGACCTCAGCTTGGGCACCTCCTTCTCTGCTGAAACTAACAGAAGAGATGAGGACGCAGACATGTGTGTACATTTCTTTCAGCTGTGATGTATACACACACACACACACAGACACACTATCACTCTCTGTCAGGAAGTGCTAATGCAAACATAGGGGGTATACACTAGTAATTTAGGTGAATGGTTTCATCCCATTCCAAAACGTGAAGAGGACCGATTTCTCCATTTGTTTGTATATTCAAGAACTGCTTTATCTGGACATAGAGGGCCAGTATGCTTGGTTTGGATCCACCATTTTTGTTCAAAAGATAACTGAATTTGTTCTACAGTAGGTAGAACACATCTAAAATGATATAAGATACAAGTTTGTAATCCTAGGCATTTAGGACACCATTACAGGTACTCACACAGCTGCCTAGTGCTTTATGTAAATATTTTTGAAACTTTTATTTCTTCACACGTCTTTTCTTCCAGGATGAAATATATTGAGACAGAGCTGAAAAAGAAGAAGGGCTTGGTGGAAGCCGAGGAACAGAAAATCAAGGTTAAGGATGCAGAGGACCACCTGTATGAGCTTCCTGAAAGCATCCGGGTCAACTCTGCCAAGAAGACTGAGGAGATGTTATCCAATCAAATGCTGAGTGGTATCCCTGAAGTCGACCTTGGCATTGAGTACGTACAGGACAAAAGATTCTCAAAAGAATCCTGTAGACTTATTTTTTTAAATCATCACTTTTTTTTTTTTTTTATTTCCAAGAAAGCAATTCCGCATTGAGATGTGGAAGTGAAGCCGACAGAATGGATGCGAATCAGTTACGGTATGTTTTTGTAATTTGTTTTCCAGTGCAAAGATAAAGAACATAATCCATACTGAGGAGGCAAAAGCCAAACTTCTGGCAGAACAAAGGAACAAGAAAAAAGACAATGGCACATCATTTGTACCCACCAACATTGCTGTCAACTATGTCCAACACAACCGCTGTGAGTTCTGTCAGCCTTTAAACATTGGGGTTGAAAATGTGAGGACACCAGAATATTATGAGGTGAAAGCTGTGCTAATCATGATTTTTTAAAATCAGTTTATCATGAGGATGCGAATGCACCGCAGAGGCACCACAGACACAGAGAAGAGCCCAAGGCAAGACCACTGCGTGTGGGCGACACTGAGAAACCAGGTCCAGAGGGTAAGAGAGAGTACACAGCTCCAGTCAGTCCCTCATACAGTGTGTTAGAGTAAAGAACCATAGTACAGAATTAGGACCTATTTTAAAACATATTTATACCAATAGTATAATAAATACACATTATTCTTTTGAAACTTTGTGATCCACAGCAAAATCACCACCCAATTACCGCAAGCGTCCGAACAACGAAAAGGCCACAGATGACTATCACTATGAGAAGTTCAAGAAGATGAATCGCCGATATTAAAAAGCTGTATGTTTTTGTTTGAAGAATAAATAATACAATTCACTTCCTTTTTACAGAAATAGTCCATAAATGAGCTTTAAGGGTCTATGTTCCCCAAACAACTGTTAACGACAACTCCCAGGACAGCATTGTACTTTGTGAATATTGTATATAGCTCTCTGTGGTTATCTGTACTCAGTACATTTGCATTGTAGTGTGTTATGTTGGAGGATTATTCAACATAAATGTTGCTTATGTAGGGCATGATTGTCTTATTAAGAAATCAGTCAAATAAGACAAGATATGTTATGGAAAACAGGAAGGACATGAAAGTTGCCCGTGTTTCTGCTCTAGATTTAGATTAAATTTGTTTATAACTTTGTCCACCCTTGTCTTTTTTAGCTGTACAGTTGTGTTTTTAAGGCTTTCAAAAACAGATCTGATTAAAATGATAAAAAAACAGCATTTAATTAGTTCTTTAATTTGATCAGTGCTTGGACGAATTTAAAAAAGTACATAAGCAAACCTTTACAAAATAAATGTAAGCACACAGTCATATTCAAAACTTAAGCTGAGTCCAACATAATATAAAAGAATGGATATTTGTATTTCAATGCTACAAAGACACTCAATTCTTAAGTTGTCAGTATTTTTATTTTTTTTTTAATTATCCTGTATTGTGTCTGTAGTATATGCACATTTCTAAATTCATTTTGAAAGTAATTTAAACTGAAGAGAAAGGTATTTTAGAGGCAAATGTTATGATTCTTTCTGAGCTTGTTAATGAAAAAGGAAATGCCAGAATCTAGCTTCAAGTTCATAACACAAAACAGTGGCAAGCCTCACAAAATCACAGTGTGTAAGGGAAACTAAATTAGCCAAACCAGTGACATCCAAACTGCACAGAAGTCTCCTGTGTTCCAATCACTGTCCGATTTCCTCCTCATGATTTCTCTATAGAGGCAGTCCCATGTCCATTGTGGTGCTGGGGGTTTGTCTCCTGTGAGGGAGGTCCTTCCACATCCTCTCTGTCACCCTGGGTAGAACTGCAGCTGCTACCCGGGGAGGCCCAACTGTCTTGCCGCCGGTAGGCCTCGCACAGTGGCAGATCTGTGCTGTCCCACTGACTGTAGCTTTGCAGATCAGAAAGCAGCAAGAGGCAAAGAATCAGCACAGAAAGAGTGGAGCAGATAAAAGCGGCAGGTCAGAATAAGCACATTCACACACAGGCGCACATAAAGGCACGCAAAAGAAGCATGAATGTTATGCAGAAGCACTGGAAATTACATATGTATTAAAACATCTGTTTATTGATTTGACACTAGTTAAAGGTATAACTGATCAACAATCGAAGTTCAGCAAAGGTGGGATTAGTTGCTAATGGAGGAGAAAGCAGAGCGAGCGCAGCGAGGAAGGAAGACCCCACAGCCGGCATGCTCCAGTTTCAGTCTCTCAGAGAAAACAAGACAAACTACTACAGTGTTGTTTTTCCTCTATTTTATTTCTCTGTAATTCTGGGCCTATTGGAACATCTGGCTGAAACGGGTGCATACTTCAAACTATTGTGTGAAGTATACCAACCGCTTGTGTGGTTACAGCTTGTTGTCTCAGGGATGTAATCAATAAAATGTTCTCTACAAACTGCTTTTACAGAAAACATTTTAGAAACAGCCATGTCTATAGTTGCACAGTGAGTCTACATAACAAACATCCATTAACACTTTTTCCATAGTCAGCATTATATTAAAGTTTTAAATATTACATATAATCTTAAAGACTGATACATGTATAAAATCTAAACTGATATAGTTTAGCTTTTTTCAGTGAGGAATTCCTGTAAAGGTTTGTTCCTTTTCCCAACAAAGCTTCGTAATTCAATTTAATGTATGCTAGTTATAAATCACTAGTAGTCCTCATTAGTTAGATTCTGTTAAAGCATGCATCTCGTGCATGTACCTGGCAATATTTTCTTAAAGCCTCTCTCATGTGTATTGGATGCTGCATAGCATTAAACTGAAAGTCAGATCACAATTCAGAAATAAACCCAGCAATAAATCCACACCAGTTTTTCCTGTTCTGATTTATGGGTTTCATCCTAAAAGCCTTCTGTATTAATGCCCCAAAAATAATCGTTGAACTGTTGCAGTTCAAGATCTGGATATATTTATACTGCTGACATTTAGTGGTATTCCCCTTTAATGCTGAAGTTCTCTCTGCTTTGACTAATCATGAAACACATTATAGAGAAAAAAAAGAGTCAAAGCACTTACTAATCAATAATAATATGAAGCGACTTATTGAGATGAGCTCTGTCACAATGACCCTCAGCAATAATGTGTGTTGATGAATGGTACCATTTGCATATGGAAATGAGATCAATTCAACCCAGAGGGTGTCAGCTTTAGATGTTGGCAGAACTAAACCCTTCTTTTAGGCTCAGCAGTGAATGGTAAAAGATGAGACAGCACACGGGGTGGTGGAATGGGGGACAAGTATGAGCCTACTTGTACCTGGAGGAGTAATATTCTTCCTCTAGCTCATACAGGTCGATAGCGATCTCATCACGGAGTGAGATGAGCTTCTTGTCACACTCGTCCTGGAGTGAGCGGAGCTGCTGGTTCTGGAGGCTGATGGCGTCATTCACGGACGGAAAGTCGTTCAGAATCAGGAACTGCTTCAGATCGGACACTAGCTTCATCAAGGACTCACCAGCACGAACCTGAAAGAACACAGAGGAAGAGTTTAGAAATAGACTATGTTACTGAAAAAATAAAAACATGTTCTCTGTATGTCCTCCAACAACATGCAACTTAGTATACATACACACACACACACACACCACATTCACTCTGAGATTGCTCTGTCCATACTTACAATGTTGGCTGCTCTGACATGCATTTCGTAATGGTCCTGCTCTGCTTGAGTTGCTCGGGAAACTTGTGTCTCATCCTCAATCTGGAGACAGATAACTGTGTGAGATCATGTCATAATTCATAAGTAAACAAATAAACAAAAAAGGGGCAGCAGACCAGTGATAGCGGCAGTAAGCATAATGGCTGTAATGTCTGGTTAATTAATAGAAAAGAGCAGAGAACGTAGTATTGTCTTAACAGCAACACAACGAGTGAGGGTACTGTATTTATGTACCTTTGCAGTGTTGATTATTTCTGTGAAGTTGTCCAAGATGGACCTGATATCATCTTTTAGCCTCTTGTTGTAGTTCTGTAGCAGAGTCTCTTTGCTTTGAGGGAGCACTCTCTGAGTAGCCATCGTGCTCAGAAGAACACAACCAGATGAGGTATTTAGAAAAATACTGTGAAGACAAAACGCAACCATTAAGTTATTCACAAGCAAGCAACTAACCTAGCTAAGTTAGCCTAGCGGGTGCTTTCACAACAGCAACGACGATATAAACCCGTTCCTCACGTGGTTCTCAGATATGTGTTACTGCATAAATTTACTTTATTGCAGATTTTGTAATATCACCACTCACTTCTTAGCGCATTCTTGGAAAACACTATATCCAACGAAAACCACTCTTCGATTTCCCTCTTCTTCGTGATGTCTATTGGCGGTCAACATCCGGTGTATCCATGTATTACCGCCCTCTAGCGAACAATGACGATACCACATTTTCAAAGGAAAATACGCCTTTCTATCTATTGCAGCACAATCAAAGCGCTTTCACACTATTGGTCCATTCACCCATTCGCACTCCAAAGCACTCACACACCAGTGATAACACCAGGAGTAACTGAGGGTTCAGTTAGGCTATAGCACAAATCAGCACACAAATCCATAATAAAAAATTAGTATAATAAAAACAAAACTCTACAAGTGCTTCAAAATATTAAAGTAGGCTACAGTGAATGTTACAGTGATAAATAACTGCAAAAATGGGCAATTTTGATTTACATTCATTTAATTTTTATGACTTACAACGGTTTTCAAAGGCAAGCTGTGCAGCATTTTACAAGTATTTTCAGTGATTTTTCTGTCTAAAAGGATCAAAGGTTGAATCTTCCAATGATTTCCCATACAACACTAAATATGTTTTATAGCTGTGTTACAATCCAAAAACATTCTAAGAAAACCTTGACTCTGTGCAACTTTCATGTATACATGTTGGGTGAAAACAGTGAGCATTAATAAAAAGAACTGTACACTCCAATAAGAAGAGGCAGCAGATGATTTTACATTGCAAAAGAAAAGCATGATTTAGCCTTTGGGTTGAAACAGGTTGGATCCCCTTTCTCAAAAGTGCCATGGCGGAAACCAAAAAGTGTTTCATGATTTTACAGAACACAGAGACAAACTACTGTATTTCCAAATGGCAATGGAAATAAATTCAAATGGAATGTCGTTAACCACTCACCACTGTAGATCTTTCTTACAAAATACTACTATTACAATCCCTTGCTGGAACTGCTAATCGCAAGTGCTGCAGATATTTGTGACTGCAGGTTAAGATTTCTTTTTCTTTTTTTAAATTTGCAAGTAAAGTTTTCACTTCAGTTGTTCATAAATGTAAGTCACAGTTAGACATTTGGAATTGATAGAGATGCATTAAAGAGTTGAATGAAAATCTTAGTGCATACCGCAGACAGCAAAAGGAAGTTGTACATTATTGTACACATATATTTGGTACTGAATGCAAGTGCAATAAAACAATGTCAATGCGGCAGTATTTCAGGAAATGTTATGTAGTTTGATGTGGTAGGAGAGAAGTACTGTAAGAATGCAAGGCTTCAGAAATATCTTGTACAGTAATTACAGCAAAAAAAAAAAAAAACCCAAAAAACAAACTACATTTATGTAACACAGAAACTACTATAATGAATTTTCTATGCCTAACATTTACTTAAGGTTTGAATGTTACAGAGAACAAACACTGACATTCCATGTTAATTAGACAGAAGAGTGACCACAAACATAATACACATGAAAAATGCAAACATTTTGGATTGTAAGAAAACAAAGTTATCCTTGAAATGTCTATGCAGCATTATCCAGCATCTGCTTCATAAACTGTCAAGCACAATGACTCAACGGCCCAAAACAACTAGCTAGGGAGTAAGGCCATTTAGAAATTTCTTGTTTGATGTCATTACAGATGAATTCCTCTGAAACATCTTGTCACAAAAGTGTTGAGAAGGTGGATTATTTTCACTCACTAATTACTATACAGCGTCTTTTCTTCTTTCAAGCTTCTGTGAAGTTCTGATCCTCTGATTGGAGCTGAATTTGTATTTTTCTGAGAACTGATACAATGGAGGGATGAGGCATTCAGATCACAGTTTCACAGTAAAGCTCAGATATACAGGAAATAAAACTGCCAAATCGGTATTTTAGTGCTGACAAAAAGTAACTGAGGTAGGCAAGAAATCAATCAAATGATTGACCACTATGTCATCTTTGTAGAGATGTGCATACCAAAAAATGGACAATTCAAAAGATAAAAGAATGGGACAGGAAAATAAAAAGTGACTAGGAGTCTGGAAATGATGTCAGTTTTCTTACCCTTAATGGAGCATTCAAGTGTAAAGATGATCTAACTGGATCCACATAAAAATGGCATCCATGCAAGCCTGTAGTCCAGCTGCAGCGCTGGTGACAGCATGCAGTATACCTGCTACACTTTGCATAATTCAGTGGTGCCAATACCCACTGACTCCTGACCTCCCAGTGTGTTTCAGGGCTTTTCCTGTGGGGCCTTGACGTGAAAGGGAGCAGTGACAAAGGGATCTACAGTGCTCACTTCTGAGGTCCATGAGTGAAGAGGTCCACCAACAGGGACTGGCGCCACAGCAGTTTGCCTGTGAGCTGCTGCTGGCTGCTGAGGCACGGGTCCCTCAAAGTGTCGAGAATATTTGGCCAGAGCTTGAGGACGGAATGGCTGTGGGATAACTTGTCCCAGCACACACTGATCAGGGGTTGCACCCTGAACTCCAGCTGCATGAGGGTATGGGGTCTTGGGCTGAACCCCTGGAGCCTCCTTTCTTTTTCCAAAGGGCGCCTGTGAGAATACATCAGGCTGATGCTGAGTTGCGAGTGTAGCACGTGAAAATGGTGCATTGGCAAACACATCACCTGCATCTTCTTGTGCAATCTGAAAGGGGGCTTTAGAGAAGACATCTGCAGTGACATCTGTCCCCTTTGCTGGTTCATGTACATGCTGGGAATGATTCTGTGCTAAGGTGCTCGAACTAGGTTGATGGAAGGTAGTTGACGGTTGTGCCGGTATTGTGCTGGTGTGCAGTGATGAGGTGAGCACTAGCTGAGTTCCTTGTTCTTCGTCATCCTCAGAATCCAGCAGCAGAGGTCTGGATCCACTGCAGTCATGGGCTGCTATGTGACTCTCATCATCTCCCCCATCCTGCTGCTGTTTCTTATGGATGGCTTCCTCCTCATCTTCATCACTGGAGTGGAGCTCAGTTGTTTCAGAATCTTCTGCTGGAGGTTCAGTCTCTTGACCCTCCCCCACAGAGTAGTCATTGCTCTCCCCTTGCAGAGCTGTATAAGAGAAAAGAGAAAAGAAACACATATCAGAGATGAACAAAACATTAGGCTGTATAATCTGTCAGTAAAAATAAACTTTGTCATTTGAGGACCAGTTGCCCATTTATCCACCGAACCATCAAATCTCACTCGACATACTATATAGCCAGTGGATCATGTCTTAAATCCAACCACTGATCAAGGAGAAAAATCTGACACTGAGAAAGCAGCACAAAAACTACAATACAGATACATTCTACTTGAAACAAGTCACGAGAAAGACAAGACTGCCAGCTCTACTATCACAACATCAAATAGCCTTGTTTCCACAAATTGGTTTCAGCACAGGTGCACAACATCCTCGACTTTCAAAACAGTGCCCTCATGTCAGGGGAAACAGTGACTGCAGCTTTGCTTTTAGTCAGAATTACTTGTGATGATGTAGAGGGAGCTCAGAGGGTCAGCAGGTCTGTGGAAACAAGGACAGAGAGTCTTCCTGGCAAAGACAGACAGGTTTGCACAGAGGAGCAGCAACAGGTCAGTCTTACCTCAGCAGTGTTGACATCAGTGGTTAACTGGCAGTTCTTAGGAAGATGATAATAGCAGCCATTAAAGGAAAGCTTTTTTTCTTGTTTTACTTGTTGGGTAATTCCCCTCATCATTTTTCTCCTGTCCACAGCCAATTTCCCTTATAATACACTTTTCCAGAAAATGAGATCCAGAGTTAACCAAAAAAACAAAAAATTACTTGCAGATCATATCAGAGCTGACTATCAAAAACAACACAGACTGCTTGTGTAATCATGCTTCGATTCCTCACAATACACCTCATATTCTTCACAGTCACTTTATGTTACAACCTAAAAAGCAGAAACATAATTTACGACCCAAAGTCCTTTATTATAGTTTGCCCTGGAATTACAACAGCGCTGAACAAAAATGTGACTTTAAAATACATTTCTATCAAAATCCAGGAAACAATGAACACCATAGATACTATATAAGGAGGTGAGAAGAAAAAGGCATTGGAATGAAAAGCTAGAAAACTAGCTAGACCATTTTCTTTGAATCTTGGGCCAACTGTGCAAGCTGTCAGGCAGACAAGTGTCTGAGGAAGGACCTTAGTGCATACCATAAAGCTAGCATCTGCAATCTGACGTGATTCCCAAAAGAAAACGCACACACACACACACACACACACACGACCTGTCAGCTAATTAAAGCAACAAAAAGTCAGCGTGCTTGTTTGCTCTTTAAAAGAAAACTCAAATAATGTGACCCAAAGAGACTTAATTTACATTCCCATTCCTTTGTTTTATTCAGTGTCTCTCTTTTCGAACCTTAATTCATAAAAAGAGAAGCACACACACTATAATGATCCTCCTTTCACATGTGGACATCTGTTGTCAATTCATTGCAAACATTTGGACATAGCCAAAGTAATTATTAGACCTTTCATCATTTCAAACCCCAATAAGTACATTAGTTCCACAGCAGCAACACAAGAAAAACTCTACGGTCAAGGCCAGGACTCTACAGGACACAGCGCTGTAGTGTCTGATAAGAACATGAAGCATTACTGTAGGATTGCATAGATTAGCCACAAAAATGCAAATGGCTTAACTAAACAACATTAGATGGAAAAGAAGGAGAGAAAAATGGTTCTATTTATCGATGCCAGGTACAGTACTGTTGATGTCTGTGATTAACATTTACAGCATGTTATACAGGGGAAGAAAACCATTTGACCCCATGTTTAACCTCAGGCAGGGAATAAGTACTGTTTTCTGTTTGGATGTACATATCTTAGCCTTGCAATAGACCTTCCTTGACTCGGGAAAAGCCAAAATGAAAGGTAATACTTGGTGGGATATTTGGCATTAAATATGTAATGCAAAGTCAGTTGTAGTGATTGTGATCAGATGCACTGTAATACAGCTGGATTTCAAGTCACATAAGCCCTTCATAAGATCATCAGCCAAATAACAGAGATGAAAGGTGATCGGGAAGTAAATTAGCTCCATTTTGCTGTCTGTCAGATTAAATGTATACCAGTAATATAATACAAGTACCGTTAGAATGTGAAGGACTATGGTGCAATGCTAAAAATACTACCCAGTCAGGTAAGTCATAAGCACTTTGTTTCATGTAACAGTGGTGACATCTAAAATTAAAGCACTAGCTGAACGCTAGAGGGACTCTGGACAAAGGAGAGGGTCAGCATATTTACACCCTTAAATACAACTGCATACACAAATATTTCTCTTTATATCCTTATAGAATTTACATATTTCATAACAGCAATCAGTTCATACATTCATTCGAAAGCACTATAGTCGCATTTAGTCATATCATTAGATGAAGCGGCTTTACACATCAGAAGAATCTACTTTTGAGAAATAAATTAACATGTATGTACATGTAAAGGAGTTTTTTTGATTTTCTCCTCTAGCTTACTTCAATGTCGCCTTGATGGAATAACTTCAAGGTATGTGGTAGGAAATGTACTGGCTAGATAACAACAGAGGGAGATTTTCATTTAAAACTTATTTGTTAGCGCAGTACTTGCAAAAAAATCACCTCCCTCCCTCCCTGTAACAGCGGTATGCTGCTAAACATCTGCTCATTTTCACTGACCTTGAGCAGACGAACACATGGCAAACACAAAAAATAAAACTTCCCCCTAGCATTGGCATGGCTACAGGTCAAACAAATTCATTCCCTTTTATCTCTGCTGTGCTTATCTTGACAGATAAGCAAAGATATGATGGTGAATTCATGACCCTATATGTATAAAGACGCAGTTATAAAATGCACACCTACCATTACTGATCTCACTACTACATATGTTACAGATAATGCTGATAGTGAATGCATCCAGCCGTGGCGATGGAGTCGAAATAATCAGCCGAGTTAACACTGACATCATCAGTTTTGTGTTTCCTCATTACTGACAGATTTAAAAGCATAATTCTAAGAAATAATACCCTGTTGCAACACCCATAGGGAGGTGACAATATATCGTTATGCTAAAGTTTATGAAGCCTGTTACATGCACAAAGTTAGCGTAGATAAATAACTGTTAAAAACGCGGCTACTGATCAATACGGAAGTAATTGCACAGGACTGATCAGATTTGACTTCGCTAGATAGTGCATACTGAATGTGTGCGCAAAGACCATACCCAAACAAAATGTTTAAAAAACGCAACCTAATCCTCTTCACACAACAGTGTACGACAACAGAAATCTGTGAAGACTGCTCAAAGCTGATTTGTTTTATTTTACTGCTCTTTGTTTGGTAAATGATTCAAAGCTTTCATAGGAAAATGTGTCAAATTAGAAGGTCTACAGCATTTTCACTCCTCACTCTAATCAGACCCCTGACACAAATGAGCATGCCTGAAGGTGGCTTGTGTAAATAAAGCTTCAACCCTGAACAAGTGCACAAAGTGAACACAATGCAGCTGTGATCAAGCAGGTTAACGTGTGCATACGATGAAAGCTGATCACTATGGCGATGCACTCCAACGAGGGATATTAATGCAAGTATGAGAAAAGCATGAGAATGACCTTTGTGTAGCCAGGACAAAAGCAGACAATATGCTCAGGCAGTAATGAAATGACGTTTACCAGCGTGGGAATGTTATCGGCCAGCAGAGACATATGAAACCAGCTTATCAGGCAACTAGAGATGGAGCTGAGGCCAAGGAGGCACATAAAGACAACGATGCCACTGAACTGGTCTATGCTGGCTCCTCTGGTTCACTTCATAAGGTGCTACATTAAGTGCCTCTGTTTCCCCACCCTACCCCTGTCCCTTTGTTAGGATTGCACACTGCCCCTTCAACCTCTCCCACCCCCTCTAGAGGTCGATGAGCTGATCCACCAGTAGAAGGGAGCGGGCCAAGTTGGGGATGCTGGACTCTGAACTGCCACTGTTGCTGCGCGAGTGACCACCTAAAACGGGCCAGAAAGAGAGAGAGAGACATGGAAGAGCCAAGGGAGATGATGAAAGACAAGCAAAAGGATAAGTAATATTAATGAAGATTGTATGAAGAAATTAAAAGCGAGGGGTTGATGAGGATGAGGGGGAAAGACAGATGCATGAAGAGGGGCAGAAAGAGAAAGAGAAACAGGCAGACAGTGAGCTGGGATCATTTTTGTACAGCTGCATCATTACAGGGGGAGAGTACGGGAATGCCATTCTAACATGAGGAAACTTTCAGATAAACTACAAAGAGCCAAACACCTGCAAGGTGGAGAAGCACTGGCACATTAACATTAGAAACAAAGGTAATGACTAATGTGAGAGCCTGATGGGATTAAAAAGCCTTAATGTGACAAGCACACCCATACAGGATGTCTCACACCAGAGGTTTCTGGAATGAGCACACTGACTGAATTAGAGGCTAAGTTATTGATCTCGGTGGCTCATAGTCTGGGCTTCAGCAGCTGTGAGTGCTCATCTCGGGGTTCTGTTAACCTTACCTTGATTTGAGTTTTTGGAGATGAGCACAGGAATAGGGTCAAACTCGTCGCCATTGCCGTTCTCCCCACACGACATGAGGAAAGTAGAGTCTGCGGTGAAGGAAGAGGAAGTGAAGGAATGATGGAGGGGGAAAGTAGTTATCTTAGCCAAAGAAAAGAACAAAAAGAGAGGAGGATGCAAGTAGATAAAAAAAAAAGATGAAGCTAGGACAGTCACAGCATTTTAAAGCCATGCATTTTAGGTCATTTTTGGCTCTTCTACAATTGAGTCAAGGGTCTGTTGATGCTGTCATTTAATTTGTCAAAGTCAATTTCAGTATTACATGTTTAAGTTATTATTTTCTCTGTTTGAAAGGCCCTCCTGTTCTGGGAAAGACCTGTGGCCCACGACAGTTTCAGGGGCCCAAACACCCAGCAGACATAAGACTTGCTGAGAGGTACTGCAAAGTGAATGTCTTACCAGAAACTGTCTGAGCAGGTGGCAGCTCCTCCAGACAGAATCCAGAGCTGAATCCAGGAGGAGCAGAGGAGGAGGAGGAGGAGGAAGAGGAGGGGAGAGCAGAGCAAACAGACTGGTTTCCATGAGGAGAAGTAAGAGAAAGCAAATCGCAAACCAGCAGAGAATCCTCCCCAGTGAGAGAGTCTGAGATAGGATGAAGCAAATCCAAAGGAAGAAGGGGTCACAATAAAAATGAGATAGTTAGCTTAAGCAGAGAAAGATGCATGTTGTTAGTAAGACAGTTCAGTGTTTTATCTCAGAAAGCATATCATCATCAGCCTGAAGGAGGTTCCATAAAAAAATATACTGCAAAGTCAGGAGCAGGACTAATGACCCAAAATCTACGTTTGCCACAGCTAATATTAATCATTGTTGAACAATGTAGATAGTGAGTGGATTTAGGGTGAAAAACTACTGCAAAGGAACTCCGTTATTTCCCTCATCTATGGACCAGGTTGCTAACCTGGCATGCTAGCTGGGATGAGCTCTGGCTGAGCTGAATGTCGCTGGGCGTGGGGGGCTTCCAAACCAGGAATCAGTGAATCCACACACTCCTCTGCCTTCACTATACAAAAACAGGAAGTGAGAAAAAAAAAGACGATGCAAATAAATTCTTGGGAATGTAAAAGAAAACTGATTGTCTTAGTAGGGATACAATTTATGGAGGCCTTTATTTTTAACTTCTTTTCCCAGTGGGTGTCTCTCTGAGAAGATCGAAAGCAAGCAGGGCACATGATGAGGAGGTGGGGAACTTTAGGGCAAGGCAAGGGTCAAGAGCAGAGCTAGTACCATTGGCGGCGCTCTCTGAGGAACTTTTGAAGGCGTCAGTCAGGGTTAGGAGGGCAGGGAGCAGCAGAGAAGTTTCAGGGGACTTCAGTCCCTCAGTCAGCTTCTCTATGAGCAAGCCAAAAAGAGAGGATGGAGAGAAGTAATGTACAGATGGTGTAAAACAGAAAAGGGCGATGATGGATTTGTACACATCAGTAAGGACCAGAAAAACTAAAAGAGACATGAATCTAGCAATGGTGAAAAATATTACTGATAAAATCAGTGAGGATAATTACAGATTAATATTTGTAACAGTTATCAAGGTGCTTGCAAGGTCAATAAAGGCACCATATGTACTGTGTGACTTGTTCCCACCACAGCAGTGCAATTCCAGTTGAGTTAGTGGAGTGAAACCCATGATGCAAAGGACAAAAATCTATCCTTTAGCCAGAGCAAATAGTGAACTTCTACACAGTGAACAATGATTGCTCCACTGCACCACAAGACTGATACCCATGCCAACACTCGCAACACTCTCAAACACAGGCAAAACTTAAAGCTGCATTAACTACAATTTAGCACTCAACACTCTCAAACACAGGCAAAACCTAAAGCTGCATTAACTACGATTTAGCACAAATTAAAATAAATCAAGTTAAAAAAAAAAGTGTCTAGAAGAGTTGGCTCCCTGCTGTACTAAACCCCTCCGCCCCACTCTTCAGGCCTTGTGTTTATTTCTTGCCCTCTGTGGCTACTGTTGTTAAAATCCGCACAGCACTGCTTCCACGCCGGCACTGATCATAATGTGTGTTTTTCAAGCCAGCGTGGCCTCAAAGACCGACTGTGGAGGCTCCCTGTGCAACCAGGAAGGGAATGGACTTGTTAGACTGTTCTGTAGCACAAAAAAGAGTGCTACTGTCTCCAGCTGTAGTGACCACATACATAGTTTCAGAGACAGGGCATGAGAGGCAAAGAGGAGCAGAAGGAGAAGAGGAGGGGCTACTGCTTGAGTTTGCATATATCTGAATATTCATAGATCCTGGAATTCACAATGAGGGGTAAATGTTGAGGCCTGTTACAGAGGTTCACTGAACTTTTTTGAGGAAAAACTGTGTTAGACCATATATTCTTTATAGCAGAGTATTTTTATATGCAAATGTAAATATTCCAATGTCTCTGAATGGAGCTATAAGTTGAGACACAATCCATGCATGAAGTGACAAATTGCTGACTTTTCACCGCAGCTCATACTTACATCAATGGCTACAGAGCAAAATGGGGTGGGTTCTTAGATGAGGATTGTGTTGGCTCAGAAAATGACAGAGCAGATGTGATCTTTTGCCTCCTTCTCTATAGGAAAGAGGCCAACATTTCTGATTTTTTGTTTTGTTTTACAACAATTCTTCCAGTAAAATAAATACAGAGCATGTTATATTAAAATGCTTTACAGTATGCTTTAAAAAAAAAAAATGTAATTCTCATTCTAACTACTGCCCAGAACAGCACTGTGTGCTTACACATCCCATTGGAGAAAGTGACATACAGAGAACCAAAAAGATAAAAGATAGCTTAGGCTGGGTCCTGTTGATTAACCACACCCTGGTTGTGTAATAGTCTCAGCATTTCTGTCCTATCGGTTCAGGCCTTAAACAGCAACTAAACACAGGAGGTTACACAGCTAAGAAACATGCACTTCCAGAAGAGCTAAAGGCTAAACTGAGGACAGCATAAATGGCTGGCTCATCATTTTAATAAGACAGTATGATTAACATTCTCTTGTTTAGTGGCACTGGTAAGCAAGCTTCTCCAACAGAAAGGTGACCCAATTAACAAAGGAGAATTTGTCCTTTGCGTTACTAGGCAACAGCTAAAGCTCAGATCTGCAAATCAGATGCGATCTAGCCACAGCTGCTATTCATAGAAGCTGACAAGGAGCCACTGTGAGGCTGCTTGCTATGTCAACAAGACAGGGCTGTGGACAAAACTAGCACTCATCACCTGACCTCTGAGTAGTGTGATATCCAGGAAACTCCCTCAGTAAATACATTTGTTCAAGAGCCCAAGGCCTGAGACAATCAAAGTTACAGCTTAATCTGTGTCATGTAGTGACAAAACATTACCTGTGGTGCCAGAGAATGAGGAGGTATTAAAAGTGTCAGGGACACTCAACAGTGCTGAACCTGCACATTCATGATGTCTTCAGATCTTTCAACTTACAATGGACAGTGAATAAAAATGGAAGAGAACAAATGAGAGAATGAACAAAAGAAGAATAATGGGTAGGACTGGTACTTGTAAAGGCAGCAACACACTTTTTAAAACTTTTTTTTTCCTGTTTAAATAATTCTGTTTTTCTTGTTGTCTCATGGAAGCACATTGAGAGCCATGGTACTGAAGTAAAATTTCTTGTATGTTCACGACAACTGATTCTGGAAAACAAAAAGTCCAGCAACACTTGCAGTGTTTTGAGCAACCTTAATAAGAAGACCATCAGTTTTGGCATGAAGTGTTTGTCAGGGTCTGTACAGACTGGACTTTTTGCTTTCCCGTTTGTGTTTCCTTGTCTGTGTACCTTGATAGTGGATGAAGTTGTGCCAGAACTTTCTGCTGTATCTCAATAAACTGAATCTGAAATGTCCACTTGGTAACTGATACATCGCTCAAAGAGAACCCCCCTGGGAAATGCAGTGTGCAAAGAAAGGAGACTACTGAGAAAAATTATGTAAAGCCTTACCTGGAAAAGCACAGAGGCCTGGAATGAGATTTTCATTGGATCCTGTGACCTTATCTCCTAGCACAGCAGCCACACAAAAACAGCAAATTAGCAATTATTATTAGAACACAAAATTATTTACCACTGCTGCAGGTGCCAGTATGTAGCAAACGAGCTGAACCTACGCTCAGCTAGCTTTCCAAAGTCTTTGTTGAGTAGTTCCTCTGCCGTTAGCTTAGAGAAGTTATCGTCCCCAAAGGGGTTCCAGCTGGGCTGAGTGCTGGGTGCACTAAGGGCTGACGGGGCGTCAGCATCACCTGGATGATACACACTCTGCTGGGAAGCGTGGGGAGAGCCAGAAGGAGTAGTGCTGGCTGACCTGCAGTATACAGAGGTATAAACATAAACAAGGCAAAGAATGCACATTAAAGTTTGATCATAAGTCTGTAGATACTACTATGGCCCACAAATGAATACAAATAAGATGGAATGAAGAGTTATTTAAAAATTAAATTGAGTGATTATTTGGAATATAAACAGGCCGTTTATCCTTCTGTGGGGTTCTGTCATATGAATGGACTGTCTACTGGCCTTCTGTGCTTACTCAGTGCCATGAAAGGGCAGTTCATACTAAGATCACAGAAGGGAATTGATTCTGCTCACTTGGACTTGTTGAGGCTGGCCTCAGCTGCAGCTGCCTGAAGTAATTGGGTGGACTTGCTGACTGGGACCCCGAACATAGCACTGTGGGTGACGTCACTGAGGATTCGTCTGTGGCCACTCTTAGGGGCCATCTTTGGTGATGAGGGAGGTGTCAAAGAGCCGACTTTGTGTATCCCCCGGCCAGACACCTGTTAAAAAAAAATAATTTATTTATGTTCTTTTTGGGTGGGGTGTGGGGGATCTATGAAAAAGGAGAGAGTATCTGTTTAGTGCATAAGAGAAACAAACAAATCAGACACCCAGATAAGCAAGACCAACTGGAGAAGGAAATCTGAAGATGGATAATATATTAATCCAAAACCACAATTCTATGAAAACAGTTATTCAAAATGGTAAAAGTATTCCCAGTAAAGAGACAGAAAAAGGGCACCTCTTGATTTGAGTTCAATGAAAATATACATTAAAGAGGCGTGACAGAAGCAGTGAAGAGTGCAGAAGTAAATAATCTGGTTGTAACATGATTTATACAGTATCTAATAAAAACATCATGAAAGGAAGCATTTCCAGCCACACCGCAGTAACGTTCCCACATTTATTATATTCCTAGAGCATGCCTGCTTTTTCACCTCTGAAAAAGAAAAAGAGAGTAAAGTGGGTGTGATTTGTTAGAGACAAGATACCCCAATCTAAAGAGCAGCAGACAACAGCAGGAGTAGGATGTTACCACGACCTCAGGGTGAGCTGCAGGATCAGTGACTGCAGACTCAGGGATGGGTGTGAGATGGAGAGCTGCTGTCTCATGGACAACATGCTGCTGCTGCCAATGGTGCTGCAGTTGCAGGTTAACAACTGGAGGAGTGGGATTGGCATGAGATGCTGTTTGTTGTTGCTGCTGTTGGTGGTGGTGGTGGCTCTGTACCAGTTGATGCTACATAAGAATACCACACAGCCAATTATAAGCAAGGCTCAGTTTCCAACTTTGGCCCAGCTGAAATGACTTTTTTCCATCTTGACTTATTTTCATAAGCAGGCTTCAAGAAAATATTTTTTGGTGTATCAAGCACACAATGAAAATGAATAGAATATACAGGAAAGACATACAAAAAGGGTAAAAAGATAAACAAATACCAGGGTCAAATAAATATGCTAGGACACCGCACCTTTGCATGTTTCTGCCTTGTTACCAGCTCAACACATCAATATGTGTGTGGTATCACACTGTGCGTTTTATTGCACGGATAGTGATCGTGAATTGAGACAAGAATACTTGAAATAAACTCATAATCCAAACAGTGTCTGTGCTGCTAATCAAAATAAATACACTGGCAACACCTATAACCACAATAAACTTGTACATCAGAAGAACCTTCCGTTTTGCAAATGGTCAATTACACAAGTCAACATACAGGGCTCTTCAACCATAAAAACATCTCTAGGAGCCACATGGACCTATGTACTATGAATGTAAAAATTTAACAAAAATTTGCATCTTAAGCAAAGTCATTGCTCTTTAATTAGTTGTCAGTCTAATTTGATATCATTCAGTCATATATCACCTTGTCAGTATCCCCGAGTGCAAGTTGCATGCGTGCACACACTCACGCAACACACACACACACAACACACCTTGCATTGCACAGTGCTGACCTGCTGGTGACTCTGTGGACTTAAGAAGGCTGACGCTTGCTGCTTCATGAGGAGCTGGTGATGCTGTGGTGTAGCCTGTGGCTGTGTGTTGGTCATCTTAGCTGGCTGCTGTGCGATTTGTGCAGCAGGAGCTTGCTGAACAGACTGGACAGCAGCTGTAGCTGAAACACTGATTCCAACACCTGGAATAGAGAAAAATGTATTCATTATTATATGATAATTGTATTTTAACATACACAACGACACTGACCTGAATCTATGCAAATAACATGAATTCTTGTTTTCATCCAGTTGTGATGTACACAAACTCTGCACATGTTGTAAAAACGTGCGTTTGTACAAGTACGTTTGTATAACTATAGACTTCTTTGAATGTCAAAAAGGACTATCCAAAAGAAAATGGCCACTTTCATCTAAAGACAAAATAAGGAAATATTCTACAGCATTCTAAAGTCATAATGAAAATATCTATATGTCACAGTTAAATAGATATTTAACAGTATTTTTGACTTTTTAATTTCAATTTCTACATTTAATACCAAAAATACTTAAAGACCCAGCAAATGAGTGAGTCAGAACTACATATAAAAAACATGAAACTATGTTGCTGTAATTAGTGCAACATCATGTCCCCATCTATTCTGCCTTTCAAGTGGGCCACCAATGGATGGTCCTGTCACACTTTTGATGCCTAAGGCCTAGTAAAAGGACAGTTAAGCCTTTAAAAAAAGCTTAATTCATCCAGTTAGAATCAAAGCCTTTGACAGGCTTTGCAGTCAAATTCTTAATCGGTTCACTAAGCTGAGTCCCATATAAGGTGCACTTTTGAGTACATTATTACCGGGATAACTGTCACTAAAAATGCAGGCTTCTATAACCAGCCGTCTTAAGCATGACATACAGAGATGTAACACAGCTACTGTTACCTATGGCCTGGGGTGCTCCAGCAGCCACACTGGGTTTCTTGCGTGGAGTGAGAGCAGGCTGGATGGGAAGAATGCCTGATATCGGCTGGGCCTGAGCCTGGCCTGCCTTGGGGCGTTGTCGAGGTGCAATTGAGGTTTCTGTGGTAGGAATGGGATCTGTGAGCCTGATGGAAGAAAAAGAGAGAACTGACAAGTAATGGTAAACTTCTTTACAATGATTACACTCAAATGCTTTGCTTGCCACTCACCTGGTTTTAGTTTGGCTCTTTTTGGCCACCACTTCACTGGCTCTGATGGGTTCAGGCAGCTTTGTTGGAATAGGTACATTCTACAGCAGTAAGATAATTTCAAACTTATCACACAATTCAGTCAAATATTTCAGTTACTTACAGTGAGATATGAATGAAAACATTCTGGCACAGCTGTACTCCACTATACTGTATATGTGTATCTTCCATGAATGCAGAAAAAACGCAGCATAAAAAACTATATTAATCTCACCCAGGGGTTTGGCTAAATCAGAAAAACAAGGGATGAGCTACTTTATAAATACAGTACGTTAAATGGACAGGAAAAATGCAGGGAGGCTGTTTCTCTGGACAGCAAGGAGACAAGTGAAACTTCTGTATGTGAGGTACATAGTGGGCTAAATTCTGAGTGGAACACATCTTACTCAACTGTTAATATTTAGCAGTAACCCTGCAGCATATTGCATTTTCATGTCATATTCCTGACATTCAACTTATCATGCTGACTTACATGAACATTTGGGACTGGACACTCCCGTCGAGCCAGTTTAAAAGCAAAGTAAGACACTTGGTAGATGTCTGGTCTCTTATCTGGGTCAGGTTCCAGCATGTATCCTGAGATGTCAATGACCAATGTTTATTTTGAGTCAGATGTTTAGGCTTAACTGTATACAAGATGCAAATGTAGCAAGTAGGACATTTAGTATTTACAAGGGACTCACTAATGAAACAGTGCAAGTCCTGGGAGTAGCGGGAGTTGTCGGGGATAGTGAAGTTGCCGTCACAGATAGCCACTTGACTCTCCCCAAAAGGAAGTGTGAAGTAGCACAGCTTATAGAGTAAGCAACCCATGGCCTATACAGACAAGAAAATCAACCATGTGTAAATATGACTGTGTCCAGCATGTCAGTACTTGTTGATGCACATGTCACTATGACAGACAATTTAATATGATCATACAGACATCAGATCGTTGAACAATGTTTATAAAAGTCAGCCTCACCCAAATGTCTGCCTTTGTTGTGATGACCATTCCATCATAGAGGTTGACCATCTCTGGAGCACGGTATGACAGAGTAGTGTACCTGACATTGAGAGCAGACCAGTCTTTTTTTTTTATCTTTATAGTCAGAAAAACAGTGGAAGGTATAAAGATCTCAGAAAATTTACTTTTTGATTTCCTCCTCCACTACTGGCACTCCCTCTGTTTGAGGATTCTGAAAGCGATTGGTGGCACTCCCAAAGTCACAGAGCACATAGTGTCCCCGGTCATGCAGAAGAATATTTTCCACCTACATGAGAAAAGCAAGATGAGACTGTGAGAACTGGTAATACATGAAGTAAGCATCAATGTCATAATGAATTATTTTGAAATAATTAGTCTGTCCATTAATAAGCTAGCATTATACTGGGAAATGGTTTAGACTTGCCTTGAGGTCTCGATGAATGATTGGAGTCTTGCACTGGTGGAGAAGAGCAACTGCCTCACATGTGTCACAGAAGATCTGCAATACCTCAGCCTCAGTGAAGCCTGTCTGTAACCTCTGGTTCATTAGGTTAACCACCTGCCCACCTGCATAAAATAAACAGGTCAACTAAAAGCTACCAAACGGCAACTTTATATTTTAAGTTCACTACTTTACTTCCTAGTCTTTGGTGAACTTGTATCTGAGGGATATAACCTACATGTAGTACTTTCCTGTTATAAAAGGACAAATTAGTTGACTTTCTGAACAGCACCTACAATAAATACCTTACATTTACCTAATTGTTTTTTTTTAATATTTTGAAAACAGCCAATACACTTGGCACCTCTGAAAGCAGTCAGCCAAACAGTTTCACGTTTTTCTGCAAGGTTTGGAAACAGCAATGTTTCACACTTTCTCTGCAACTTCAGCTTTGCTTCTCACAGTGCAACAAACATGCGAGGAAGAGTATTTTAACACTAGTGTTTGTAGCATAAGATAGCTTGAAATACATTTTCTATAGCTGCATGTTCATTTAAAATTTTGCTTGCACATTGTGTTTATCTACACAGTGATGTTAATATTTACACTTTCTACAAATAACACTGCTCAGTTATGTATCGACTAAAACTAAGTTCTATTGACCGTGATAGCTGTCAGTAGAATATTTGCCTTTGAGCAAAACAGGATGCTGTGAGGAGCATGTGAGCTGGGCAATTTACCTCGACAGAAGTCCATTAAGATTAGGACTTCCCACACATCACCAGATCCCACTGCAGTTATGCTGGAGTCCAGGAAACCAACTATGTTTTTGTTGCCTACTAGGTCCCTCTGTATTAAACAAACACAAAGGGCAACAATGACGAACAACAGAGATTCAGTTTTGATAGATTTTACAATCCAAAAATACATTTGGCTCAGTAAATTCCAAAATACATCATCCAGCATGTTCGTAACTATTCAGTCTAATTTTATCTGCAGAGATATGCTAATTGTGTGCCAAAGCTCTGTAAGTAATGTTGATAACCATCCAGTGACCGTCATGCCACCCAGGGTGTGGCTGCAGGAGCTGATGAGTTTCACTTACAATATGAACTCCAACTAGAATATGGACACACAAGAGGACCTAACTTTGCAAAGTGCCGATTCAACATAAACGTTTCCTTCATGTGTTAAAGGGGAACTAACTGCAACCTCTGTTAACATCCTAGCACTTGCACTTGAAGGATATAGGACTCATCGCAAGTGTCTGAATCTCAGCTCAGCTTTCATTAGCTGCATGAAAACACATTAACATTAATACACAATAACACAACCTGGTCTTAGAAGACCATCTCCTACTAGTGTGAAAAAAGAAACTGCTGTTTGCTGCAGCTTAGTTACTGGACTGCCTTACTCACCATAATTTGTATTTCAAGTTTGCAGACCTGCAGATCATGTTCATTGTTTACATACATCCTTTTTAGTGCACAGCGTAGACTTTGATGAGTCCGCACCAAAAAAACTATGGCAAAACCTCCTGCAAATGAGGAGAGAGAGAGAGAGAGAGAAGGAAAAAAGAATGAACACACATTTCAAAAGTACAAAACAAATTTAATTATAGTAATTCTGTAATCCAGAATTACCATTTCAAAATATCTTTCAAAATAAGTGACTCACATTGAGGTATTGTATGTTGATAGCAACACACATTACCATTATTTATCTTTTCTGAAAGTGTCTTCAAGCCAAATGTCCCTGAACTGTGCTCTGACCCTGACAGATCTGACATTTCTTCACCTTGTCAGCTAATGAGGAAGACAGATGAGGTCATGGAAATTACCTCTGCTAAACTAATATATTTATATCTGTATATATTTAAAAAATTTTGCTGTGCTGAAGTATGAAAAAGAATGCTTAAAGGGGATATGTGTACAGTGTAAGGCTGGCTGGCCCACTGGTAAGAGGAACCTCGAAACTGCTCCGTGTGAGTCAGCAGCTGAGCTGAAGGGTAGGATGCCAGAAGCAGACAAAACTGACACAGGATACAAGAACTGAAAGAATGTATCATCTCACCTTTGGTCACAGTGATGCTGCCACTAAAGGAAAAAACTAAATGGTTGTGTTCATCCATAGCAACTGAAACCACAATAAACAGAACTGATTAAGGCCCACTGAGACAATATATACGCCTAAAGCTCACATCTCGTACTTTTCCAGATTCTGTAGACTGTACTACTGAAAAACAACCAGCCCTGGCTGCTCTGTCGGATTACACCAAGTCTGTTATCTTCATTGACTTCTAGATAAGAGCTAGCCTCAGCTTTCATTGGGCTCTTTCACTGTAAAGGTCTGAATTTTGTTGATAGCTTCTCTGCTCACAGTTTTTTTTTTCTCTCACTGCTTGCGTTAATTTCATGCACTGGGCTGACTCATCCAGCTGGCATCACTAAGCCAAGGACAGCTCCACGTGACTGGACTGGGTGACATTTCATTAGGACTACCTTGTGCTACATCACTGTTAGTTGTATTATTAAATACATTACTGTTAGCTGTATTATTAAAGAAATGAATGAAGTAGAAAAAGACAGCAGCATTAAAACATTTTAACCTGACATGTTTAAATGGTCAAATAAATAAATAAATACAATAACTGAGACTACTTTGAAATCATGTATGTTTCAGTGCACTGTCCTGTCAGGGACAAGCTGGAGAGATGGCTCACAATGGATGATAATATATCACAATTTTACAGCTATAAATTCAATGGAAATTTCACAGTGAAGTACAAAAATCTGCAACACAGTGTTGCACCAACAGATACTGTGCTCACAGAGGACTGGCTAGTCAAGTAAACAGTGTTATAAAGACACAGCAAAGCAATGTGCTTGAGAAGCAGGCTTCAGTGAAGATACTACCAGAAACAAAGGAGAAGGAAGCACACTTCATAGGCACGAGACACAGTCCGCCCCCAGTGTGCATGTGTGTGCAATGTCTGTCAGAGTTCAGACAGCTAAACCCCATGCTGTCTTGGAGTCTAATCTTAGATGCCTGTAAGAAATTATAAGGATTATCAGCCTTCTTACATAACATTTAGCAGAGGTCTACAATCTCCCTAGAGAACGCAACCAAATAACTTTAAGTAAAGCTACAAATAGCCAATGCCTCTTGATGTAACTGTCAGGATTATACCACTCCAGCAAAGACACACCTTCAGGCAAAGCTACTGTACCTAAAGCACAATGAATAGTTACAGTGTATGTGCCACAATTTGTCATCAGTATAATGGAACTTATATAAATAAAACTTAAGACTTAGACTTCTAGGCTATACACGTCCTAATGTTTACTGTACTGCTTACAAATATGCTTGCTGCAAGGTTACACAAACATCGCAATGACAGTTCGAAACACTCAGTGAATTGCCATACTGTGCAGACTAACTGCAGGAACTGGGGACGCATTCTTGGTTACAATGCAACATGTTACACACACATCTCCAGATCAGAGCTAATGTTACCAGCAGTAACTCTATATGGACACAGGAAAACACATTTTGTTGACAGTAAAGATAGAAAGCTGTGACTTTGAAAATCCTTAGAGAACCCATTGAAAATACAAACATCAGTCCTACACCCAAATGTTTAAAATAAAAACAAAAATGACATAATTCCTAGCATGTACTTCTGGGCCTTAAAATACAAAAGCCATTATACTAGGTCCCTCTGACTGCTTGTGTCTGTATTTTGTGAAGTGAAGTGCTTATTACAGCTGAAGGTAACAGAATTCAACAATGACAGAGTGAGAGGGGAAAAACTATTTCTAGCCTAACCGGAGCAGTCAGGTAACAGAAACTAGCAGCCCAGACTACAACAAAAAACACCTGAAAAAATAGGTCTAGCGACACTGGGGAGTCATATTACAAGCAGTAGGTACACTGCCAGAGGTGAAAAAACATTGCAGCTAACATTTTGTGAAAGACTTGGGGAAATTATTCATTTTTACTGTCTATGCAAAATCCTTTATACCAGGCCAAACAAACAATGACCAATCAGAATGGTGCCTCTCTCAAGTGAATATCTGCATCAAGTACAAAATTATTCCAGAACTGATAAGAACACTGTAAATATGTCCTCGTTCACAGAAATGAACAAATTACACTAAGAGTTTCCATTACCATCACAGTGCAGGGTTGGACTGAGATTAGATGTCTCACCCATTCATAAAGCCACAGTGGGGCCAAATACATGGTGCCCAGCTATAGTACTGATGAATTAATCAGTCTTCTTTCATCTATTATTTACTAGCAGGTGCTCTTAGCTAACAAAATAAGGCAGACTCTCATTGAAAAGACAAATGAGCATGGTTTCCCTTGCCGCATAGCTTGGTTAATCGTGTTCTGGTAAAGACTACCTTTTAAGTTAAGACCAGTTTTCAATAAAACAGTTCTCTGATTTGGATTCCCCAACAGCTAATCAATATGCACAACTCTTTCAACATGTAAAACTATGGGCCCACTGCATGTTATGAATTTTGTTACTAATATCCCTTCTTGTTAGGAGGCCATGTTCATCAACACTTGTAATTTGTCACTCCCTCTGTAAATACAAAGACTGATGACTCAGCTGAGCACTGGTCCTTTACAACACAGTAGAAAATCCGGCTATGCCATCTTTCTCCCAGGTGGGACAGTGGTACAGTGATAGCCTTATGCCAATAATCGATCGCTGTCCTTCCCAGGCATCATTAACATATTATGAAGCTTTTTATGTATCATTACTTTGGTATCTTATCCGGGCCATAGCCCAGCATAAACCGACTCATTCATTTAACTAATGGGACTTGACTGGCCATTATCAAAACAATAGGGTAACGCTGCAGTTAAGACTGTGGATTCGGTTAAAAGTGAAGAGTGTGATACTTATGAAATCCACACAACAGAAAGCCACATAGATCACCTTCTGCGACAATTTCCTCAACGGTCACTTGATATCGTCCAATGATAAAGACCCGTCCGATGAAGGTGCCACCGATGCCGGAACCAGCGCCTCCGGAACCAGGCCCAGAGCTCACCAACTCCCGACGAGTATCAAAAAATTTCTTCATTTCCCGCTGATGTTATCCAAAGCACGGTCAAAATCAAAAATGTATCAGTATCAGTATCACAAGGAAGAGTATGACGATCAAAAATGTATCAGTATCACAAGGAAGAGTATGACTGAATATAACCAATCGCTGGTCGGAAAGATGTTGGTGTTAAAGCTTTAACAGTGTTTCTATAATTGAATGAATAACGCTACAGCTAGCTAGCTTCAAGCTAAATGCTAACTAACTAGCCGGACCCCAGATTATTCCATACACCGCTGTCCGAAGCTCCTTTGCTAACTCATGGTTTGAACAGCAGGCGGAGTCAAATATTGTTGAGAAAATAAAATATAACGTCCACGCGGAAGTCACTACTTTCCACAGTGAAACCGACAGCAGCATTGACTGGCTAAATTAGCCAGGCTAGGAGCTTGAAAAAATAAAAACACTTGTTAGCCGTAGGCTAACCCAGCTAGTTCGCTAACAAGCTAGGTGCGGTGACAGCTGTCAGTTGACAGACTGGCAGCCAGGTAGTGTCCAGTGCAGCTTATTGCACATGTCCACTGTTATCATCCACCCGAAATGTTACTTTGTTCAACAGCTACTCTGTTCGTCCATATCGTAGTACAAAAACAGACCTTCACTGCTTTTGTGCGCCCAGTAAGTTGTAATAAAGCTGGTCAACTAACTTAATTACAGAACTAACGTAGCTACAAACAGAGTAGGTACTAGTGAGAATGAACCTCTCCAGCTCCTATGCGGACTCCGTCCTAGCGGACTTCTCGTGATGAGATTGGTCAAATGAATAACGACTTCCTGTCAAGTTTATTCAACCATAGGCGCCTTTGCCTAGGCTCTGATCCATTGTAAAAATGGACGGGCCCTTAACACTGTTGCCAGGTTGGGCGGATTTCCGATAAACTGGGCTAATGTTTATTTAACTGGGTGTATAAAAATTGATTTTTTTTGTTTTAATTCTTCTGCTGAAAAAATAGAATAGACCACAATAGAAACCATGCTGGCTAGTGCTGATACTGGACCAACACTAACCAGCATAGACCAACACAGCTGTGCTGCTAGACCAGCTACTAGCACTGGACCAACACTAAGGAGTGTACACCAATACCCCTGCTGGAAAAACCAGCATAGACAAAAGTCAAGTCATGCTGATATGTCTGGTTAGTGTTATCAAACAGCCTGAGCATATAAATACAGTTAAAACGAATGTATTATGTTAGTATACTGTAAATACAACAGACATGTTTTAATACCATAGGATCTTAGATGCTACCCACAATTAGAATAATAAAATGTTTTTAATGGCACCTGTATTTTTCTGTGCAGTGACTGAGGTATGTTAGCTCTTCAGGTCAACATTAAAGGGGCTACTGTAATGCTACAGGACACTGAGAGGGCAGTCACTGGTGCTGCTTTACCAGTGTCCTGCCTCCACAGCTTTGGTTCACATTAAGCATCCTTTTAGCAAAGTTAACATTTTACAGTATAAAGCAGAGTCTAAAGAATGTTCCTGTGAATAACATACCAGTTGAAGTTTTTATTAATTTCATCCCTAAAATTTTGTTGCATATTACTCTGGACTCATACTAATACTTTGGGGCTGAAGCAAGCAAGCTTGAATTTAAGTGGTTCCAGTCAAGGTTTAGTAAAGGCTGACCATGAGACTCTTACATTGAGTGGTAGTGTGCAGATAAAAGTACTCGCCATTTTGGCCTTCATGCTTTGTTTTTCAACTGAATCACAATGGATTAATGGGACTTTCTGACATGATCACAGATCTGATTGTTAAATAATCCATGTGAACACACATTATTTTGGGTCAGCATCTCTTACTCAGTGACATGGAACGCCTCATAAGACTTTTTTGTTTGTTTGTTTTTTTACTATAAAAGCAACTGTTGTAGACACCCACCAATGCCAAACAAGGGAATAAATTGTGGGAAAGGTATAAACCTAAAAAGGAAGGTATGTAACTGCATGTCTATGGCAGCAGATGGCAGTACAGTCTCTCACATAGCAACAAAAACATTCCAAGCTTAAAGTATGAATTGATCATCTGCAGCTGTGCTGCTAATTGAGTTCATTCAAATCACAAAATAACATTTTCCCACTAATCCAGTGTAATATTCATTCATGCAGTGATTTTATTTGCTCAGGTCTCGAGGTATCTGCCAACGAGATGGATGCATTAAGTTGTTTCCACCTAATATATGAACCTTATTATGAAAATGCACTTGGCAGCTTCCAGAGACAGTTTCTGTGTGATCTTATTGTCAGGTATTGTAAATTTTTAGTATTTGTACATCCATAGTTACTCTGCAAAAGGAATGTGCAAATTCAGCATAGGCCTAGACCTATGTAATCTTTCCATAATGTTAATAAACCTATAGGTGACTCTAGGTAACTCACTAAATCCATAGCAGCATTTTATTTTGTGCTTCTTGTAAATGTTTACATTTGATCTAAGTGAAACCTTTAAGTCAACTGTGTTGGTGTGAAAGATCATATAAAGTTGATATGTTGGACAAAACCTACACTAATTGAAAATTAAAGAATCAAAAGACTCCGCTACAAAGACACTCAAATGAACTGCTAAACAACCACAAAGAGTCACAAAAATACTCCAAAGACATGCAAAACAATTACAAAGAAACACAAAATGACTGGAATTAGAGAAAAACAAATAGCCACCTCCATAGTAATTTTGTGTCACTGTTACTTTGGTGCGCTGTTGTAGGAGGGGTGGCGGCCTTTTAAATTACATGCTGGTGGTCAGGGGCCCATTATCTCATAATTTGTCCATACATTCAAAATAATTGGATGGATTCTAATTGTCAGTCAAATCTGGCAACACTGGCCTCCATTCTTCAGATTAACAGCTATAATCTCAAAGTCTCCTTTAGAGGTACAGCAATAAATATCTGAGCATCAAATATCTGACAGTTAAGAGAAAGGGGGAGTCAACTGATGGAGAAAAGTGAGAAATTTTTACCTGCCTAATTTGAATTTAGGAGCTTATAGACGAGAAGAACATCTAAAAGTGCTATTTAATGCCACAAAGTAAAACATTCTTGTAAGTCTTGGCATCATCATGCAAAGTATTTTGAATGCCAAATTGTATTTATGCAACTGAGAAAAACTGTAATGTGAATCTGCTGCCACAGCTGTCTCTGGCTGTCGTGACCACATACTGTATAATATAGTTTCGGAGACAGGGCAGGAGAGGTGATGAGGAGCAAAGGGAGACTAATAATCACCTTTGTTTGGCCAAGTATGTTACACACAAGGAATTTGTTTCCGGTACAAAACCGAGGCAGCCATCTGCGGCACCAACTCAACTGATGGCTCTAACCATCAGGGGTAACTTGAGGGTTCAGTGTTTTGCCCAAGGATACTGCTTGAGTCTGTTTTAATTCTCACTTCACCTTTACTGGTTGCAAATTAGAGAGAGAAGTTAGGTAATGCAGCTTTAAATATCACATAGTAAAAATAGCCACACATTGGTTCAGACATTTCACAGCTCTAGGTACAAATGAAGCTCTAAGGCATTCTGTAGGTTAGAACAAGCACTGTTCTGATTTGGTTGTGGCAACAAAACTAAAAATGACTAAAAATAGTTATATTGCTTTTATCAAACATAACAGAGTTTATGAGTAAAACCAATCAGAGGCCTTGCTTGCCTGCATGACAGTGTGAGAACCTCTCCAGCAGGGGTCACTACTTCAACACTACTTAAATGCAGGTATTTCACAACTTTTTTCCCCACTTTCCACCTTTCAACCAACCTTACAAGGATAATTCTCCCAATATTCATTATTTTTCTCAGTAGGAGAGTTGTATTTGTTTGTGTGTGAGTGTTTTAGAGAATCATATTAGGTTAAATTACATGGTAGATATTTGCCTTTTTTATTCTTAAATTCCTGACTACCAGTGCCATTAAAAGTGTTTGCAACACAGATGATCAAGCAATCACACAGAAAAAAAATGCTTTACCTTTCTACTTAAGTGGTTTACATAAAGCATTACGGTTGTAGATTCATATTATAGGGGGGAGGCGAGCGGTGGGTAGAGCAGCCGTCTCCCAACCAGGAGGCTGAAGGCTCGAATCTTGGTGCCTACAGTCCACATGTTGGCACTGCAGATGGCTGCCTCGGTTCTGTACCAGAAACAAATTCCTTGTGTGTAACATACTTGGCCAATAAAGGTGATTATTATTATTATCCTCATACTCTCATTTCTCATTTTGACACCATGTTATGTGTGGTTATTTGTTTACAGAGTACAGGACATTCATTTTAGCACAGTTCATGCCTTGGAACCAGTGTAGTCCTACTTTTAAACATGTGGTGGCCATTTTGCTAAAAATTATCCAGCCATTAAGCTATTTGAGTTGTTAGTGCTCTGCTGATCCAAAAGCCAAGTGTAAACATACTTTGTTCTCATTTTGTGTCGTCCCCTGAGAAACAAAACATCCTTACTATTTACTGTCTGGGTTTATGTGAAAAGGCAGAGTCAAAATAAGCAAGTATTGTGTATGCATATCAGCAAGTACTGGAGCAGAGGCTAATGGTGTCTGTGAACTGGGCAGAGCTACAGTCATTAGAAAAACTGGATCTGTCACTTTGAAAAAGTTCTCACTGCCTTTAACATTAAACCATTTTTCTGTGTCTTAGTAAATTTGTGATCAGATTAGTAAAACGTTGACCCCCAAAATATCTAAGTTTGAGATATTAAAGTGATACTCCTCTCTCTCTGACTGTCGGCTTCAAAGAAAGCTGTAAATCATTTTTAAGTTTCTCATTAACAGAGAGCGAACAGCTGCTTGAATATCAACACACCAATGTAGGGGAACTTGTCCGAGCACTCTTGTGTCATAAACCATTAGAATAACAAGGGTTTGAGGTAGAGTATTTTCTTAATAATAATCCAAAAAACATGCCCACTGCCAAAATATTTTTCCAAGTGTAAATGATCCAATTGATGATTTAACACAGCATAACATTTTCTCAATTCCCCAAAGTCATATTAATGTTTTCAATTCCTTGCCTCACATTTTCCCTCTACAATTATAAAATAACTAAGATAAGATAACATACAGTACACTTATTCTTCCCCAAGGAAATCATTATGTCAACAAACTCAAGTTTAAATATAAATCAAATCAAATTTTATTTATATAGCACATTTATAACAACAAGTCATACCAAAGTGCCTCACAATTACGTAATAAAAGCATGTATTAAATGTAATGTAAGCAAAAGCAACGCATATAAATTAGGTATTGTGATTTTGCAGATTTAACAGGTTTCTAATTATTAGACAAACAGTCTACATAGTATACAAAAGAAAGACAGCAGTTAAACACACACACAACACACAATAAACAGTAACAATAATAACGAATTAAATTAAATTAATTAGTGACATATAGAGAAAGAATAGGTCATAAAAGTTACAATAAGTAATAATAAATTATAGTATAAAGTAAAACTAGTAAAAACTAGTGATTGTGCTGCTCAGTACTATACCTTGCCTCCCTTTACTCAGCAAGTGGCATCAGAGAGGGAGGCACTGCATCGTCTAATGGGGAGGAAGGATCTCCTCACCTGTTTTGTGGTGCACCTTGGTGGTATCAGCCACTTGCTGAAAGGCATAAAGGGGATGCTGTCACTGTCTATAATGCACAACAGATTGTGCAGTGCTCTTTGGTTGCACAACCAGGATGGAACTGGCACACTTGATAATTTTAGTTATCCTGTTGGCTTCAGTTGTTCTCAACCTGCTGCCCCACCACACCACTGTGTAAAACAGGACACTGGCCACCACAGGAGAGCAGAACATCTGCAGCAACATGCTGCAAATTTTAAATAACCAGGGCTTTCTGAGTGAGTACAGTCAGCTCTGAGCCTTCTTGTACAGAGCCTCCATGTTTTTTCCATGTCCAGTTTGTTATTGAAGACTCCAAGGTACTCGTAGCCCTCAAGCACCTCAATATTAGTGCCTCTGATACTGATAGGGGCCACAAGGTCTGTCTCCTCTGGAAATCCTGAAAACTAGAATGAAACATGGATTAATGTTATGCTTTAACCTCATTTTCACCTCAATCCCTGTCAGAATCCTACCAGATGAAATTAATTAAAAGATTTATTTGGTCTCCATTTATTGCAATCTTTGGCTGAAATTTTCTGAGCTCCTCAGCACACTGAAGAAAATGAAACCACTTACCATTAATGGCATTGCCTGACATTTATCTTTCCTTGGTAGCCAAACTCATAGAAATGGCCTTTATCAGCTCAAAATGACCTTTCATTATCTTTCCATTCCCTTTAGGGTAATGTCATACAGTACAGTATGCTGTCCATTGTCTATTGGCTAATTGGCACAATCAGGATTCAGAGCTAATTGTTAAAATGTATTAACTCTAGGATCCTGACTTTAGCAAATACCAGTGGCTCAAACAATACAAACATTACTCTCTCTGGTGGTAATTTAATCTTCACTGTCTGTAAATGCAGAATTGTATTACACAACAAATATATGGCTT
>NW_018127892.1:6306237-6363976 GCF_001952655.1 Monopterus albus | reverse complement strand
AAAAAAAATATATGGTTTGTCCATCCCTACTGTCTAGAATCAAAAACACTCCAGCCAGTAGTTTTAATTAGGTTTTCATCAAGATTGCTGAAAGCAGAGCAAAGGAGGCAGTTTGACATCTGTGTATATCAAATCCCAATCAGGAGCCCACGTCCTGATAGATGGCAGTTTATTGTGGAAAAACAGATCTCACATAATTGTTAGAAGAGGGACCGTCAGATTCATTCCTACCTGCTGATTTGTTTTGGCATTCACTACTATTTTAAAGTAGCTGATTATGAGGCTTTTGGAGTGTGAGAGACATAACATATCCAGATGTGAGAGTTGGAGTCCAGTAGCAGACACACTACACATCTGGATCTCATCCCTCTGTAAGGGAAAGCCAATCATCACATACCTAAGCTAGCACTCTTGACTTTCTTAAGATTCAGTATTGGAGAGGTTCAGGTCTTAATTTTCACACCCATTTGTCAAGAGTGTATAGATTTCCACAGCCATGGTCCAAACTCTGACATTATATAGAGATTCTAAATCGTGGAAGTCAAACAGGCACATTGTGAAAGAAATTTGGCTTTCTGAAGAATACTAACACTGTGCAGTGAAGGCATCTTGTGTATCAAAGGGAACATTTTTGAGGAATAAGATGATCACTTTAAACTGCAGCCTGGTGCTGGTTCATGGCTCATATCATAACATATTGCTGTTTTAAAACCTGACACAATATGCCTTCACACTCTCTGCTTTAGTCTTCGCCCTTTGCCTCAAATCCTTGCTGGTAGTAGAGAACTCTTTATTCGTGGCTGAATCTGTTTCTGAATATTCCAGGACCACGAGTCATGGCCAGGGCTTTCTGCATGTGTGGATTTAACAGCTTTTAGCAGAATTCTCCCAACCTTTTCCCCACTTGATTTTCCAACCCTTTTCACCCATGTGGCACCAGATCCATTTTAGAGAGGGGAAACACAGAAACCAAAGTGCAGAAAATGGAGAGCAGATTGCCTTTCTTCATTTTAGGTTTGGCTGTGAAGCATGTAAGATTCCGGTAATGCCTCAGCACTAGCCAACACAAGCTAATTGCTTTTTCATTCACATGAAGTGCTAATACAATAAATAAAATACTTTAAAACCCTGAGGATAAAGACATTTTTTAAATTGTAAATAAAATACACACAATGCATTGTTGGTCAAAACAAACAAAACAGAAGGGCTCTCTTCTGTTATAGGCACTTTAGTTAATACTTACTGCTATGATGCACCCATATCCTCCTTTCCCAATCTTTGTGGAAGACTCCTAAGCCTGCTAATTGTATCCTGGCAATAGGGCTGTAGCTGCCACTGAGGACAACAAGTTTATGCACATTTTTTTAATTAAAACTTTTGTGAATTTGAGGGTTTTGTCAACATGGGAGAGTTTACACTGTCAACTGAAAAAACTTAGAAAAATCAACTGGACTAGGTTTTTAGGTCGAAGACATTTCACCTCTCATCCAAGAGGCTTCATCAGTTCTAAAAACCTAGTCCAGATGATTTTTTCTAAGTTTTTTCAGCTTCCTATGACCTGGATGACTGAGAATCTGCACAGACATTTTACACTGTCAAATTAAAAATGTAAGTTGATTCTGATTTTGACTGGTGTGTACAGTTAGCTAGCTATCAGCATCGAGTGATCTGGTCAGTGGCTTGGATTTGAACAAGTAGAGTGGTTTTGCCTATAACATTCATTCATTCATTTTCTTCCCTGAACGGGGTCAAGGGGGGGCCGGAGCCAATCCCGGCCAGCAATCAGGCGAAGGCGGGGTACACCCTGGACAGGTCGCCAATCCATCACAGGGCTGCCTATAACATATCTGGCATATCTAATTTCTTATATAATATTACATGTACTGTAAAGCATTTGTGCTATGTACCCATGCTTCATGTCACTGTTCATTGCTGACAGGCAGCTATTCTGTCAGACAATGCAGCAGCAGCTTTTGGATTAGTCTTCTGATTGCAGTGGCAGCAGGTGTGCTGACTGGGAGTGGATAGTGTTGATGACTGTGGTGACAAACAGCCAACCTGCCTAGAAAAATCATGCTATCTGATGGAACTTCTGGCAGCTGCTACAACAGCATTTTCTAGGAAAAGAAAGAAAGAAACAAACAAACAAAAAACATATCAAATCTCTGAACCTGGAGTCTGGATACATAGTATGAATGTGAGCGTGTGTTTTAGTTTTTAGATGACCAGTCTGTGCTTTCAACCCACTTTATACCATGCATCATCCCCTCCATGTACAAATTTTACATTGATAATACAATATAGTATTTTTATCTCTGTGTGAAAAGGTTTCACACCGCAATTGTCTAAGGGTCTCCTCTCCTCGTTAGCATCTCTTATTGGCCCACCCAGTCAACAGTAATCAGTAAGGATCATTTGAGGCAGGAAGAGTGAGGGATGAGGGTAGGAAGCGAAGGGTAAACTTCCTGAGGAATGTGCCTCTTTTCTCCAGCAATGGGTGAAGGGCTTCTTACAGACAGAAAAAGGGAACATTTTGTTCTATTTGTTTTTTTTTCTTTCCTAACATAAAGTAAGAATACCTCTTTATGTTAAAAAAGAGAAGCTGTTGTTTTGGAATAGACTTTTCAGGAACAAGGATGTCAACGCCTTGAGTGACTAGCAGTATATTTAACTTTTTTGTTTCAGTGAGAAAACGTCAACACTTGGCTGTCATATCTGATCATTTATTTCATTTCATTTCTTATTTCATTTACTGTATTTGATTTCAAATCATGTTTTTTTTATTAAGTAGACTAAAAATCAAACCATCAAGCAAAACAGAAAGCATCACTGAGACTGTGTGTTTAATTGTTTCAATGTACAAACTATGGCGCCATCTAGAATAGTCCTTATTGCTAAAATATATAATGTTTGTGCTGGTTTGGATGTCTGAGAGGATTACTAAACCCAACACAGTGAGTAACTGCTGTACATCTTTGCAATAGCAGCCTTACGATGATCCTGAGATCACAATCCCAGTAGGGTAACGTTAATCTTTCAAAAGAGTGACATCTATAAAGAGGTTACTACAGCAAATCAACTAGCTATAGCCTAGTACTTTTATTTTCAGTCATAAATAATACTGTATGTGTATGAACTCGGCAGCGCTGATGTTAACAGATACTTTCAATAGCTTAGTTTTTTGGGGGGAAAATGTAACAGTGCCCTTTGACACCACTTATGATAGCTACTTTGTCCCCAGAGTGACAGGAGCAGATATTCTTACCACTTTGATCACAGCTACCGGCACAACAAATTGCATTCATCAAATGTACACCAGTCTCCTAGTGGATTGTAGTACTGCACTAATGAGTAGTCCTCGGAGTCTTTGGACCTGACCCCAGACTCCTCTGAGTTCCCTGAGCAGCAGCAGTAACCACAGCAAAATACGAAGCCACTGCCACAACACATAGATGGTTTCATTATTTTCTTGTGTGATATGATTGGTTTGGACAATCAACTGACACAGAAGAGTTATCTTTCTACATAATGACGGTTTAAGTGGTGAATAATAAGCTCCTATATCTAGACGAAGATGAATAGCAACCCAGTATTTTTAAAAAGAGCATTTTTATTGTATTACAAATAACAAAATACTTTTGTTGTAAGATTCATCAAGTGATAACAATGATATGATGGTACTGCATTAAAAATTTAAACCAATCAAAATCTACAGGTATCTTGTTCAGGTGTGAAGTTGTGTTAAGCAAAATTAAGCAAAAATATGAAAAGTACAAATGGCCTATTTTCTCCTATATACATACACACGCTCATACACATTTAGGCCGTATAATTCAAATGGATTGAAAAAAAAATACTTTTAGCAGTAAGAATTTCTACACCTTCAACTGGAAAAGTAGAGTAGAAAAGAATCTGCAAAAGTCCATAAGAGTGTAAGAGTTGTACAGTAGAAGTGGGACTACTGTAAGACATCTGTGTAGTATTCATTAAAAACAAACAAACAAAAAACCCTCACTAGAGTTACTCCAGCATGTAATTTTGGATCTCACTCTTTTTTTTTTTTTTTTTTAAGTAGAATGCAATTGAACCAGTTTTTGGTTGTGGTTGTCTTTCAGCTACTAACACAAACAGGGAACATCCTCTGCCACAGAAGTGATACACATAATTTCTTGCAACAGCAACAAACTTACTGGGAAAGAAAGGAGCACAGTTTTGACAGTTATTAGTAGAGGTGACAAACAGGCAAATGCAACCTTTATCAGTAGAAAATCCACTGAAAGGCTTTATGTGTATAATCACCGCCAGAGAGATGGGAGCACTATAAAAGGGAAAAACATCATCTCTGAGCCAAAATTAGAGGGAGGTGAAAAGCGATGTGAGGGAAAGGACATACAAATCTATTCTTCTGAGCAATAGGTTATACAGTGAGTCATTTTGTTTTTATTTTGAAACAGTGGTGACACGGACTTTCAGCTTCATGTAATTTGTTTATATTATCTGTAATTCTACTGCCAGAATTACTTTAATAATTCACTATCCTTTTTCACCAGATTATTGACTATTTACAGCCATCAACTGAATCACTGATGCATAAGTCATTAACACACTGTGAAGTACAAAACACCACATTAATGACTATGTATTACATTTTGTGACTATTTGTGCAGGACATACTTATAGCAAAGGAAAGCAATAAATCTTCTGTACTATACTGATCTGTGTCATATCACTAAACCAACTCAATGCCAAGTGAGCATTATTCAGCTGAAATAGCACATAAACACATCTGTATTTGGTAATTTACAGTATATGCAAATGTAATACATTACTCATTATATGTTAGCCATTGAAAAGTAAACTGCATTGTAAAGCATGCTAGATGCTAGTCACCTCTCCAGAAATCCTGTGCCAAGCTAACGTGTTCCTATCTGTCCAGTGAAAAGACCAACATGATATCAGTCAAACTCCCCATAAACCTGTAAACAAGCTGACCCTCAAACAATCAAAATAACAAAGTGTTCCTGGGATTAATAACAAGCGGCAACCTCCAAGCCTGAGAAATGAAGCCAGTGTGGAAGTGTCAAACCCTGGGGTTCCTCGAATGGCCACTTGAGGCTTTGCTCCATAGGGGGGGTCAATCCCCATAGACTCCCATGTTAAAATGTTCAATTTTACAGAAGAAATAAACATGCTTATGATGACATGGTGGCTTGGGCATCTGTTTCGGATGCCTCCGAGGTGTTCCGGGCATGTCCCACCGGGAGGAGGCCCCGGGGAAGACCCAGGACACGCTGGAGGGACTATGTCTCTCAGCTGGCCTGGGAACGCCTCGACATTCCCCCGGAGGAGCTGGAGGAAGTGTCTGGAGAGAGGGAAGTCTGGGCATCTTTGCTTAGACTGCTGCCCCTGCAACCCGGTTCTGGATAAGCGGAGGAAAATGGGATGGATGGATAAACATGCTTATAGCCTGGTACAAAAACCGATTTTGGTCTCTATAGTTAATTTCCCCTTCCATGACAACTGTAAAGTGAGTGAATTTTCATATAACTCTCTTGTTTAAATTACTAAAAAAGAAAAAAAGTAATGCATAATTAAGGGCGTGGCTGCTCTGAGTGACAAACAGGAGGGTCCAGCCACAGATGAATAGCTGCTAGTTGTCTAGTGAGCTCCACTCACATTCCACCTCTTTGCCCATTTTTGAATTAGCCATAGCTGGTGGAGTGAAGCGCTACCAAGATGGCAATGACCATCTTCAGAACCACTCTTTAGAAAACCAATGGGTGACATCACAGTGAGTTTGTCCATTTTTTATATACAGTCAATGATTAATAACTGTAGGTCAGGTCAAGGTGAAGGTCAAGGGTTTATTGTCATATGCACAGTGAGGAAATGTGCTTCCCGGTACAATGAAATTCTTACTTTGCCACCCACATGAGTGCCACACAATATAAGTGAAATATAAAGTACATACATAGATGACACAAAATCTAAATCTCAAAATCTAAGGCACTGTAAAACAGCCGATGAAAGAAGCATAATGAAAAATACAAGAAGAACACAATATAATGAAGAGAGAATGTATGCTACATGGGAGCTGTGTGTGCAAATATTCAGCAGTGAGTGTGCAATTATGCATGTGTGAAGTGTGTAAACAGTATGGCTGGAATTACATGAGGTAGTTCCTAATTCAGCTGTTTAGAAGTCTGATGGCAGTCGGAAAGAACGTTTTTCAGTCTAGAGGTCCTGCATTTCACAGTTCTGAACCTCTGGCTGGAGGGTAGAGGTGTGAGCAGTCTGTGCTGGGGGTGGGTGGGGTCTTTGAGGATGGAGGCAGCTTTCCTACGCACCCTGTGGTGGTAAATGCTCTGCAGAGATGGCAGTGGAGTCCTGGTGATGTTCTCCGCAGTCTTTACCACTCTCTGCAGGCACTTGCGGTCCATAGCAGTAGTGCTGCCATACCAGACAGTGATGCAGCCCGCCGATGGGCCTTCTTGGCCAGCTGTGTGGTGTTATGTGTCCAGGTGAGGTCCTCACTGATGTGGACGCCCAGGTATTTGAAGCTGCTCACCCTCTCCACTTCGAGCCCCTGGATGAACAGTGGCCGATGACTTCTCCTCTCCTTCCTCATGTCCACTATCATCTCCTTCGTCTTGTCCGTGTTGAGGGTGAGATTATTGTCCTCGCACCATGACACCAGACCGGCCACCTCCCTCCTGTAGGCTGCTTCGGCCCTGCCAGTGATGCGACCTATCACTGCAGTGTCGTCCGTGAACTTCTGGATGATGTTATCCTTGTGGGAGGTGATGCAGTTATGGGTGAACAGGGTGATGGGACTGAGGACGCATCCCTGTGGGGTGCCAGTGTTCGTGATGATGCTGGCGGAGGTCCTATTGCCATGTCCTATTGCCTGTAATGTAATTACATTAAGTTCATACACTGACTACACATACGGTAGACAACTTATTAATGTGACCATTTCAGAAATGAGCCCATTGTTTAAAAAAGGCTTCTATTTTGTTGTGGCAACCATTATATTTTCCTGTTAAACATTCCTTCTAAAGGTCATGATATCTGTATAAGTCCATCATTGTGTATGTGCAGAGTTTCACCAAGAGGAGCTTCAGTCAAAGGCTGCTTTATGCTTGGCTGAAGGAAAAGGTTGACAAACATAAGACAAATGACCAGTCACTGTAAAATGAGATGGATGGTGTGAATTGAAGCACACATTAAGGGGGATGTCATATGCATCAGCAGTGTTTCCTGAGCCAGACATCTCATCTCTGGTCTCCAAAATAACACGGCAGGTTTCTGGCAGACAAAACCCTCCAGATTGGAATAACAAACTGAACAGCAGTAGGAGGATAATGCTTTCTCCTGCTTACAGCCTGATTTCAGAAGCCCTTCATGTGCTACTGCCCATTGTAACCTGATAATTGTAACCTGCAAAAACGGGGTGCAGGATGTAGCTTTTGATGTAGCTAACTTTCTTATTTCAAAAGATCATTGCATTAATATTACTTTTACATTTATTCACCAGCTTTACTGTTGTAATGCAGTCTGATCATGCCACTGCTCTGTTGCATACCATACTTCTCCAGTCTAGCTCTGAATCCCCAGATATTAACAAATAGTAAAAGATGGAAAGTGCTTTCATAACCAGCGGGAATGATGACCACAACTATAAAACCAGGACTGGACTAGGACCAAGTTAATTATTTTCAACAGCTGTTATTGTAAATGTACTGACAATGACATATTACAATAGACATGTAGCTAATGGTGTGCAATGCTATTTATTAGATGGCACAGTCAGTGGTGTTAAAGCCCCAAGTGTGGATGAATTCTTTTATTTAAAGGTTTTAGAGTTGCCATATTTCCTCCAACAGCACAAAGATGTGAAACTCAGCAGGATTAGAGATATTAGTATTGTATACATTAGATCCAGTGTCCTTCTCCCACATCCTGATCTGCCACTTCATGAAAGCTGTTTAAAGAATTAGTCTGGTTTATTACAACATGCTACGGGCCTTATTTATATAGTTTTGGCCCTCAATCCACTCGATAATAATAAAATTGTACCTAATACATGTGCTGGGCTCTGGGAATGGGATGATGTCATGAAAAAGAGGTCAGATAGGACAAAGAACATAAGATAAGTGGGCAGGGTTTACACAAAACTCAAAATGACAAACTTTTTTAAAAGAGAAAAGTAAAATCACTGTACTATCAAACCTCTGTGTTGTAAATAGTGTAAACATCAATTGTTATTGTGTACAACTTGTCTGATAAGGTCTCTTTTGTCTGGTCTGACTTATGATGTTGTGTTTCCAGATCTCAGCAATTACTTTGGTGCCTGCAGTGTTACAATTTGCAATATAGAAATAACAACAAATGAAAATGAAATAAAGCATGTAAATTGAAATTATACTTTGAAAGGATAATAGTCCTAAATTAAGTCTTATTTTTCCATAGTCATTTTAAGCTGCTCTTGAACTAGAACATAATGTCTTATGATAGTGTCAAAGTTGGCTGTAGACTAAATGCAGATGTGGCACAGAGATATTGGTGAGTTTATAGGACCACTCTGTGATTGCTCACTAAACATAGGTAATTGTGTTGAAAAAAAAAAACAGTAACTTGGCATATATTATAGTGGGCATTGTGGGAAACCAATTACCTCAATGTTTGGCTCCATAATGTCAGTCTTTGGGAGCCAGTGTCTGTCTCCATAGTTTTAAGCCATTTTCATCAGCAGGACAGATAAGTTTGATCCAGAGAAAATATGGAAGAATATTCACTGGCCTTTTCAACAAGGGACTGGAAATAACTGGAGGGATTTTATTTCTGCCTCTGTTGACCTAATTCAATAAATCACTGTCTCTACCTATTAACCACTGTTTGAAAGAGAGATGTGTTTGTTTCCTTAAGAACTTAACAGATGTCATCAAACAAAACCTTTTATAAGGAATTTCCTGGTGTTTTTCCTTGGCTGTGGTGGGATATAACTCACAGCACTAAATAAGTGGGTAAAGTGGTGACAAATTGAAACAGCTCCTCCTCCAACAGATAAATGATTGTAGGCAGTGCCAGGCTGGGAAAGGATTAATGAAGTATGAGATTGGGCTGTGTGTCCTGTGCCTATTAGCGTCACCACAAATGTGGAAGCCACAGAAAATTCACTTTACTTGAAAAGAGGTAACTCACTTCACCCCATTGTATTTGCTGGCCTGATGGATCAACACAGCACATCATCACATCATTAATGTTACTCAACAGGCTAAAACCCAGATTTGGCTGCCTTCAGTTGGTGACAGCATGACATACATGGTTAGCATAACTTTTTCCAAGATACTTTGCAGTGACCTCTACACAGGACAATTCGGTGTCCTCAGAATGCCATTTCCCAATCTAATCAGGAATGTTTAACATGTCCTGTAATCATGATAATTATCATGAGAGAAGAGACCAGCACTGAGCTGAACTGTGGTAGAGAGCCAATCACACAGCTGTGTGGTGAACTCACATCCATTAATGTGATGTAATCCCAAGGAGCCCTCAGCTTCTCTCCAGAGATTTGATCACACTTGAATAACCTGGCATTAACCAACCCTGTGGCTGATGCATTACATTAACACATGTAATGTAATACACACCTTAAATGGCTCTTTATGGCATCCATTATCATTTGCCATTTAATAAAGTGGATTTTTTTGCCTTGGGAACTGTAAAAAAACATTAATAAATAAAATGAACTGTGGTGTGAAATAGAAAGAGAGATAGCCTGCAAATGAATGTAATGGTTTAAAAGTTATAATTGGTCTTATGAAAGTGAAGAAAGGGTTATATGTGCCAGTGCAGCTGCTTGTAGCTGTTGCGCAAGACTGCTGGCACAGGCTGAAATTACAGAAGAGACTGTTCTTCTCTGTGATTTATTTTTTCTGTGAATGTCTTTGAAATTAGGTAAGGGTATCAAGAAGCAATGCTTTCCTAGTAAGAATGCAATGTGAACCAAAGAACACAAAATAAATGGCAAAAATATGTGTAATAAGGAAGCTCTTAATTCTGAGATAATCAAGAAGGATTCATTAAAAAAGTGGCCAGTATGCAGATTTATGGAATCAAGTTCATTAACTTTGTATCCAACAGTCCACGTAACAACATTATCAATTATTTAGTCCCTGATTAGGTTATTTAGGAAGCAATTATTACCAATAATTATCAATTACTAGATAATGTGCATTTGTGGTGCTGCACAAATAAGCAAATAAGATGTCTTAATTTAAAATAAATAAATAAAATAAATAATAAAACTAACTACATCACCATCCATTTATAACCTTTTGTGGAGCTTTCAACCATGTAATACATTCTTCATCAGCAGATAGAGTTTGCTCTAGTGTTGCACGATATACCGGTACTAGTATGGTACCGCGGTACTGAGGCATTTAAAACGGTACTATACTGCATTTGGATGGGACCGGTACTTGCAGCGCTGCCGGCAGCGCCCGCCCGCAACAGAGGAAAACAGAGCAGGAAACAGCTTCCTCGTCCTCTGCTCACTGAGCAGCGTGGACTGGAGCAACAAACGGAGCAGGAGGAAAGCTTGGAGAGAGCAGAGACGTTGGAGAGGGAGAGAGCGAGAGAGAGAGAGAGAGGAGCACGGAGAGGAGAATGGCTGCTGTAACAGTCACCACCCCGCAACTTGTGGACAAACGAGGGGCGCGAAGTGCTATATGGCAGTACTTCGGCATAAAAACAAATGAGCAAGGAGAGCCATTTAACGTTGATGCGCCATTGTGTAAACGATGTTTTAAAACATGCATGGCTAAGGGCGGAAACACCCAGACCTGCACACTGAGTTCAGGGAACGACAGGTAATTTACTCATGACATGTGCCCTTTTCAAATGCAATAGTTCAATAGTTTTAAGTGTGCAACACATGATAAAGAGTTCTTATCAAACATAGAAATTTTTTTTCTAAATTTTAATAAAAAAATGTGTTTTTTCAAAACGTTAAATGTGGTTACAGCACAGTCGTTCAGTGTTTTACATACATATTTAGCAATATTTAATATGTTATAAAGACTGGTAACATACCATTTAAAAACACTGGTCCTACTTAAGACAGGCTATATGTAATGAAAATATTTTTTTCTAAGTTAGAACTTCTAACTTCATACTTTTTATTTACTCACACTGACTGTTCTAAAAAAAAATTTTTTTGAGTGCAATAAGAAAAGCCTAGTATTTTGAATTTTATTTTGATGTTATTCTAAGATTTTCTATTAAAATAAAGTCAGTAATGACATTTTTTGCGTTCTCTTTTTATCTGAAAAACTATCCAAAAGTATCGAAAGTATCGAAATACATTTTGGTACCGGTACCGGTACCAAAATGTTGGTATCGTGACAACACTAGTTTGCTCAGTTTCATAGAGATGGATTTGTTGACATACTCAGAAGCAGAATCAGAATCTGCTTTATTGGCCAGGTGTGTCGCGAAGAATTTGACTCTGGTACATCGGCTCTCAATGTGTATGTACATATCCCGATGCAAGGGGCAAGTAAACAGTAAACCAACATAAGGCTGTGTAATATAACAAAATAAGCAGTATAAACAGACAGTAAACAATGCAGACAAACAAAGGAATGCTCGTTGAAACGAGATAAATAGGAATAAAAATAAAGTACTTAAAAACAGAGACCGGTATAAATCTGTATAATCTGTACGAGGTATATTTACAGGTATTGCACTGAGGGTTACTGTCCAGTCATACTGTCGTGGGTCAAGTGTTCATCAGAGTGATGGCCCGGGGGAAGAAACTGTCCCTGTGCCTGGTTGTCTTGGCGTACAGTGACCTATAACGCTGTCCAGAGGGGAGGAGTTCAAACAGATTGTGTCCCAGGTGTCAGGGGTCTGCAGTGATCCTCTCCACCCTCCTTTTTACCCATAAGGTGAGCTGGAGCCAACCCCAATTGGGCAAGAGGTGGGGTACACCCTGGACAGGTCACCAGTCTGTCACAGGGATGACACATACTGTAGGTAAATAACCATACACACTCCTATGGAGGATTTAGAGTCACCAATCAACCTAAGCTGCATGTCTTTGGACTGTAGGAGGAAGCTGGAGTACCCGGAGAGAATCCACAGAGGCACAGGGAGAACATGCAAACAGAAAAGCACTGGATCAGCCGAGGATCAAACCCACAACCTTCTCATGGTGAGGCAACAGCACTAACCACTGAGCTGCTGTGCTTCCCTGTCCCTATAACTGAAGTGGAAAAAGGTGTTTGCTTTTTAATATAATGTGTATTGTTAATCTGTTTAGGAGATGTCTTTCAGCCTGATGTAGTATGCAATAAAACTTGAACTAAATTCAACTGTGGCTGCACTGTGGCAGAGACTGACTCAGGGGATGACCATGGAGACCAGCATGAGGGCCTGAGAACAAGACTGGAATGTCAGTGTACCAAGTCACAAGAAACTGAAAACTGCACTGCCGGGCCTAATATAAATCTCAGAGGCACTATAAACAAATACAGTATATAGGTTTATACAACTATACCTTGTGTCTTGAGGGAAAGGGGTCTTTGAAGATTCTCACTGGTCTGAGCACAGTTCCCACAAACTCCCACTGGTCATTGCTCTTGGTGGGTATGCGTGTGAGATTAATCATACTGATGTAAAGAAACCCAGACATTTAGAAGCTCACAATGGTCTCATGTACCCCCACCCTCCACAACCCACCACCTCCACCCCAAGTCTCCATTTCTCATTGTCTCCTTCAGTAAAAACAACCTCTGTTATCTCCTGCATTGCTGATAATGCTAGTCGTGTAAATCCAGCATTGTTTGTTCAGCCATTATGGACTAAAATCACCAGAAAAGCTTCTGTACTTCTGCTGCAACAATTGGAGTAAAACCCAAGTATAACACAGGTCTGTTCCCCTAGAAATCCATCCAGGCCAGTTGTGGTGAGGCTGCTCCCTGTGCTGGAACTAAAGCTTCTTTAACAGAAACATCAGCATTTTGTTATTCTTGAAGTTACATCATTTATGTGCACTGTGGTATGTCAGGATGCCCAGTCAGCTCACAGTTTCACTAACAATGACTCATTCCTTTCTTTTACACTGCAAAACAAACAGGCTGCACATGGATGTGAGGTTTAGGCCACAAGGTGAGAAGTGAAGTGGAGGTTTAACTTATCTGACATGAAAGCCTGAAAGAATCAATCATCTGATGTAATGTGTCCGGATTTACAAACGGCATTTTACTGAAGCGGCATGCCGTCCCACAGACCTAGGTCACTACCTAAAGCCCAGATGAGACAACACAGCATGAGCTAACAGTGTTTTTGGGGAGAGGGGCTTGTACTCAGACAACATACTAACTACAGCTGTTTTGACAAAGGATACTCTGTTACCTGATCAAAGACTTGCTATTTCTGCTCACTCAGACATGGAGGATAGATTGTGGCTAAGGTTAACATTAATAAATTATTTGATAAGATGACATCATCTAATATGTTTTTGTAATATATGCAAGACTTTGAATTGCTTTTATAAAACTGATCCTTATAATGAATGTGTTTTTATGTCCTGTCAGATTGCTTAGTGTTGGAGAGCAGTTGCTGAACAGATTGCCAACAACGTCACTCATCTACTTTTTTTTTTTACCAAAATGGCTAAGAAAAGTGATACATGAGCAATACAAAACAAGTCAATCTTTTCCCTATAATGTAGCTTTCATGCACAGTGAAAGAAGCTGATTGGCCTCGGCATTGTGATGCTGTCGGCTGTAAGGATTTAGGCTCAAAGCATGGCGAGTTGAAATCTTGCCATCTGGACTCTACTTGCTTTAGGAGCCACAGATGGAGGTGGAGTTTACACAGCACACACAGCAACACCATTCATTCAACACGCCGACATGCGGCACTGGAAATTTCCTTTGTACTGTGATCACATCGAGAGTTAAAAAAAGCTCAGTGGGGAAACTTGATTCATTGTAGTTCTGGAAATTGTCAATGACAACCGTGAGAGGTTGCACCTGTTATAAATTAACATATAGTCTGATACCTTGTATCGTCATACAGCACTGTAGTGCTAGAAGTTATACAGAAGCAGCATATTCTAATAAAAACATCAGTATAACAACAATTCTGACTTTTTACAGTTGCTATAAATTATCAGATAACTCAGAGATTCAACACAGTGAGAAACCAAAATAGACAGAGGTAACATGAATGCAATCCAATTGAATTCAGAGACATGAAATAAAAACTCTTGACTTCCCATGGCTCACTGTAGTTGCCTACATGAACTCTCACCATGTATGAAAAGTGGGTGTTCCAAAAATGCATGAGAAGTCACCAAGGCACAGTTAATCAGCTTTTAATTTGTGGTGTTAACTCCAGCTGAACTCATCTCTTCCAGTGCACTCTCATGAAAAACATTAGTGCACACAGTCTTTATCATTCACTCTATTAAGGCTAAGTGGGGGATGACAATAGGCAGGCTAATCAGGGAACTTTATCTAATTTAAACTACAGACTCTTGGCAGCATGTCGCTGTGTGGGAAGGACCTCTGTGTAAAATCACACAATTTCAAGAGTAGTTACTAGGCTGAACCCTCCTGTGTGTCCATATTTCTGCCCCTCACTTAGAAAACAAAACCATTTCAACACAGCATGTTAAAATAGTCTATAAACTAACATTTGTTTTCAGTTTAGCTGCTTGTATCCTTAATTTCACAGCCCTCACAGACATGTCTCACTTGGTTCAGTGGGTGGGGGACACACCATACATTACAACATAGTTTATGCAATTGGCTTTGGTGCATATTAGACACACACACACACACACACAAATGTGAAAGAATCTGTACATACACTTAAATGAGCAAAGCATATTAAATAATGGACAAAAAATCTGTGCATGGATGCGCATGGGATTATGGTGTGGCACTGTGATAGATGAATGTGTATGCTCAGTAATCCAAGGCAGGAATCATGAACAACAAGTAAGCTACAGCAAAATTGCACATTTCATCAGTTATTATAATCTTAATATTTATTTACTATGCTAAACTGAAGTTTGCTCCAGGTAGCTGTTTCTATATCAACAATAATTAGGTTTATTGACCTTGGTCCCTCATGGCATGCAATAAAAATAACAAGGAAAACAGGACACAGCTCAAATGACAGGAAAGGGAAACTGCTGGAACTATAAACATGGAAAAGACAGAATGTATTCTCTTACTTCAGCACCACAAGAGTAACAGCTCATTTAAATACTGTATGATCAGACTGAACTGCTAAGTTACATATATAAAGCAACACAACAAGAGAAAGTTCATGGCTATATGCTTACATTTTTTAGGGGCACCGGTAACCCCCAAATAAAGTGTTTAGGGTAAATATGGTTGTGGCTCGATAGCATCTCCAATCTGAATCCAGCATCAAGTTAGACATGGAATTACTGATGTGCCCTACTTTTTAATTTTAACCTGTGAGAGTGGCAGTCACACTCTAAAATATAAAAACTACATATACAGTAGGTGTTTATGATTTTACCCATTCTGCTACTCTAATGATCAGTCTTTTTGTCTGGCACATTATTGATATTGATTTTAGTACTATTTATATTACTAAAATCATGTAAAATCTAAAAAAATAACAATATTATCTTTTTATTTGTATTTTAAATACAGTAAAATTTTATTACTAGAGTTGCAAAAGCATTATCTACAATAGTAAAGTTGCTAATAAACTTAATAATGTCCTACAACCAAATGTAAAATCTAAATAAAATAAGCAATAGTCCTGCACTGGTGGAAGTTTAAAAAGAATGTGGTTGTGTGCATTAAAAAAAAAAAAAAAAAATTATACTATCATTGTCAGGACACAACCTCCAATGGCTGTTTAAGGGTTAGGTTTTAGAGTTAGAATCTGGTTTAGGTTAAGATTAGGTTGACAGCTGGGTTTACGGTATATAGCTGTGATGGTGAAGGTCAGGGTCATGGACTCAAGAATGGCTGTCCTCACAACTATAGAAAGACAAACGTGTGTATGTGGAGAAGCTGCTCTGCGTCTTGTCAAACACCAACACAGACTAACTTTGCACACCAGTATATTCAGATTTTCAGTCACATAGGCAAGCAAAGTGCTCACACTGGCAAGTCCTGCCATTGCCTCCATATGTCATCAAATAACTTCTTGATGGCCATTAGGTGCTCATTTGGCTTGACTCTGCTATTTAGTGCCATTAAGGGGACAATTCATCTAGGAACTCCAGGTCAAATCTGTTAACATCAGGCTACTGCAGTAATGGGAAATTGGGATTTCAACAGCCCACAGAGTGAAGGACAGGGAAACACATTCATAAAGGATTAAAGTGGAAGGTGAAAGTTAGAAACTCTGAATAGAAAACTGCTGCCGTGCATAAAAGACTACATAGATCTGACAATACAACACGGGGGCAAAAAGCACTCTACATTAAAATCAGGATGCCAAGTCTTTTTACATTAACAGTGGATCAAATGACTATGTGCAGGCTCTTAAAAGGGTTGCACATATCATGCTACTGCTTGCTTTATTTCTACTAGCATATTGTAGCTAAAGCAGTAAGACAGTTTAACATTTTTTTAATGTATTTGTTATCTAAATACATTTATGTTATGTTTTTATTTTTCAAATATAGCTGAGTCATCATGATACCTGGTGCTGTATTATTTACAGACCAAACCTTCAAGACTCATAGCAATAAGGACAAATAAAGGTTGTCATTACTAAAGAACATATGTAGTGCTGCTTAGTATAGATTTTTAAGCGATCAGATTTCTGTTCGTCTCTGACAGCCATATAAAACACACAGTGGGGCGCTGAGGTAGTCCTGCCAACCTGATCACATAGTCATTTGCCTGTTGCTGATGGCAATTACAGGAGCAATCAAAGTCTCACTGTAATGTAATTCCATTAGAAATCTGTCCTATTGTCACAAACTGTAATCAGTGCTATGTAATCTTGATTTTATTTCCCACTTCTCTACCCCTTGGTCGACCTTGTTGACATTGCATGCGTCAAACCAGTTTGACTAAGTGGAAACAGGATGACAAAATGAACTGTACAAACACGTGTAAATGAATGCAGGAGATTTTGAATGAGAAAAAGACGGTGTATATTTACATGGATAAAATATAAGACTGCCACACCTTCTGATTTTATAGAGGTGTCTACTGGTGTGAGTGCTGGTCCATGTAGTGAAGAAAGCACGGGCTGAGCACTTTATGCCAGTGTTTCTAAAAAAAAAAAAAAAAGGGGGGGGATTATTTGGGCTAAAAAACCTTTTTGACGTGGTTTTAAAAAAAAAAAAAAAAAGGGGGGGGGATTATTCTGGCTAAATAACAAGGCATTATCTCTAGGTTTCTCCAGTTCTGCTGTTTTTTCCCCACATAATGAGGATTGCTTTCCCCTGAGCAACGAGATGTCCTGTTTGCATTTTTGGGCTGGTACACCACTGGCCTTGCCTCAAAGGAAGAACCAGACACAGGCACCGACTGTTCTATTTTTACTGTCAGCTTAGCAGGTCCAAGCTTGTCCACTGCCTACATACTGTATAGCATTAGCAATGCGAGCAATGTGCCAAAGTAAAGAGGAAGCGTTTGAAGAGATGCTATCGTAGGCACACTCTCATGTTTTCACGCCATTCATGTCCCTCAGCTAAATCTGAGACCTACAGCCTCTTCTAACTATCTTCTCTTTAAAACCTACCCCTCCCACACATTTTGACATTCACTTCTATCCTCTTGCTCATTCTGTCTCCCCACTGCAAATGAAGCATAAACTGACCAGTCAAGATTCCTATAAACATGTAGGTAAACAGACCATGTTGCATTAGAAAACAGCGCTGAGGTGTGTCTCTCTAATCTTAGTCTGACCGGTGCTGAAAAGGTGAGCATGCCATGAAACTTGCGTGCAGCACAGGAATTTCAAAACAAAGGAAGGCAGATGACGCCTTCCCCCCACTGGCATCTTGTCCCTTTATCACTAAACCCCCTTGGCATCAACAGAGCAGTGAGAGATACTTTCATGACACTTTCTCAAAGTAATAACACAGACAATGATTTTAGTTTATGAAACATGTTTATAGAACTACAGCATGTTGTTGTTCTCAGTGAGGGATCATTCACTAGTCAATTACACAACCCGGTTCCCCTTCCTCTTCTTTTCTTAGCTTTATCTTCAATCAGCGTGTTAAGGCTTAATACAATATGTTTTACATGGCGCCAGGGGCCGAGCCTTCCAACAAAATCTCAAGGGTGCAGTCACACCAAGTACCAATAGATATTTGCTTCACTTATTCACTTTATTTGAAAATGGCAAAAGGGATAAATTCAGTCTTCAGCTGCAAAACATTTTTCTTCCACTTTACTCAGGAAGAATGTAACACAGCACTAACATATAATCAGTTTTTGAATTTTTTATGCAAGTAAACTATTCACACAGACAGCAGTTACAGTATGGAACAACTTTAGTATTCATTTGGGGCGGCGTTTCTGGCAACATGATGAATGTATAGTCAAGTATTCACACTTCAGTTAGCTGTGTTTTGGTCTCTGCCAAATCATGAAGAAAATATATAGCTCCTTAGCTGCTAAATGCTTCACTATTAACAGTTTGGTTGTGGGCCTGAAAACCAAAACAGTGTTAGAAACATTAAAATGCTCTGTAGAGCTGAGGGAAAACTGTGGTGCGGGTCTCTTTCACTTACAAGTATTCAATACTGTATAAACCATACTGATTATAGCTGATTTAAGACTTTTTCCGTATCTCAAGAGGTCAAGATTTCTAGGGGCTTCTCTAACTCAGCAATCTCTCCTCATGCAGTTGGCAACTCAAAATGACCAGGTACGATTATCTGTTGTATAGGAAGCAAAACGTTCTAGAGAGAAAAAAAAAAAAAGATTTCCCCGACAGATGATGCTGGAAAGTAGCAGAGTAGGTTAAACGAGTGGTAACTTGTCACCTGAAAGCCAATGTGGCACATGGAGAGAACAGAACACTTGAAAAATCTGAAAATATAAAAGAAAGATGCACTTTCTCCTGTGAAGAAAAAAAAAACTTGCAATAAAAACAAACAACCTCAGCATGACCTGAGCATGGAGCCATGTCAATAGGTTTTCAGCACTGCTGATAACAACAGGCTTTTGCAGTAAGCCTGTGTTTGATGGGGCGGTGATAGGCAGAGGGCAAGAGCAATTAGAGTAGAAAAGAAAATGCCTTAAAAGGATATGTCAGGGCCCTGCAATTAAAAAAGTGAACACAAACAAAACTGTGACTGTACAGTAGGTAAAAAGCAAAATGACAGTGAACATTATGAAGGGATGCCTTAAATTTCTGGTGTATGATTTATGTGCTACACTCTCCACTTGTTATAAGTGTAATGATAACATTTTGTAGACTTTTCTGTTATTTGATGATCTGTGGATTTTATTGCTGTGTGAAACAGAAAAAGTGTAATAAATGTGCAGAATAAAGGCATGGACACATAATTCAGTAGGTCTTTTAGAATGACAGCCACATAAATGTAACTGTTAAGCTCCTGTCACTCCTCTAGGGACTTAACAGCCTGAGAATATGCTTTTAATCTTGTACACAGCATGACTATAAAAGTCAAACTACAGCTGAGAAATCAGTGACATTTGCTCCAAACAGAAGAACAGAATAACAGACAAAGTCAGGGAGAAAGAATGAGAGATCTGGAATAAGATTTTATGATCTTAAATATGTTTATACAATGTGCTAATGTGCATATGTGACATTACTAGGCAATGATTTACATGAGTGTTTGACAGACTTTCTGAAGAGACGGACTCAAACGATGCAGTACAAACTATGTTAACTTTATATTATTTAAAGGTGCATATTGTTTTACATGTTGTCTGATAAGTCAACTAACAATGGGACAAGACGTGGCATCTCTCCACTATCCTACCCCCCAACATGACACTCTTCCACCTATAGCCCTCCTCTTGTTATTTCAACTTCTCTACACCGTGTTTTCAAGATACCATCTGTAAATTAGCCCCATGTGCCACTTGGTGAAGGTTATAAGAAGTGTTTTTCACACCAGGAGTAGTCATGATGAAGTGAAGAATGCCATACAAATAAACTATTTACATATTTACAAAACCATGAAAAGACCAAAACCAAATTCTATGAGAACAATGTGAATTACTGATTAGAAACTTTGGGATGCATTCAGAGCATTACCGGAGACATGGCCATTAACTGAGTGATGACTTTTAAGATTTTATGGCAGCGGGTTCTTTATTGCTTGACATGTATTGTTTGTGTTTGTTGTTCTGCCTTGCCCTTTTCTGATGATAACAGCTGACAGGATATTTTAGTCTGAACATATCTGAAATGCAAAAGTTGGCAACCGGACTTGCTTGAGGTGCCTGTAGACGTAAGCTTCTGACCGATTGGTGGATAGTCAACGTCTGTGGAGTCATTAGCACCTTGAGGGCTGCTGAAGTCACATAAGTATCTATGCATCCACCAGGTGGATCATTGCCCCACCTGCCATCATGTTGGTTGTTATGGTCTTATGAGTCGCAGAAGGGAATGAGTGTTAAAGGGCTTAGGGTGGGATGACAGGATTTAATTGTAACTGGCTGATTAGTGGTGCTGTAGACCACCTCATCTGTTTAAAGATGGTTGTTCTAGTATGACCTAGATGTATTCTTTCACTCCTCTTTCAAGCTACCTGTCTTCTCAGGCTAAAATGACCCTTCAGGTACAAATGGAGTGCTGCGTCTTGTCCTGAGGAAGCGGCTTTCCCATGTTGTGCCTTGTGCTTGTGCAGTGGTTGTTTTGTTTCTTCAATATACAAGTCTTGGCATTTCTTGCTACACTGAACGGGACATGATACATTGCTCTGCTTATGTCTGGGTGTTTTGTCCTTAAGGCTGAAAAGCCTCTGGCTCAGAGTGTTCCTGGGTTTGAAATGCACAGGGATCTGTTGTTGGTTAAAGACCCTCCTGAGTGTTCCAGATACTCCAGCAATGTATGGAATGACTGTTTTAGAGGGGTTCTTACTGGATCGTTTTATGATTGTGACAAAGGCCCAGTCGCAGTGGCCACAGGTTTTAAATGCGTTCTTGATGTGTTTGTGCTCCTTCTCCTTCCGCTCAGCCCTTGTAGGCACATTCTCAGCCCAGTGGTAAAACTCCCAGTTTGTGCTCCAGTGAATGATGAGAACCCCAGTAAATGCTGGTTTGTGCATGTGAGTTTCCTGTATGCTTCCATGTCAAGGCATCATTATGGTGGCACAGTCCAGGAAGCCCAGATTATTTCCTCTGACATTCTCCCATGTGAACTTTATGGTGCTTTCCACTGCATTCATGTGTTCTGTGAAGGCTTCCAGATCCTTAGTTTTAATTTTGACCCAGGTGGCTTATGCATATCTGAACTAGTGGCTGGGAGCAGTTCTGGCAAAGGAGTTTGGGGCCCTTATTTATTAAGTGTCTCAGAGTAGGAAATCACTCCTAAGTTTTCAAAATGACATATTTTTGGTAGTACATTTAGGAGTAAAAGTAAGAGCAACTTATCAACATTCCTACGGTAAGTTAGGAAATCACTCCTACATCTGCCAAAATGTAGAAAAGCTCCAGAGGTGTCCTAAGTCATTAGGAGTTGTCAGGAGGTGATGTTCAGACACAAGCACACAGACTTTGCAGGAGGAGAGATGTTTGACTACACTTAATGATGCTGAGCTCATTAACAGATAGTTTGGCCAAAATTCAAAGTTTTTGTGACAGATTCTGAGATGCTTGATAAATATGGGCCCAGGACCCTCTTCTCTTTTGATGTTAAGCAAGAAGTTTAATGGAAAGCCACTCATAATGTGACTCACCTGTGTGAATTTACCTTTATCAGCCCTACCCAGCTCATATTTTTCTAAATCCTGGTGATAAAAGCTGTGTATCCGAGGGAAACATAATTATTTTCAAATAAAAGTTTTAGTCCACTTTCACTTGATTTGATTTGATTTGATTTATTCTTTCAAGCATGTAAAAACAGTTGATATGACAACACACATACACATAATCCAATATCAATTTGCTTATATGTAGTACGTGCTTGAATGGAGTAGGAAGAAGTCAGACTTATCCAGTCCTACCCCATGACATCATCTTACCATCATTGGTTTGCAAGCAGTAAATGATTCACTTCCTAACACACAAGTATTATACTAAAAAAAGATTATAACAGTGTTAACATTCTTACATAATTATCTTCTACACCACACAAGTAATATACTAAAAAATTATTACAAAGTGTTAACATTCTTACCCCACACCCACAATGTTCCATCTAATTAATCATTAAGCCTGTTCTTGCATATATCTTGATTGACACATACCTTTATATTTATGTTTAAACTAAACATAATTCTATTACTATTTTTTATGTCTACACTTAAATTATTCCATAGTTTTACCCCACTTATGGAAATACAAAATCTTTTTTTGGTTGTATCATCTTACCATCATTGGTTTGCAAGCAGTGTCTCTACATAGATAATTTTGTTCTACACCACACAAGTAATATATTAAAGAATTATTACAGAGTATTAACATTCATACACCACACCCACAATGTTCCATCTAATTAATCATTAAGCCTGTTCTTGCTTATATCTTGATTGACACATACCTTTATATTTATGTTTAAACTTGTCAATTCTATTACTATTTTTTATGTCCGCGCTTAAATTATTCCATAGTTTTACCCCACTTATGGAAATACACAATCTTTAGCTCCCCCAATTTTCAATTGAAGTTCATTATCTAGTCTACGATTCCCAAATACCATAAATTTAGTTTTATCCAAATTCAGAGATAGTATATTACTATCACACCATTTCTTTATCTTCTCAAGTTCCTGTGTAACCCGTCCAGAGAGTTGCTGTAGGTTTTCACCCGATGCCCATATGGTAGTGTCATCAGCAAACAAAACCACTTTCACTAAATCAGAAACCTTGCATATATCATTAATGTATAATATAAATAATTTAGGTCCCAAAACAGAACCCTGAGGCACTCCACATACAATATCCAGCTCACTCGATTGGTATTCACCCAACTTCACAAATTGATGCCTCTGTGTCAACTAACTTCTAATCCAATTCTAAATCATTCCTCTGATCCCATATTTTTCTAACTTATTCTTTAATTACTCATGATTGATTGTGTCAAATGCTTTTTTTAGATCAATAAATATTCCCATCGTGTATTTCCTCTCATCCATAGCACTTGTTATGTCCTCCATTAGGTCGGTAATGGCCAGAGATGTCGACTTGAGTCATGTTTGGATCCATTTGGCCACTAAATCCAGTAAATTAAGAATCATGTGCCATTGATGACTCCAACAACTCCAAGGAAACCATTTGCATATTTGCATTTGAATTTTCACAGATTAACCCTGAGTGCTAGGAAAATAATGGATCAATGCAATATCAATGGAGTCTCCTTCATTAAGTCCAAAACTGTTGGTTTTGACAGACTCAGATAATTGTTGCTTTACCTTTGTTAATAAAAAGTGTTTATTTTTTGTATTTGTGGTTTAAGTGGAGACAATTTGTTCTAGTTGATGAAAAGGTTGCATCCTGCACAAGAGCTATTCAGTCAGCTTGACGTCATTAAGTGTTAGCAAAACATCTCTCCTCCCCTGGAGTGTCTGTCTGAACACCACCTCCTGGCAACCCCTAAACAGTTAGGACACTTTTAGACACTTCTACATTTTGGTGGAGGTAGGAGTGATTTTCTAAGTTAGGAATGTTGATAAATTGCTTTTACATTTACTCTTAAATTAGGACCAAAAATGTGTCATTTTGAGAATGTTTGGCTAGTTAGGAGTGATTTCCTACTCCGAGATGCTTGATAAATAAGGGCCCAAGGCTCTGTTTTCTAGTCTGATCGGTGTGTCTACTTGGAGTTTAAAAAAAAGCCTTTGGAACAGTTCTTATACTTTTTCTGTTTAGTAGCTGTATTTTCAAAATAAACAGCATGAAACAGTGCTGCATTGATGACAGAACCACTCCTACTGGTTTGTTTTTGCTGTTATCATCACATTAAATACATTTTCTTCTAATGTCAACATAACTGATCATAATGTGAGTGTGCTGAAAGACAAGGCTAGTAGTGTACTGCAGATGAGATTGAATTTGGCAAGCTCACACTGGCATAATGGCAAGTTGGCAGCATCATGCGCACACTGCTCAGATGAACTTTTTTTGCACAGTCTTGTTCATTATTCCACAGTACTGTCACCTGCAACTTGTCAAAAACAGTGATGTGACAGATTGCAGGCTAAATGTTATTTGTATACTTCTACTGAGCTTCTGCAAGGCATCCTACAGCTAAAACTAACTTATAACTGGACGGGTATTATACAACTTGCTCCTTTCACAGTTGTCAGAAACCATCTAGAGATGAGTATTCCTAAAAATAAGGGCCATACAGCATCTGTCCTAACTTTAGGACTCCTGAGTTTTTGGTCTAAGAGTAATACACAGAGTACTTTAGCACTACAAGACGATCCTGGGGAAAGTCAGATGCAGTCCACACCTGCTCACAATCAATGAAATGCTGCAGGAGATGACAGTTTGCAGAGCTCTATGTGTTTGGGCCATGGAAAATGCAGTTTCCAGTGGAGAAGAACCTGAAATATCTCAGCTTGGTGTGAGAATTACTCAACACCAAGAACACACTCTTCAGACCCACACTTGTTTGACAATTCATTAAGTGTAGGCTACTTCATTATTAAAGCGGGCAGATGTTTTAATTTAATTCAATTCAAATTTCAATTAGTTTAATGAAATCTTTAATTTGGTTTAATAGGTCTAATTTAATTTAATTTTAAATCAATCAAATTTTACATGTTTAAATGTCACTTTTATTTAACTTTTAACATAAAATTTAATTAGCTTGAAATTTAATTTGTTCTATATAATATTAAAATGATTTGAATTGAACTGAATTTAAAGCATGAAAAGTTGGGTAAAAAGAACAGGTAAAATTGCAGTAAAGTATATTATTTCTGTATAGCATAGTATTCCATGAAAACACATACAACACCTACTTTATATACTTATGAGTTGTTTAAAGATAAAACAGACTGATCTGAGACTGATCTGCTACTGAATACATATCACTTTTCTGTGTTTGTAGGATGAATCTCACTGGAGGAATGTAGTACACAGGAGACATGCTTTGCTATGATACGTACTGAGGGTTTAGCTAAGGTCAGACATTAATGGATGAATAGAAGTCAGTGTACTGTCTCCACAGTTCTTAAACAGAACAAAGATGTGTGTGTACTAGTGGGGGGTGAGGGCAGTTATAGATATATGGGTGTGTGCTTGTTTCATTTGTTCTATCATGTGAATCTCTGCCTATTATCTGTAAAGGAGAAAGTAGCATTTTATGACAGTTATTCAGAGAGGTTTCTTAATGATCCTTAAAATACAATAAGTGATTTGGTCTATAATGAGCCCTCTTAATGTGGGTGGTGGGATGCAAAGTAAGATACAATGACCTGCCTTCGAACACTGTGGCTAGGGCACTGCTCGCCCATATGTAAATGACAAGTCAGTGGAAACATCTGGTGACTGCAGTATGATCACTGAGGATGCAGGCCGCTCAAAAGGGGTTCTGTGAGCCCTAATAAGGCCTGTTTATACCCCTATTACAAAAAAATAAAAATAAAAACTTGTAAGGCCAGACTGACTGGTTTCTCCTGTCTTAATTATTATGTATACAGTGGACTGGCAGCCAGAGAAAATGGGTGGTACACCTTATTTATTAAGTAAGGCCCAAATTGCTCACTCACACTGGACTGGGTTTTGACATTAGTCTGGAAAATGAGCGTATAAATGTGCCTCTCTCAGTGTGACGGTACAAACTGTTCATTGGAACAACACATCACTGCACATACTGCAGAGTGTCTCATTTCTTACTAATGTTTAGAAAATTAGAGCAGGACAAGGAGAGTTTCTCAGGGAAAAGCTTTTGCTTGCAATAATCTAAGCATACAAACTGATACAAATGTGGTATAAATAGAACAAAAAACAGCAACTTCACAGGTTTAAATTTTGCAAGATGCCATAACATGAAATTTTCTTTTGTGTTTGTAGTTTGTGATGATTTCTCAGACAATGATGACTGGGCAAAGAAGGTGAGTCCTAAAACTGCCCATATCTTCCCACCCTGAGCATGATGTTCATGTCAAATCTGCTGAACTATATCTCAGTTTCATAAGCATCTGCTCTGCTCTGATCTCATCATTCAAAAACTAACATATGGTATAAAGTGACAAAAAGAGAGGTGGTGTCAAGATGTCTCAGGGTTTTCAGGTACTTTATGTCTATCAACAAAATAGTATAGTTATCAGTATGAAGGATATGAAGGGAAGCTAGCAATAAATGAAAAAGATGTGTATATAACAACCAGTATGAGTAAACAAAGACAAAGCAATGTAAAAGATGTATAACAGTTTGGTTTCATGACGATACAGATGTGTTCAGTGTAAGGGACATTGTTGCTCAGTAGTTAGCACTGTTGCCTCACAACAAGATGGCTCGATTTCACCAGCTGGCTCTGGACTTAGTGATGAAAATGCTTTCCAATGTTTTCTCCCACAAAAACAGGCATGTTAGGCAATATTTCCAGTTTACCTATGAGTGTTAGAGGGCTGTATGTCTTTATGTGTTAGCCTTGTGATAGACTTGGTGCACCCCCAGTTTATCACAGCTATAAATTGCAACCTCTGTACAACCTGCCACCATGTTCTGTTGTTGTTAAAAATTCCTGACATGAAGTAAACCCAGGCTTAAGTAGAAAAAAGGAGCTCTAGATGAAGGTATGAAGAAAAGCATAGTATGTAAGTGCTGTAGGCATAAATATATTGGTGTGCAAAGGTGTATTACATTTAAGTGAACCAGTTTACAAAGTTAGAATTACCTGCACCCATATAGCCAGAAAAGAAAGAATGCTATATAAAAACAAAAGTGATGTAAATGCAGCTACATCGATCCAACCCTGTACAACCATCTGACAAACACAGTTACATAAAGGAAATATGAGTGCCTTCTTTTGTACATGTTCCTGTTATAAGGCTTGCTTTCTACAGTTTGCTCTTGTGCCCTTTTTTAACCTCTCTGAGCTCAACTATTGTTTTGTCTCACATTCTTCTTTTCTACTGATAAGACTCTCATCAGATCTCCTACAAGACTAATCTTTATCTGGCATATTTACCTGACAGAGGATTTCACCTGCTGCTGAAGCTTACCTGGGGCGCCATCAATAATTCAGTGAGATCACAGGTGGGATTGAGTAATTGTCATGAATAATGTCAACTAGACTCCCACCGACTGTAGAGGGCCAACATGCTGACACTAGCTGGAGTCATTGTCCCCTGCAGGTCCAGATGGGAGCTGAACCAGAGCCATTCTCTCTGTCTGTATGTGTGTAACCCTTTTGCCACCCGGCTCGTTATAGTAAGGGAATAGCTACTTAGTGCATACCCCTCTAAACTCAAAAAAACAAATTGGCAAAAGAGACATTCCAATGTAAGAAACTTTGTCTAGGGTTCAGTATGATCCTCACCTTTAAAACATCAATTGGAGATTTCCCAGAAATGATACTACTTCAAATAACTCAGAATACGTATGTACTTTGTTAATTGTAACTTATGGACAATTTTTCCAGGGACTGTTTCACAGTGTAGAAACAATTAACACACACAATAAACACAGTTCAAGGTTGTGTATTAATTAAACAAACATTTACCACAAATTTACCCAGTTCAAATATGAAATAATATTTTAAACCCTTGAAATGATGTTTTAACCACAAAATCAACCTGAGTGCACTCGTTTTTGTAGGCTGGTGTAGGTAACCCAGTCCTTATTATAGCAGTTATTTGGGTCACTGGTGGAGTGTCATGGGGTGCGAGTGCCCGGGCCTCCAGATGGTGTGAAGGTTCAAATAATGTAAATCAACAATGTACAGGAATGCTAAGTCAGTTGAGAGACTAATTATGTGCTAACATTAAAGTTATCTTAATTTTACCTCCTCACAGGTTATAGTTGCATTAACACCACCCTCAGAGCATGCAAATACTGCCATTGCCGTGCCTTGTCCAGTTCTCCTTCGCCCGTTCCGCGTGTCTTCTCTCTTCTTCTTCTCCTTTTTTTTCGGTTGTCTTCTTTTGTGGTACACTCAAAACATTGCAAAATAATAGAACATGAGATACGAACAATAAATTCCTCAACACCCATATAAAACGGTTATAACACTGTGCAACTGCATATTTCAACCCATCACAACAAACCATGAATTTCCTAATGATCCACCATGTGACGAAAACAAACACCCCAATGCATCACCACAAAGACAAAACACGCTCTGGCCAACAAAAGAAACCAACACTCTGATTCTGTGAATAACCAGATTACTACATGTGCCTGTGTCTCTGTGTCTGGCGCCAGCACTCCTGCCTTCCTCGCTGTGACACTGCTTCACAGGATGATAGGATGCAATGCACTTCTTTTATTAAGACATAGAGCTTGTGTCAACCTCTGTCTCTAACTTATTGTCTGACTTGAAGCAATAATGGCAGACCTTGCGGCTGTATGGATTTTTAATAGCATGTTGTAATAGCCATCGTGAACAGTGTGGCAGATTTACAGCCTTGTACCGACTGAGGTTCATACTGAGACCTAAGGAGTCTGATGTGAATATTGCAAACAGAGGGACGAGGAAGGTCACACTTGTTTTTGGTTTAGTGTTTACCAGAGGGAAATGCTAGCGTGCTTATTACTCATAAAAGCACTTTTTTTAAAGAGGGTACTTCAATTAAATGGCTTGCTGCCTCTAGCGTGTGTCCTGCTTTGTTCTTAAAGTAGCTTGAAACATATTTAAATAGAAACATATTTAACTGCAGGAAACACAATGCTAGGACTACCTAGCGCGTCATAAGTAAGTCTAGAAGGAGCTTTCCTAAGTCGTTGGGATTTCCTGGTCTCACTACCAGCCTGTAAGTCACCTTGTGAGTCAGGTTCTGGCTCCAGAGTTTCTATCTCAATATTACTTAAATCTTGCAAGACAGGTTGTCCAACTATGTCAGATCTAGTCCCCTCTTCGTCAGCGATTTACAACTCTTCAGCCTGTTTATCAGGCTGAATATCGAGATCTAGACTGAATGGTTCCAAAGTCCCTTCGTCTTCCACAGTGTCGCACATGGCGAATGGCATGTCATACCATACTCCAAGTCCTTCATCTTCGGAATCAATGTCTTCACCATCATTTTCCTGGTCTGACATTTCAGGGTTTGCAACTAACTTTTTGTCATTGTCTTTGTTCTTTGGCTGTTGAGTCCTCCTTCCTATTTTCCTCCTCAGAACAGGGTCTTGGTTTTGCACTGGGTCAAAACATACTTTCTGTCCCACGGGCAAAATATGGTTGCGATGGAGTATTTTGACAGGCCCAACTCCATCTTCTGGTTTCAGCCGAAACACAGGTAGGTGTGACATTTGACTTTCCACAACATAAGGCGTTGAAACCCAGCGGTCTGCTAGTTTATGTTTCCCTTGTAAGCCAAGGTTGCGGATGAGAACTCGATCTCCAGGTAACAGTTGTGTGAACTTTACTTTCTGATCATATCTTTGTTTGTTTCCTTTATTTTGTTTAGCCGCAGCTGACTCGGCGAGTTCATAAGCAGCTTTCAGTTCTTTTCTCATGTCTGCTACATACTTGAGGTATGTCTCTTTGCGTGTGTTGTCACTTGATGTTCCAAAACACAAGTCCACAGACATCCTTGCTTCACGCCCAAACATAAGATAGTATAGGTATACAAGAAACTAATGGGCTTTACTAACAGGATGTGAGACAGACTGAAAAACTAATGGGTCATTTTTTAATCTTTAATTTTACCCCACTTCTTTGTGAAGCATCTCACATTCCATACCCAGTCAGAAACAGTGCTGTATAGAACTAGCATAAAACTGAAAAATAGTATTATTTGTCTCAAAAAGTGAACAGTGGTAGCTGTTGACATTGAACTTACTGCTTATTTAAGAGTCAACAGAGTCAATGCTGAAACAGGAAGTGGTAATGATTCTTGGCACAGTAGTCTTGGATCTGCACAGCTTTTGATTGTGTTGCTTGCAAAGCAACAGGTTGTGAGACAGTGCACCTTACATCCGCCAGAAAACAACTGGTAACAAGTAAAGAAAGCACTAACTGTTATTGTTAACTGACATACTTCTGACATCTTAACAAATGACTGAGCATCCTGTTGGGATCCTGTGCATCCAGCATGCTGTGCAACTTTGATTACACATACGGTATCTCCATAAGACTTTTGAGGGCATTCACAATTGACCTGTTTTTAACAACTTGTTTAAACGTAGCATCTGCTCCTTCAGCTTTGTTTTTGTAGGCTGGTGTAGGTAACCCAGTCCTTATTATAGCAGTTATTTGGGTCACTGGTGGAGTGTCATGGGGTGCGAGTGCCCGGGCCTCCAGATGGTGTGAAGGTTCAAATAATGTAAATCAACAATGTACAGGAATGCTAAGTCAGTTGAGAGACTAATTATGTGCTAACATTAAAGTTATCTTAATTTTACCTCCTCACAGGTTATAGTTGCATTAACACCACCCTCAGAGCATGCAAATACTGCCATTGCCGTGCCTTGTCCAGTTCTCCTTCGCCCGTTCCGCGTGTCTTCTCTCTTCTTCTTCTCCTTTTTTTTCGGTTGTCTTCTTTTGTGGTACACTCAAAACATTGCAAAATAATAGAACATGAGATACGAACAATAAATTCCTCAACACCCATATAAAACGGTTATAACACTGTGCAACTGCATATTTCAACCCATCACAACAAACCATGAATTTCCTAATGATCCACCATGTGACGAAAACAAACACCCCAATGCATCACCACAAAGACAAAACACGCTCTGGCCAACAAAAGAAACCAACACTCTGATTCTGTGAATAACCAGATTACTACATGTGCCTGTGTCTCTGTGTCTGGCGCCAGCACTCCTGCCTTCCTCGCTGTGACACTGCTTCACAGGATGATAGGATGCAATGCACTTCTTTTATTAAGACATAGAGCTTGTGTCAACCTCTGTCTCTAACTTATTGTCTGACTTGAAGCAATAATGGCAGACCTTGCGGCTGTATGGATTTTTAATAGCATGTTGTAATAGCCATCGTGAACAGTGTGGCAGATTTACAGCCTTGTACCGACTGAGGTTCATACTGAGACCTAAGGAGTCTGATGTGAATATTGCAAACAGAGGGACGAGGAAGGTCACACTTGTTTTTGGTTTAGTGTTTACCAGAGGGAAATGCTAGCGTGCTTATTACTCATAAAAGCACTTTTTTTAAAGAGGGTACTTCAATTAAATGGCTTGCTGCCTCTAGCGTGTGTCCTGCTTTGTTCTTAAAGTAGCTTGAAACATATTTAAATAGAAACATATTTAACTGCAGGAAACACAGTCGTGAGTACTCCCAAAAACCACAAACAAAGCTCTCTACTGTACATGTTGAAGAATTCACAGTTAATGTTTTAGATGAAAAATGTTATAGAGGAGGATTTCTTTTAGTAAAGTAGAACCTTAAATTCACCATTCTCCCCCCGCAGTATACACACATGTATGACAAACATCCCTATATCACCATACGTTGGAAGATGTACATGCATGTACAATTTGCACTGATGTTCTAAACAAGTAAACAATAAAGTACAGAATGAGTGACCACTGTAACAGAGTTAAAAACAAACCAAACATTGACATGATCACTACTCTGGGACTCCCTATGACCCTGAACAAGATGAATGGAAAACGAGATGAAGAAAACAAACACATACTACATTTCCCTGGCGTAAACATGAAATTTTACAGTGTTTATCATTATTTTATAGATTAACCAATTAAAATATTATTGGAGTTTAAAAGATAGAACCTAAAGTTTATTTAATTGCCACTGAAATGCAGATTTAGTTGGGATTCATTTAACGGGTCACACCTAATTTCTCTGCCTGTTATATTCCATCTCATATTTAATTTGTCTGCTTTAACATTTACAGTAGTTTCTACTGTGGGATCACTTTAATTGAAAGACATCTCTCTTTAATGTAAAAACGTCTTAGCAGTGTGCCACATAAAAAGTAACCAAAGATTAATCTACAGAGCAACAGCTTGAGCTCTGATTGGCCAGATGCTACATGTCGGTAGGAGTCTGGCCCATCACAGCCCCTACACAAACACAAGAAGTTTCTACTTATTCCAGTGAAACACTCAAGCTTTACAATACTAACCTCGAAAGTGAATATTAAGAGAAGGAGACAGAGAAAAAGATGCTATGATTAATATTATTATTACATTTTACTTCCATTTATTACTATAAAGAATATGAACTTGGGATCAAAAGCATCTGTATGCATTCAGAGTAGTTTTCAGAATCAAATACTTAAGATGGCCTTAAAAATAGCTGGACAATGGTCTGTGATGACCCTCTGGAGAGTGTATGAAAGGATGGAGGCTACTGATGCTGTAAACCCACAGTATTCCCTGTGCACTGCCTCAGAAAACCTCAGCATGTGGTTCCACTCAGAGTATAATGAGTGTCATTTACCCACGACATGATAGTAGCAGAAGACCGAACAGCTTGGTCTCTAAACCACCATCCTCTCACATCAAACCATGGTTCACACAGAACAGGATATCTACTGGCAAAGGAACGGCTTCTTGGGTTTTAACCCCCAGAGGATGCCTATATGTGGACGGAATGTTCTCTGATCAAACGTGACTTCCGTTATTTATTTTCTTTACATTCTTACAATACATACGGTACATACACACACCTACACACACATTATATACAGTATATATATGTGTATACTTTTTTTTTTTATTTTTTACAAGTCAGAGTAGCGCCATCATTAGCACTCTGGAGTCTGAAGTTTTGTTGTGCATTTGCAGCCACCCCTTCCTCCTTCCAATCTTGATTAGTTTCTCCAGCTAATGGAGAATTTCCTGAGTAAAAAAAAAAAAAAAAACTCACAGGAGGCATCTATAAACATCTGATGTACAGTGATGCAAACTGCCCCGAAGGTGTGACCTGTGAAACGAATCCCAACTAAATCTGGATTTCAGCAGTAGGCCTTAAACATATAGGATCATGAACATAAAACAGATTGTGCACTTACATGAAAACAGTAGTCTTTCTTAAATGGAACAGCTTGACCTCTTTCATTTGTGTTTACATTCATGCCATTGGCTCCTGTTCTACATTTGTTTGACAAGACAAAGGCATCAAATGATCCGTTTCTCCCTCTGGTAAGGCGCTGTTGGGCACTTCAGCAAATGTAAACATTTTGAGGAGCCACTCAATTAAAAAACATCCACAGCTACAGTAGAGTTTTAAACAAATGGCCTCAGTACTATTGAATATGAGCAAACTCTGATGTCTGCAAAATTTTGATCCTTAGGCTTTTGCCATTGGCAATGAGTAGTAGAATGATTGTGTGGACTTTTCCAAGCATGTGAGTACTGGCAAAGAGCAGATGGACTGTGCTGTGAATTGTAATGTAAGCTTATAAAGGCCAGATGACTGCCACGGTTCAGGTCTTCAGTATAAGGTGTTGGTCTTAAAGAAATATCAGAGGTTTTTGAATGCAAGCTGATTAGAACACATCATCTGTGACATTTCCATAGAAAGGAGGGAAACATTGCCAGGTTACAGTATATGTGGATAGCATGTAATGTAATAAATAAACAAACTTCTCTGATGATTTTAAGCCACCACAAAGTGAGCAAACCCTGCACTGTTCTGCACACTGTAAATTGGGTTTTCTTTCAGGGAAATATACAGCTCATGTCAAATATATCTCAAGTAACAACTCATTTCAAACAAAGCAGGGAGCAGGCAAGAGCGTTGCAGACATTTTAGTGACATATGGTAGGACCATCTGAAGCATCTGCACATGTTAACATACAAAATGTTGCATGACTAACAGATCAGACATCACACGCTTGGCCTTAAAATGCATCATATGTAAGAAAATTCACAAGCTATTATTCAACAACAATAGTCTTCTCGGTTGTACCTAGTGCCTGTAAAAAAATTATTCTTGCAAATAACTTATGTAACAGTTGATTCCACTATCCACAACATAACTTGCGATAGCTGCCACGCTTGAATGGACTAGAACCGGGTTCAGATCCACCAATCTTCTCTCTCATGCAATGACAAAAAGTTCCATTGCGGTATAGAAATGCAATTAGATACGGCCCCTTGGTCATCGAGTAAATACAACATTTGTTTTGCTTTTGACTGCTTTTTCTTTTGTGAATACACTGAAAACTCCACAACTTCCTGTCAGATAAGTGACAAAATGATCAAATAAATAAACACATATAGACACACACACACACACACACACACACACACACACAAAACACAGTTTGATTAAAAATCTGATTCTCTCTCAAAACTGTTTTAGGAGTGACTTTTATTAACAAATACTGATACAAACATTCCCACAGGGTGAATGCATGTCCAATATTCACTAACTTTTCAATAAAAGAATCACAGTGAAAAAAAAACAACATATATATATATATATATATTCACTGAAATATTCAGGGAAAAAAATCAGCGCTGCAAATGCTGCATAACTGCCAACAAATAAGTAAATTCCCATGTGAGTACTCCCTTGATTTTACTTTCATGAAGTACAAGTAAAATGCAAAGTGGGAATAAATGTGGAGCAATCACAGCTGCAGTTGTAGAGCTGATCAGACCAAAGATGGAGCTGCTTGGTGACAAGACAGCTTCGCACCGCTGCAGAGCGCTGGATATCTGAAGTGAATCACATGGAAGGCATTTGCCTGATTGTTCCTCTTCAGTGCACTGGTTTGAGTAATGGTGAGATAGTGATCTATTATTTTCTTTTACAGCTTTGAGTCAAAGCGAGGGCACTTATTTCCCGTTCTCTGGAGTTGTGGGTGCCTCGTGCCTTGTGGCTGGCGAAGTTGACCACAAACTGTATTACAAACAAATGTTTAGATTTGTATATTTAAAGTGAAGATAATGAATTATTATTATTAATTAAATGGCTAAACTCACCAAAGTAATCCAATATTTTTATGTTTACCGCAAAGCTGGTTTTCAAGTGAATGATCAAGCATGTTGTTGATCCTTGGAAGTGTATGTTTGACATAATCCAACATCATTTGACAGAAATTTTACTGCACTGAGGTAGGACTAGTTTTTTTTGCCTATAGTTATATACTACCAGTCAAATGTTTAGACACACTTTTCCACTGAACTGAACTGGGAAAGTGTGTCCAGACATTTGACTGTTGGTGTATGTCTGTGTATGTGATTGTTCACATGTGTAATTCTATTAGGGTATGACTTGGCAGACAGGCACACTTGTTAACTCCGCCCCTCTGCATTCAGACAGGGTGTGATTAGAGCCAATACAGTCTTAGGCAACCTGTGCTGAGAGAGAGAGAGAGAGAGAGTAAAAGAAAGAGTGGCCAGCCACCCCAGTGCACTCTGGTGGTTCTTGCAACAGCGTCAATGTTTGCTTGATCTCCAGACAGTCCAACTGTGGCATTCTGGCTCATGCACGATTCAACAACGCTAACTCCCAGTGGATGTTTTTAAATGGACACAACTAGGTTTTTTTCTCCAAAAGTTTTTTCCTCCACTTGATATTTCAACATTTTTTCCTTGGATTGACGAAAGCACTGTAGGTGCGTGAACTAATATTGTTTCAGCTTTGTTGACAGTTTGGATACATCTTTTTGGAGATCATGTTGTTGTTGCCAACACCAGAAGAATTTCCACAAACAATCATCTCTTAGGAAACATGGAGAGCCGCTATTGCCTTTTGAACACTGCCAAACAAGACTCCCAGGATGTTAAACGTAAGCAATAACTGCAAGGAATGACTGTTATTTAGTATGGAAAACATAATCAACTTTTTATTTTGAGGAGATTTATGATGCTTGTAAGAAGTGAAGATTCTTCAGTTTTGTTAACTTTGACGTGAAAAACACACTTCCAGTTTCTTCTGACTGAGCTGTGCTGGTAAATAATGGATGGCAATCTGAGCACGTCAACATCCTTGGTGGTCAACCTAACAAAACCTTATCATGATGCAGCAGGACCCTGGAGCCTCATCCTATTGGTCATCATCATACTGACCATAGTGGTGGGAAACCTGCTGGTCATTATTACTATAGCCCGCACTTTGCAGCTCCAGACCACGACAAACATCTTCATTACGTCCCTGGCATGTGCAGATCTCATCATGGGCATCCTCGTAGTACCACTGGGGGCCACAATTGTGGTGACAGGCAACTGGCAGCTCAGTAACACATTCTGTGAGTTCTGGACTTCTGTGGATGTCCTGTGTGTGACGGCGAGCATCGAGACGCTCTGTGTCATAGCAGTGGACCGATACATAGCCATTACAAGGCCGCTCCGACACAAGGTTCTACTCAGCAAGTGGCGTGCCAGAGCAATAGTTTGTTTAGTGTGGGTTGTCTCTGCCCTAATTTCCTTTGTGCCGATTATGAAAGGTTACTGGCGTGCAGCAGAGGAGCCTGAAGCACAGAAGTGCTACAATGATCCTGCATGCTGTGACTTTGTGACCAACTGGGCCTTTGCTATCATATCTTCTATAGTGTCCTTTTACATTCCACTGGTCATAATGATATTTGTGTATGCAAAAGTCTTTCTAATAGCAACACGGCAGGTCCAGCTCATAGGTATGAATCGCATGCGTTTCCAGAATGAGGGTCCAGCAGCACAAGTGCCAGTTGGCCCTCACAGCAACAATATCCTGTCATCGGGGTGTGCGAGTTCCAGCGGCTGCAGCAGTGCACTGAAGAGAAAGAGCACCAGGAGGAGGCCATCACGGCTAATGCTCGTCAAAGAGCACAAGGCCCTCAAGACTCTGGGTATCATCATGGGGGCGTTCACTGTGTGTTGGCTGCCATTCTTTGTCGCCAACATCATCAACGCTTTTAACAGAGATGTTCCCTCTGAGAAGATTTTCCGACTGTTAAACTGGCTGGGTTACATCAACTCTGGCCTCAATCCTATCATCTACTGCAGGAGTCAAGAGTTTCGTATTGCATTCAAGAACCTGCTGTGCTGCCCATGGCTGTCCACCCTGAGGCTCAATACTTTCTATAAAGAACTGCGGACTCGCTGCTCTTGTTTTCTGTGGCAAGCTGAATCGGGCACTGCTGGTTCCTTCCAAAAATCTCCAGCCTGTAAGACTGAGAGAGAAGAGAGCCTCACCAGTGCACAGGAAAGCAGCAGAAGTGAGACAACTTCCTCTGCCCCTCTGCAGTGGAACGGCAGCACACAGTTCAGTGACTTATCAGACCCAGAAACCAAATTGTAAGTTCCTTTGTCTTATCTTTTTTCCACATACAGTTCGTTCTTAACTATGATGAACATTTAAAAAAAAACAGTCCACTTTCTACACAAATATTTCTCCCTATTCAGGTACAGAGTGAAGTCAGAGTATAATTTTGACAGCTCATGCACACCTACTGACAGTCAACACAGTAGACACTATTGTTCACGGCAACACACCTACCAGCCTCAGTGGCAACATGCTGGTTTTACACAGTGTTTTAACCTTTTAATTGATAATATAATTACATTAAATCATTTTACTACTACCTCTGTATACTATATTTATTATGTTATGCAATCTTATAAGAGAGTAGCCTGTAGACTTTTGTTCAAATCACTATGAAAGTGAAAGGACAGAGCACAGAGCTACGCATTACATCAGTGATCTGTCATGTGACTTGTAAGTGGCTCATTCACAGTGTGAAGACTTTCAGTGTAGAATCAGTGTCATGGAGAATCAAACAAGTTATGTTGTCGACTGCTTCTGGACATCGTGTTGTGGTTTAACAGAGTATTGCACAGTGATAAGAACAGAAACACATGTGTACTGTGTTTCATTTTGACAAATTATGTTTACAAACTAAATAATCAAGACGAAAAAGCTAAAAGCTAATGATAATAAAATGATAGTTTTCTAACAACTTCTAGTATCCACTACATGCCACTGATTTTTCATGGAAATATGAAGTTTTAAACCTATTTTAAACAAGCTTGAATCAGGCATCAAATGCTAAACAGTGTCATTTTACATTGTATTGTGCTTGCTATTTATAACTTCATGAGTGACATACAGTATGCACAGTACAACATGTACTAGACAATCAGGCTTTTAAATATAATTAATCTATACTTAGGAATACAGACTTATCTATATATAAATTTGGAATTCACTAAAAAACAGTTGTTTTATTCCCCACTGTGCACTCAGTGGAAGTCGAGATCCATATTTAGACATCCTCCAATACGTCAGTTTGCTGCTGCCTGGGAGCAGAACCGATTTGAGTGGAACAGTGCAGGAAAAGAAATCATTTCAGAATCACTGGATACTTTTGGGTTGTTACAGTATTACAAAAGTAAAAGTGAAACTTAATATTTGGATTTCCATTCATGATTCAATAAAGATTTGATAACTATGTTACTTTTGATCGAACTGACACAGCCGATGTCAATGTAGTAAAACCTAACAGATGTCCACATTACACTGCTTGGTACAGTGTTTGGAGTGCGTACTAGGATGTTTTTAGCACACAAGTTAACAGTGTCATTAAATTATTTTGTATTTTTAGAAACCTCCATACTTTAAATGATTGTTTGTTAATGTCATTATCATATATCTGAACAAACAGTGTCCCGTAGTGGCAAAGATAACTGTGAGGTCAGTCTGTAAAACCACAAGCGGTGTCTAAGGCTGATTCAGAGAATTGCGTGAGACATTTGGGGACATTTCCAAATACCAGCATGACTCCCTGCCTGTCATTAGGTCTCTGTGTGTCCTGCCCAACACTCACCTCCACAGCAGCTAAATCTTTATCGGTTATACACAAGATGGGCCCCATAACTGAAGAGGCTGTTTACGAGACAGCCAATGAGAACACCCTCATTAACAGGTTAGCTGGGGTTGGATGGCAGAATATTTAATTCATCAATACGCTAATGCACAACCACAAGTGGAGAGCAAGCCCTTCACAGAACACAGGAAGACACATAGAACTATAAAAGATTTATAATAATTCATAATTATAAAACTGTAGAAAGTTTTTAGATACTTTATGTAGTAATACTGATGTACAATCTAAGAATCGGTTCATTTATGTAAGTAATTAATATCTGCTGTAAGTTATTAAATTAAAATTTATAGATGAAATCTCTTTCAAAAAACAAAAGATTGTCATCTGAACTCCAAATATTTCACATTCAGTTCCCAGAGTGCTTTGTGTTTGTTGCAACATCACTTCCAGATGTTATTACAATACAGTTTTAAAAGCCAAATGGGACCAAGAATATACTTTAGAAGTATAATTGTTCAAAATGTAATAACTTCTAATAGCACCACTATGTTGCCACAAACTGAGAGCTTTTGTGTGAGTTGCATAGTGTATATGAATGTCTATGAACATACTGTATGCACAGTAAGTGTTTGAAACTAGAAAATTCAGATTGTAATCCACACATTTAACTTCAGTACTGTCACTATAAGTATTTCAGAACATAAAATTTTAATTCCCTACTCATAATTCACGTGGCACCGCAGCCTTTGCTTTGGCATGTGAATTCCCAGGAGTAACCAAGTTTTATGACAGAAGGATGTTTCTTTTTAAATATTTACTCAGCACACTATATATCATTTTTCTCTTCTCTGTGCCGGCCGTCTCCTGGGTAGAATTTTACAGACATAATCAATGGAGCTGTAAATCAGGAGACATTTAGGAGCATATAAAAGTCTTCCTTAAAAGGAGCTTGGTGTGTTCTGTAGGAAATCACCCTAAGGAAAAGGCTCAGCAGGCTCACCCGGCACTTTGAACAAGATTGTAAACATAAGTGAGACCAGCCGCTCCAGAATGACTCTGATGAGGCCACGGCTCAAAGTTGGGTTTAATGAAGGGATATGACAGTCTGGACTGCTGAAGTTGTGCTAATCATGTCATGCTAAGCATTTGCCTGACCGTTTGCTCCACAGTCCTCACTGTCACCGTTTTCTATGTCTATTTAGCTAGCAACACCTAGGACAACATGCGACAGCAGGGTTGAATAAGTCAGAGGCCGATGTATCCCAGGGCTGATAAAAAGCAAGGTAGTGACATAAATCGTTACTAGGGACGGGTGGCTGCCCAACACTGCACAGAATAGCCATTATCAATAGTTGGCTTGTTTTCATTGAACTAATGCAGGCATGTCTGCTGCCCTTATCAACATCCACAGCTGTCTTGGGCTTCTATCACGTATGCACCATGTTATATTGCAAGTGCAATATGTCACAGATTCCTTGCATAACAGCATTTCAATTCATTTTTCCTGATGACAAATCTAGATGTTTTTAGACATCCAACTGGAAGTTGTGCAGCTCATGTGACTTTAGAATTAATGAAGGTTTAGCGGTGACTTCTTTTGTTTTTGTCAGTCATGTAGCCCTGAAGTGAGACAGCCTGCTTCTGCATTAGTCTTATGTATTGAAGGAATTTAAGACAAAGAAATGTAGTCTAAAGGCACAGCTGTGTGTTATGATCAGGGGGAGTTTGTTAGTACAGTTTATCCATGACAGAACTAACAGAGGGTGGAATATTTTATTTTGAACAGCAGCAGTGGACTAGGTTGTGGACTCCGTTAGGTGTCTGACAGACTGGTTTAGAAACATGGTCACAAACCCCCTCTTGCAGATGGACACAGGACTACTATTCCTGCAGCATGACAGTACAGGATTCGTGAAAGCATAAAACAACATCATTATTATACAGCTCCTATGCAACAGACATGAGAAATCCACTTGTGAACATGTAGTTGAGTAATAGCTCTATATCTCCCATTCTAGAACAACTATAGCAGGATAAACATTAATAAAGGAACACATACAACAGACACTAATGGCACAGTATGGGGACATGAAATCAGTCCAGATCGGAGTCTAGAATTAGCTCTTAAGCAACATCTGATGGGACACAATAAGCACAGTGGAATTTTTCATTGGCCGCTCACAAAAGAGCTCATAATTCAAATAAATACAGTAAATATAGTATAGGTTTAGATATATGTTCTTACTCTCATCTCGTTAAGGTAGGACTGTTAACGGAGCACAAATAAGCAGACATCACACAAAGTACAGAGAGATGGTCAAGAAGGACATTTTAGTGGCTCATTATGCCAAATGATTGTGTAAATAATTCAGATATTTTAGTTGACAGCTCATATGGACAATCTGAAAGGCCATTGTGTTTATATGCCAGGCATTTCAGGTTTATACCGTGACAGTGTATTACTGGTACAAACTGCATCATTATGCTGACAGAACAAGAAGATATAGCTATATTTCCTACACAGACAAAGTGTCTAAAGCTGAATTAATGGACACTTTGTTAGTGTCAAAACAGAGCATGCAGTAAATATGGAGGACAATTTTAAAGAAGCTAGTTTTAATGTATCATGTTCTGGGGTGCAAGCTGGGTGTTAAACACTTGCTGCAGAGCCTCTGATTGCCAAAGCAGCCTGAACTCTGGTGTTGTAAGTTAAGTTGCTGCAGTGAACATACTCTATCGTTGGGGATGCATTCAAGCACACTTATGTTTTGATGGCGTCTTGGGACAAGCCCACTAATGCTTTTTTCCTGTGCTGTCAACCCTGTAATTCTGAGCTTGTTTCTGCTGTAACAGCAACTTTGTGTCACACACCGACTTCCATAATGTGCATTTAGTTAGTTTAGAGTGAGATCAGGCCAAAGAAAGAATAAAAAGGGGGCAGGATAAAACAAAACATGGTGGTTTTGACCTGAGGGAAACCTCCAACAAGTCTGGCAGACATCAGAGCCAAACATACTGTACCATGGTCTTTAAATGGAGGGATCCAGGAGGTGAACAAGCACTCCAGTATAACTCTGAGTTGTTAATGTCTGCACAGATAAAAGGCAATAAACAGTAACCGGATGTTCTTCTGCTTATCCCCACACTGACACTGACTATAAACTAGGACTAGAAACAGTGGAGTACATTAAAAGCTGCAGAATTCAAGATATCAATACTCTAATGCTATAGAATGCAAGGATAGTAAAGATTTAAATAAGAATATTTATGTCTGAATTCCAAAACTGTTGGTAACTTTGAATGAATTCAAGTCTGTTTTACTGTATAGCTTCACTGTTCATATTGACTTATAATTTGAAAGATAGGCACTAGGCAGGGCACTATTATCTAAAACTTGTGTAACAACAACCTTAAGTGTTAGCATATTTTAACTGCATCATTAAATGAGAGTTTCTTTCTTGTGCTGTCAGGATTAATTACAGAAAGACAAATTGTAGCAACTGTGGGTGGACTTTACGCTGAATAGTTGGTTGAATGTCTGATTATATGTTGTGGAAGACAATGTCCTTGTGTCTGGTTGTTTTGGCGTACAGTGACCTGTTTTACTGCTACGCTGCCCAGAGGGGAGGAGTTCAAACAGTTTGTGTCCAGGGTGCGAGGGGTCTGCTGAGATCTTGTACAGGTCCTCCATGGAGGACAGGCTGGCATCGATGATTCTTCCTGCAGTCCTGACTGTTTGCTAGAGTTTGTTCCTGTCCTGTTTGCTTGTTGAACCAAACCAGACAATGATGGATGAGTAGAGAACAGAGTCAGTGATTTCTCTGTAGAACTGTATCAGCAGCTCCTGGGGCAGGTTGAACTTCCTGAGCTGGTGCAGGAAGTACATCCTCTGCTGTGCCTTCTTGGTGATGGTGCTGATGTTGGATGTCCACTTCAGGCAGTGGAGCCCAGGAACTAGAAGGACTTTACTGCTGATACAGTGCTGTCAAGTAGGGTGGTGGTGGGAGGGCTCTTCCTAAAGGTAGCACTTAATCACAGTAAGTTAAACTTCAAAGACATCAATCTGTCCATTTAGGAGGCACGAGTGATTGTGAATCAGTTTCACCAGCTTTGGGGCAAATGAAAGTGATGACAGGTGAAATGGAGAGGTAAAAGCAAGACAACCCCAAAAAAGGGAATTTACATGTTGTGGCCACAGACAAATGCTCTCTCCTTATCCTTTCTGACTGATTCTTCTCAAATTTTTGCATTTTGCTAGTGTCCTTGTCACTACTGGTAGCATGAGGCAGTACCTGCAGCCCAATCAGTTGGTAAGGGTGGTCCAGTTACTCCATGATGGCACATTCATAAGTACAGTTGCAAGAAGGTTTGTTGCATCTCCCAGCACAACCTTAAGAGCATATAGAGATACCAGGAGACCGGCCATTACATCAGCAGAGCTGGACAGGGCTGTAGAAGGGCAACAACCCAGCAGCAGCAGGGTCGTTATCTGCTCCTTTGTGCAAGGAGGAACAGGAGGAGCACTGTGAGAGCCCTACAAAAGATCTCCAGCAGCTACGAGTGTGGATATTTCTGAGCAAACTGTCAGAAACAGACTCCATGAGGGCCTGATGTCCTCTAGTACGACCTGTGCTCACAGCCCAGCACCGTGTGGCTTGTTTGGCATTCGCCAGAGAACACCAGAATTGTCAGGGCTGCCATTGGTGACACGTTCTCTTCACAGACGAGAGCAGGTCCACACTGGGCAGATGCCACAAATGTGAAAGAGTTTGGAGACACCGTGGTGAATGTTATGCAGCCTGTAACATCAATGAGCATAACTGGTTTTTGGTGGTGGGTCAGTGATTGTATGGGGAGGCATATCCTTGGAGGGCTGCACAGACCTCCATGTTATAGCCAATGGAACCCCGACTGCTGTGAGGTACTGGGATAAAAGCCTCAGAGCGACTGTTGGACCTTATGCTGACACTCCTGGTGCAGGACAATGCTCAGCCTCATGTGGTCAGAGTGTGCAGGCAGTTCCTGGATGATAAAGGCATTGATGCCATTGACTGGTCCTCATGTTCCCCTGACCAAAACCCATTTCAGCATCTGTTGTCAGGAGTGCACACAGGCACACGTGGGCCATACACTTCTGAGTCACATCATGAACTGCTGTGATGAAATTCATAAACTATATACACCGAAGATAATGGATGGATTTTTCTTCATTTTGACTGAACTGTGAATGTGAGATTCAACATAATGTATAACAATATTATTTATGTAGACTTGGGTTTGTTTTATGTTTGTATCACCTTAAAATCACCTATAACACAGGAGTGATACAAAGCAAGCACAACAGTGATTCTACTACATACCGTGTTCCAAAACTATGAGAATTCTGATGAAGCCACCTTGTAAATGGTTTCTTGCATAACCTCTCCATACACCCAAATTTTTGTGAATTTCTAAGTAATTTGTCTGCCGATCGAGACATGTACAGTGGAGGTGACAGCATCAGAATTCATGTCTTGCTGGGAAAAAACAGAGCTTCACACAAGGGTAACAAAATGAGGGTAAGATTGTACAAAAATCTATAATTAGAAAATTCTGGAGAAAAAAGGGGCAAAAGATGTGGCAATAAAATGTATGCAGTTTTTGACATGAAAAACACCAACATACTGACAAATGATGCATACAACAAACAGCTGTTTTGGAGCTTTGATAGAAACTGAAATGTGTACGGGGTGTGACCAGCACAGCTAAGAAGCCAGTAAAAAGCCAACTGTGGGTCACACCTCACAAAGTTAGGAATCTGATGACGCACATAATGACATAGCTGGCTGGCCTCAGCATCCAGTCCTCTTCAATAACAGTGAAATCAGCTGAGACTTAAAAATAGACCATACAATAAGAGTGACATATTCACAGGTGACTGATGCATCCTGTCATTGTGGATAAGTTCCACTTTTAATCTGAACTCTTATAATAGAGACAAAATGGTACAATTGCACAGCGGAATGTCATACTCATTGTAATGGCAGTTCCTCCAAGTGTGATGTTACCTCATCCATTTCCACCGCGATCCCAACTACACCAGAGGCCAGATGTATAATATTCTGTGTAGATTCTTGACTAAAACTGTGTTTATGCACTAAGACAGAGGTGAGCGGTTTCTCAGATTTATAAAGCCACACCCAAGCCTTGTTCAGCTTTATACATCTCAATCCTCGTGGAATTGAGCGGACCTGCGCGACCTTCTTTTCTACTACGACCTTTAGCCACAAATAGATGTGGACACGCCTTTAATCAGTCATTTGCATATAGTAACGGTCTCTGAACCATACGGTATTAGTCATGGCAAACAACGCAACGCTAAAGAAGAAGCGCTATTCCAGTGGGTGTGAAATAGAGACACATGGGGAGGTTGGTCACACAACATTACAGGGAATCAGAAAGCTCTCAAAACACTCCTCACTTGTCAAGATCATCCAGTGACGTCAGAACCAGCCGTCCCTGCGCACGACCAATACACACAGCTACAGCTATTTATAGTGTGTTGTAATTGAAGCGCACACCTGTAAAGGCTTATTGTTACTAGTCATGTCTCAATCATCAATAAACGAAAATGAATTCATAACAGTAATATCAGCAGTTTACCTAATAATTTAAACCTAAAATGAAAAACAGGGAAATTGACGCCAAAAGAAAAAGAAATAAGAAAAATCCATTAGGTCAACATGTTTAAAAATAAACTTTATAAACTGAAATATATGTAAACAGGTAAAAAAAAAATAATGCAAGCTGTTTTAAATGAGCTGTCTCGTCTTGTTTTCCCACTTTACCATATCAAATGAAACCGTGTGTACGCACGAGGTGCGCACATTCTTGTGGCACACTACGCACACCAGTTTATGTATAGGAAAAGGCGTACCTATGGTTTTTGTATGTACCCATCGTTTATCCATCTAGCCCCATGCTAATCACATCTTTTGTAACAGGGACATTAATTTCAATAGAAATGCTACATGCTAATATGCCCATCTATTCTCAGCTTCACAGTGCAGGAAAAGGACGGATGAGCAGGTCAAGTTACTGAAGCACACACTACGGTTTTCCACCATTACTGGAAAGACAAACACACCAGCAGCGAGGACAAGCTAAAGAAGAATACGACCATCGGTCCTGGTAAAAGTGGCTGAACCACAAAAGGATATGTAAAGAAAGAGCTGCTTTGTCCTGGACAGGAACACGGTGCCTGTTTCTGTGGGCAGGACATGGGCTGCTCCCACTCAGAACTTCACAGACATTACACCAAAGGGAAACCACCCAGCGGCATCTAAATACTGTTTGCAAAACACTATTCCTGAATAAGGCAAGACTTAAACTGCAACTTTTAAGAGCATTCTGGTAAACTTTTGGACACAAAAGGTGTGGTTTCAAAAATGAGCATTAGCTCCTTTTGTACAGTATATTAGCTGGTAAGTTATATATTTATGACACACTGAGCAAAATACAAAAGCTATCTAATTTAATACGCGATTATAATTCTGAAAAGGCTGTCGTCACTGTTCAATTAAGAAACATTCGTTTTCATCACAGAAACTCTTCAGTTACACCAAAGGGCTGTGCATCCAGATATTAATTTCTAGTGCCTGTCTTCAGTCTTGGTCTTTTTTTGTTTTGAGCCTGTATCCACACAATAGTTATCTTGCTTAGATTCTCTAAGTTGTGCCATGGCTGTTACAATCTTACAACACCAAAAGATTTTGCTCAAAGGCCTATCTATCAGTATAAGTTATTGTGCAAGGTACAGTATTATGAACTGCAGGTAAACAATAAAAAACGTCTGCTAAGTGTGATGTTGCCTGCAAACTCCCAGGTTTTCCCCCCTTTGGTAAGGAGACACTCTGAACTGTTCAGATGACATCATCCATTACTTGTATGGGGACAACCTGTCCTGTGTTATTATTTACACAAGATCTGGGACTGAGAAATAAAATCTTCTAAAACTTTGTGACACCGGTCATGTGTGTTCTGTGTGTAAACTCCCCTCTATGGACACAAATCAAGGCCTCAATAATGAAAATCATATAAACAACTTAAACTGTGATTGTGAGCACAGGTGTAAAGTAACTACATTCACTCAAATACTCTACATAAGTACAATATGTATCTGCACTTTGCTTGAGTATTTTCATTTGTTGCTATCTCATACTTTAACTTCACTAGATTTCAGAGAAAAATACTGTACTTTGTACTCATTCATCAGATTTTATTGATCCTTGGTGTAAAATTCACAAGCTATGCAAGAGTATGTAAAGTACTTCAACTTATAACCATATAGGGTAGCTAACATAGCTCCCCCATTACCAGCAGCATTAACTGTGACATACATAATAATACATCAATGATTATAATCCAGTAATATGATATACAGTACATTAATGTAAACTTTGCCATTCTGCATAATGAGTACTTTTATTTTTGGTACTTTAATGTTATGTTAATGATTTTGTACTTTTACTTAAGCAACATTATTTAATGCAGGACTTTCAACAGAATATTTTTACACTCTTGTACTGCTGCTTTTACTTAAGCAAACTATCAGAGTACCTCTTCCACCACTGACTGTGAGATTTCAATTTCATAGAGTTTACAGCATCTAAATATTTTACCATTGAAGTGTGGTTTCAGATTCTTTGCAGAAGCTAATCTCAACTGGTGTGTAATAAAAAATGGTACTTTGTTGTTCCTTTGTTTTACTTTTTAGGTTTCACAAATTCAGACAGTGTTAAGTATAAATATTTTTTAAAAACCCCTCATTACAGATCATGACTTTGTATGGACGCGAGTTCAGTTTGACTAAAGAATGATAGCACTGTTTCATTTTAAAGGTTTGTTAAAGGCCCGAAGAGGTGAATAAATCGGTAGTTTCACATAGAAAAACAGAGTTTAAAAAGTCTGGACAAAATAAACACAATTTTGTGTAACTATGGCATATTTTTTCTTTCCCATCATTTTTACTAATGAGCCCTGAGAATTATCTTGAGAGCCCCTGAGTGGTATCGAACACCACACTGAGAATCACTGTTCTATAAGGTGCAGCAAAAACTACTGCCAATATAAAATCAAGAGACAGTTTGTTTTCCTTACTTTAAGTGATCCTCTACCAACGGAAACCGCTTTCACCTCTGGCTCTGCAGCTGTAGATGAGCAGATATCACATTATGTTATGTGAGGAATTGCAGTATTTGAGATGTTAAAAATAAACCAGGAGCAGAATGCAAGACATCTGAAAACAAACTGCGACCAACATTAGCGCCGCCAGGCAGACTGTATGATGACTGAAGCCCAGCGAGAGCCACAACGACCCAGAGTGGAAACTATTATCCTGTCTGAAGCTCAGCCACATTCCGTGTTCTAAAGATTTCATTTAGGTAATAGAAAAGAGGAACCAGAGGAAGATGCAACTGGGTCTATTTCATAAAATATAAGTGGCCTAAACTGAATTTTAACAACTGAAAACTTGGTTCATCACATTGGTTGATTTGGTGAACTCTTATAGGATTATATTAAAAATATGTTATACATTTCAAGTCAAACTGCACATTTCAACCATGTTTTAAAAATACAAACCCAATAGCTCTTTTTTGTCCTCCTCCTTGATTCCAAATGATATAATAATAATAATATATTCCATGTTGCTTTACTAGAAAAATATTTAGAGGATGCATTGGCAGTGTTGATTAACTGTTTCTCATCTTGGATGGACTCTGAAATGCGCAGCCCCTAAAGATTGAAAACGTCCTGTCACCAGATTTCAGAGCTCACCAGTTATTGAACTGAGTCAACAGCACCGTAATTTAAATAGCCTCAGGATATTAAAGACATAAGACTCCAGATTTTTTCTTTTCAGATGACCACAAGTCACAGAAACAACAGTGGCTTTGATATAGGTGTTTTGTTGCTATCATGATGTCATTTTTATTACCACAAAGGACAGCAAAGGCAAACACAGATAAGATGACATACTGTAACACAAACAGTTCATCTGCAGACACAGTGCATTCTGATGCAAAGAGAAGATGCCCAGCAGTAAATAAAGTCAAGGGTAAGTGCTTAGCTGTCACTCCCTCAGAACAAAATGAAAGCCGCTTATAAGAATAAGTGGCTAACCATTACACTAACCATTCTGTCCTGATGTTCAACAATCACACAAAGGAAAATCCATCACAGAAAAACTTCTCTGCTGACAGGTATCTCATTAGTCCAGAATGCAATGCTTCCTAAGGTAAGAATAATATTTCAGGAAATGGTAACTCTCCCTGCTCTTTGCCTTGAACACCCCCACTGTTATGCATATTCATGTTAACTGCTTAAACAGCTCATTCTCTGGAGACAAGTATAAAGAGAAATAGCATGCACACCATTAGAGTGGATGAGGGAATTGGGAAAAGTCTCTTAAAGGACTCTTTATTAAATGACTCCTTATCAGCTAATTGACAAGACAAACTGCCTGGTTTGGCCATACACTGCCATCTAGTGCAGTTATTTGTGATTACCAAAGCAACAGTGTCTGGCTGCAACATGTTTACTTTTATTCTGGCTTTTATGCTACTTTTTCATCTCCATCTCCACATCTGTTCTTCAGTTCTCAGCCCAGGGTGGAGAAAAGCTACATTTCCCAGAGGCCTGATGCACAAGCACTCTGGTGTTTTAATATAACTCAAAGAGCCGCTGGGGAAGCTGGATGCCTATTCTTCTTTCCACTTTGAGTGAACAAATGTGACTTGGTGCACAGGCACATACAGAATAGGAATCTGTCACATTTTAAATAATGGCCAGCAAATTTAGACTGCAAAAGGCATAGGATTCTGCAAGACAGAGGCAAGTTGGAGCTATAAAAATGCTAAGAGGTCGAATAAATATCTATTCTGCACAGAAATCGGTTAGTGAAAAATAGGAAAGCAGAAAATCTTTTGCACAAATATGTCCAGTTCATGTTGACTCCAGTGATGTATGCTGCCAGACACTGTCTTAATTAACTTAGACAGGCTGCAGGACTATTGTAGAACCACCAAAGCTAACCTTAATAGGAAGCAGAGAGTCTTCTTTGAACTAATTGTTGTCAGTGTTAGAGGCTGCAGCAACTTCATTCAGCAACAGTCGTCTTCACCAAAATTAATAACTGACCCTTTCATTTGCAGACAGGCTACAGACTATTTGATGATAGCTCATGTTGATGGGAAAGGTAAACTCACCAGAACCACAAATTAGGGAGTGACAAACTCATCCATCACCGTTGCCGGGGTGACAGTATCCAAATACGTGCTGTAACCTGGAAACAGTGTCTAAACAAATGGCCCTCGGCTAGCGCACTGGGTCGTCTGGCTGGATTCAAGATGAGCCGACCAGGCAGTAGGCTTTATAAAAAAGGGGTCAACCAAAATGAAGACCCAGGAGCTCATATGTTTACCGGTACTACACACACCGCGGCAACAGCGAGTCCCGAAACAAGGCTACTGTTCACTTTGGAGAAGGACGCTCAGGACAGGAAAGTTCACCTGACAGGGAAAGGTGAGTCCGCTCGGTTTTCATCCTGTCCAAACCGGAAGCCTGAGGAGAGAGAGTGGTTTTCTGATTAGTAAAGAGAACATTTCACTGGGTTCTTATAGACCTTTGGTTTGGTCGTAAAAATGACGCTAATGTCAGAATATGCGGTCAAAGGCTTGAGAAACCTTTTATAATAACGTGCCTTTCTTGGGACTACAAAACTCTGTAAAACAGCATGAATAATGTAGGGCAGCTTCCACAGTAAGAAGCTATGACAGACTTCAGACTTACCAGCGTTAAATGGGAGCACAAGACTTAAATCTAAGTTACAGACGCCATTCACAGGGGCTCTGCTTGATGTGTTAATCTTAAATATTTTAATTGAGGGCTCACAGTGAACCACAGAATTTTAGTAAAATCAGTAATAGTAGTACTACTCGAATTATGAAGCAGCAGCTCCAGGATTTGTGGAGAATCAGGGACAATATGTGCCTGTGAGATTTCACCCACAGAATATGTTGGTGAAGGCAGGAGGCTGGGTTTCTCTTCTGCATAATCACCTACAGCTAAAGGCTCTGGTATGGACATGAGTGTTGAAATACCCGCAAACAAACTCAATTCTAAAATCCTTTTACACTTTATTCTCTTCTTAATGGTGCAATAAATCTTTTTCTCAATTGTTGCTGTGCAGTGCAGTATTGCTTTCATTATCCATTTTACTTGTCTGTTGCTTGTTTGTTTCTAGATGACATGAGAACTACAAAGCACACATTAAAATGGAAATGCACATATTTAATAAACAGGGTGAGCTCAGTTAGACAGCCTTCCCTCATTGTGACTTTTCTTTTCCTTTTTCAATTAATTTCCTATCTTAATGATGTTTTCAACGCTTTTTGTTGGATGACAAACCTGTTGCAATGTCTTTTACAGAGTACTACAGCGAGGAAGGGAAAACTTTTGAATTACATCTTACTGGGAAAATAAAGCAACAGTTAAGTGCTGATCCCACTCTTCGTCCTGAATATCTGTCTTCTCTCGGCCTGACAAAATTCACCCAGCGAGCCACAGAGGTGGCTCTGGGGAAGAGATCCCAGGCTATATTGGAGAACCGGGTAACCTCAGCTGTATACAATGTATATGCTGTAATTGCATACTGTAGGTCTACAGTGCAGTTGCACAGCAACAAACACAAAGAGATAAAATAGAGTAGTTATCAAATTAATGATCACTATCATTACTGTGCTATACTGTACTGTAATTATACAGTCATTGATTTACATCCAGCTTATGTCTCAGAATAAATCATTACAAGATCATTACCCAAGTGTTTCAGCATAACTCATGTTTTCTGGTATTTCCTGACTTTTCTTTCAGGTGTTAGGTGTCCACACTCCTGGTTTTACTGCAGCCATGCGTCTGGGGGCTGAACTCTTGAGACACTGGTACGATGTCAATGCAGCTTGGTGCGGGCCGGTCTATCTCTCTTCCCCTTGCGATGGTAAGTTAAACCTCACTTCCTCTGAATTCTGCATTTACCTTTAACTTATACTGTCAAGAAGACTTGTGGATGACTTACGTGAACCACAAATAACGTGCAAAAACCACTGGCAAACAACAGACAACAACTGCATCCATAGCAACATGATTTACTGTGACAATGCAATTTCTGAGAGCACTTAGTGAAAGATGTAAATAAAAAAATGAGCGCACAAAAACGACAAAATGGGAAGGACTGCATTTCAGAAAAGGCACAGACAGATGATACCTGGTTATAAATACACACAGACCTTTGGCAGACATGCACTGAAAGAATTTGACACAGCATACTCATGTTATTTTTTCAGGTGCATACGATTTCATGGAAATTTGGAGATGAAGGAAATCTGTGAATGGGAAACAAATACATACAAGGCACATGCAGCTCAGAGTAGAGATTAAAAAGTTGAGTGATTCTATAACAAAAAAACCCATCATAAAGTGAAAAAAGAGGACAAAACACGTAACATTATTCACTCACAGCAGTGGCATCGTAGTGCAATTACATCCTGGGGTTTGAATCGGCATTGATCTTGAGGAGTTTGTACTGCTTTAGATGTCTGTTATAATGCTTTATCTTCATCCTCCCTGCAGACTCATTGGCTGGTATCTTCCAAGCTGCAGGGATCCAAGATATCCGTGAGTATTATTACTGGGATGACAAGCAGCGGGATATTTGTTTGGACAAGCTTCTGGAGGATCTGGAGACAGCTCCTGAACAGAGTGTTGTTGTCCTGGCAGCATCTGCCCACTGCCCAACTGGAGCAGACCTCTCTCAGAATCAATGGGCTGTGATTACACAGCTCATCTTGGTAAATGATGTGTATATTTATGGTTTTTAACAGACGCTAAAATTATTAGTAGCAATAATCATTTGCTGTCTCGGCACGGTTTCAACAGAGACGTAGGCTTTTCCCTTTCCTCATGCTGCCTGCTCAGGCTCTCTGCTATGGAGATTTGGAGCGGGATGCCTGGCCTGTACAACTCTGTGCCTCGAATGGGATAGAGCTCCTCTGTGCTCAGTCGTTCTCCCACTGCTTTGGACTTTATGGTGAGAAAGTGATGCTCAGAAAATCTGTTATTTCAAAGATTTATGTGTGTCACATATATGGCCAAAGAGACTCCTTGTCAAGATGAGCCTACAGTATGAATTAAGACTGGAACTTGTGATGTCAAATCAACACAAAACAGTTCTGCTGTCAAAACAAAATACAACCAGCCAATATAAATTCAATTTTCATTTCTTTTGTGTAGTCAGATAGAGCTAGTCCCTCATACAATAGACAAGAACAATTGTGTATTCATGTTTGTCTTACTCATATTCGACAGAAAAAAACATGCTCATAGTATCAAAGGAGTCACAGTCGTGTCTGTTTCTTTCCAATGTCTCTCTTTCCCAAGGGCACTGTAGTCTCATCAGGTAACTCACTGTGATGCACATTTGCTTTTTGCTTGTTTCCATACTGTATGAGCTGGTGAATATTTATTCACCCAGCTATTAATACAGACGTGTCCCTCTTCCACTTCTTTTTGGCACCAGCATTATAAAGTGAGAGAGCAACATTACATTACTATTGCTGAAACGTACCCCGGGTTCCTTTCCTTCAGACCCAGGTTTTCTTTCCCTCATCAGGTGAGGCTGTGGGACACCTGCTGTGCGTCTTAAAGCACAACTCGCTCCTGTTGTCTGTGCAGTCTCAAGCTGACAAAATAGTCAAATCACTGTGGTCCCAGCCGTCTGTAGGAGGAGCACGCGTTGTTGCCACAGTGCTCAGTAATCCAGCCCATCTTGTTGAATGGTGAGTCACATCGTTTTTGGTATTTACAGTAAATAGTACTACTACGGTATGAGCAGATGTCCATAGTGATGACTAGACTGTTCTGGGCATTCCATGATGCAAGGCTTCAAAAAGCTGAGCTGGCAGCGCAATAGTTTAACACAATCTATCATTTACAAAATGCACATTCTTCCCATGGGATCTTTTGTGATTTTGCAGATATTAAATCATATTATTTACCAAACGTTGTGTTTCTCAGGCAGGGAGAAGTGAAGCACATTGTTGAGAGATGTATGCTCATTAGAGAGGTTCTGAGAGAAAGGCTGAGGCTTTTGGGAACTCCAGGTTGCTGGGACCACCTGACTCAACAACGTGGACTCTACTGCTGTATGGGCTTGAACGGTGAGGAGCAAACTGCACAGTTTCTTGTTGGACATTTGTAGAGGTCATTTTCTAATCATTTAGAACAGAAAATGACTCACAACACAAGCCTCTGACTATACGACAAAATACTGTCTGATAGTCATAATTATTGTTCTGAACTGGTATTTAGAGTACATATTTTCAGAATCACTGTTTTGATCTGTGTCAATGCCTGACATCCTGGCTTTGGTTGAATATAACATGCAATTAGTGTACTTAATACATAGTTATGAAGCTAGTTAAAAACTGTAGACATACATGCCTCAGTGTTTTACTGAACCTTTACACTCCCCGTTTGATCATTAAACAGTAGCATTCATTGCTAACGAAATGATTTTCCAGATGGATATTTTATTTAAAACACCACTGGTATTCCAGAATAAAGCAACCCATGATAGTATCACACATGCTGATGTGCATTAACTGTATTCTATGTGTTTTCTGGCTTGCTTTAGGTCAGCAGGTAGAATTTCTGTCAAAGTGGAGACATGTGTACCTCCTTCCCAGCGGCTGTCTGAACGTGAGCGCAATCAACGGGCGCAACCTGAGTTATGTGGCCGAGTCCATCCATCTGGCCCTGACCACTTCACTCTGACCATGTGGCTTTGGTTCAAGATGTGAAATCAAAGTGGCCTTTCAGCCCCAGTGAAAAACATTCAAATGCTAAGTTTCAAATGTACTCTAATTGTTTTCCCAGCTGTTGCAAAGTAAATGCAGTTAAGCATGTGAAAAAAAATGGAGAGGAGAACATGATTTCTTATTGAATAGCAACTAACTTTTCATGACAATGGTTCAGCCATGAGTAACTGTAAGAGAGATGGGCTGACATGGCTAAGATACATGTCCCTGTGTGTTATACAGTAGGTCAGACATATTCGCTGGTGGAAGAAGTACTCAGAACGTGCAGAATGATCTGCTTTAGAATTTAGATTATGTTATTGGATGGTATTTCTTCATTAATGTGTACATTACTGTTTTAGCTAGTAACGGCTGGGCTAATTGTAATTACTTTATATACTGCTGGGTAACTTTTGAATGGTTATCAATAAAGTCTTATCTGAGCCTATAATAATAATAATAATATCGATTTATTCATTATTCTGTATGTTGTATTAATAATCTCAATCTATAAAGTAGCTAACTTAATTTATCAATAAATTTAGTGCATTAAAAATTCTGTATTTACCTCTGAATTGAAGTGCATTATTATAAAGTGACACAAACTTGAAATATTCAGTTAAATTACTTCAAAATTACCTAAGCATAGTACTTGAGTACTTTTCACCACTGGTGATATTCACAAAATGTCAAATTATTCCTTTAAGCATATAGTATAGGACGACATTTGTATTATCTGTGGCCTGAGAGTAACCTTTAGAGGGATACCAATAAATAAATTAACTTTTACTTAAAACATTTCATTTCAAGATTAATTTTCTTAATGCTACAGGTTTAACGAACACTTCCCACAGAGTAACTTTTCATTTGTTTTCAAGAATTTAATTGCAGTGGATTACTTTTGGACCTTTATTATCACATGGTTCTTATACAGTATTTTAGGAGAATTTCCTTTTCATCAAACTAGAAAACATTTCTAAATGATGTGCATGTGGTAAACAGCAAATGATTGTCTGGATACATTAATGAGTAATGCTCTTCCTTGAGATGCACACCTACGTATGTGGAAGTGATGAAGCTATACAAAAATGAGTACTTTCTTATTTTATTAAAAAAAATATATACTTTTTTGGCAAACATACAGCTTTTATCCTTGCAAGCCCTCCGTTCATTTGTGAGATGTGATGTGCCACTATTGTGACTGTATGTTGTGTAGTTCTGAGAAACAGGTTGCAACAAGGTATTTAATGGATGGAATTTAATTGCAGTGGATTACTTTTGGACCTTTATTATCACATGGTTCTTATACAGTATTTTAGGAGAATTTCCTTTTCATCAAACTAGAAAACATTTCTAAATGATGTGCATGTGGTAAACAGCAAATGATTGTCTGGATACATTAATGAGTAATGCTCTTCCTTGAGATGCACACCTACGTATGTGGAAGTGATGAAGCTATACAAAAATGAGTACTTTCTTATTTTATTAAAAAAAATATATACTTTTTTGGCAAACATACAGCTTTTATCCTTGCAAGCCCTCCGTTCATTTGTGAGATGTGATGTGCCACTATTGTGACTGTATGTTGTGTAGTTCTGAGAAACAGGTTGCAACAAGGTATTTAATGGATGGAGGTAGTGTGCTCATTCTTTTCATTTCAGTGACCTTAGGTGAACAACGAGGATAATCAACATCCACCATCATACAGACTCTGAGTCATTAGACTCTGGAGCCCTTTGATTCTCATCTGTACGCTTACATGTGCGTAGTGTTGATAGAAACCCCCTCACATTACAGGTTTCAAGTTGGGGATAAGTTGTTGACACACATCCTAATATCCCATGCCCAGCATGCATGAGTGAAGAGGATTGCCTAAATATAAATATTACCATGGAAACTGAACTTTCAGGAACACAGGGATCATTTTGGCTTTTAACTAACAAGATTGAGCCACTGCTTTGTTTAATGAGTATCCTAATATTTATGAATATAAAGGTGCAGCTGAACAGTGTTTCCAAAACTAAATTCTCAAACACTGCACATTCATGCATCTTTTAAACACTGATCAGAAGCCGATATTCATGATTTGGGGGAAGCACAGAGGCATTTTGAGTATGGATACTGTCAAATTATATAGGCCAACTTGTGACCCCAAAACAAACTTGGTGTTGCCAGGTTATAGAAATTCTACTGTATTGGCTGGTGTTTATGTTTTCACCAAGTCTGCAGTTACTGTATGAATACTAATAAGTCAAAAGGTTTACAACAACCTACTATCTATAATCAATCAATTAAAGTGATTTTTCAGCAAACTAAAAGTTCTTATCAATGGCTTATAAATAACTGATCTATGAAGCATTTGTAAATGTATGAACAAACCATGAATAAAACCATTTAGTCATTAGAAGCCATATGCTCATTTTGAGTCACGCTAGCAGCAGGCTCCAGGGATGGTACTGTCAGTCTGCTGGTCAGTCGCTACATCACTGTGGTCCAGAGTAAATGTCTTAACAAAACAACTGAAATACTGCCATTATCAAGTGAATGCTGCATTTGTTTACAGTTAATTAGTGCTTAATGACATCCCCATCAACCTCAGATGCACCTTGTTCACTTTTGTTTATTAGAAAATGTCAGCATTCTCACACACTAAAGCAAGATTGTGAACATGATAAGCATTTTACTTGCTAGCATGGCATCAGCATATTAGCATTGTCATAGTGACCATGTTAATTACTGGCATTAATATTAGTGCTAGCGACTCTACGGGTAAATCCACTCCTTCCTCGTTGCTCCAGTCTGCCACCTTATA
>NW_018127892.1:6297653-6306205 GCF_001952655.1 Monopterus albus | reverse complement strand
CCTGCTGAGGTGCGAGGATTAAGGAGTGAGAGTCTTCCTGGAGGGGACTATGAGTGAGGGCACCATCCCTTGTAGAACTGTTATGGACCAAAGCCTCTTTATTGGAAATAAGTTTGTGACTGGACACTTCAGGTGAAGGACTGAAGGAAAGGAGGCCTGTCTTTAAAATGTGTTACCTTGATTCCTCTTTCCCCGCATCTTATGTGGGTGGTACTAAGACACAAGAAAAAGAGGCAATTGAGGGAAAAGTGGATGCAATTAGGAAAACTGTGATTGACCTTTTATAACATCACAGAGATGCTCATGTGACTGATTGGACTAGATTCTTAGCATCATTATTTTCTGAAAAGAATATTGTCATTGTCATAAATAACAGATAACACATCTTTTCAGACAGTGCACGACTGTGAAAGAGTAATCAAATGCCAGATAGCAGCCTGTAATTGTTCAGCTTTGTCTTGTCTGAGCAGCTCTAAACTGTCACAACAATCAAAGCCAATCAATCACTTAATTAAAGTAGTACATTTAGGGCACATGGTACCACTGACTACATGTAGAGCAGCCTTTCATTACCAGGGGAGTTAATAATTTCAGGTATTCATCTGTTGGCCCAGTCTTCAAGAATGCGCTGACAGTGATTAGTTATGACTCACACTGAGTCAAACAAACGCTATTAATTTTAAACAAAAAGAGCCCATAATACAATCTAAATGCCAATTAGTGTCAAATTATTCCCGGGCAATATAATTCAAGCGGTGTAAAAATACCATGGGAAATATGTCATGCTCTGCAATAATAGTAATTCTAAATAGCACTTCAATTGTGCATGTCATTATACTAAATTATGAAAAGCCTGAATGCTCTTGGCAGAACAGTCATTCATAAAAGAGCCTCTTTCTAGTTCAGTGATAGAAGTTTTCCTTCTTTAAAGAAGCTATGCTGAGGTTGAGCATTCAGTTCTACCCTGAAATAGTTTCTGTAAATTGAGTTTGCTGTCAAAAACCATCTCATTATCTTTATTTAACAGCTTAGTCATAAGTCAGAAGGGCACTGGCTGATGTTTGTAATGGTGAACCTGGCAGCTGTGAAGGTTTTAGCATATTCTCAGAAATGTTTTTAAAAGGTTGCTCTAAAACACTGAACAGTGTTGTTTAGGTGTGACCTGATCTGCAGAGGCACCATGAACCACTCAGCCTGAGACTCTGTCAACAAAAAAACAAACAGCTGGAGAGAGAACATAGTTCTTATTTCCATAGTTTTGGCCACCGCTGCTCTCCATTATAATCCCTGGCAGAGTCCAGGATGGCAATTGAGTACAGAGACAGATGGTCAACAAATTCCCACGTTAAAAGCATTAGTCAGCGAGTTACTGTAAAAACAAGACTAAGAATCAAGTGGGAATGTAATTAAGTCTCTCTTGGGAATGTAATTAGTCTATGGTCATGAATCACAATATCAGACAATTATATTTTAGCAGTGATGGTTAATGGATCAATCAGGCGTTTTTCCACTTTACACTGAAGGGATGATGAATGTCTGCGCCAACTTTCATGGTAATCCATACAATAGTTGTGGAGACGTTTCACTCACATCAGAAATGCCAACCTTGTGATGGTGCTAGGAGAAAAGTCTGAGGGCCACCAAAGCCAAGATAAGATGAATCGTTTTAAAAACAAATTTCAAGCTATTTCAAGGATGAACTAACCAACAAACACGTTTCTACTAAGAGACAGTACATGGAGAAAAAGGACCCATGGGCAGATGCACAGCCAGACAGGTAGAGTAAATGGTAAATCATTTTAAAACGTGATAGTCTAATTTCAGGTTGAGGTGACTTGAGCCAAGCAGAGAGAAAAAGTGGACAAAACCACAGTCCATGCAGGGGTTGACAAGAACAGGTCATACAACATCAAAATCTGACAAAGTTCAAAGAAAGCAGGCAAGAAGCAAAGTCTGAAAATGATCTGAGCCCAAAATAGGTAAGTGAAACCAAAACCAGCTAAGGTAAATCCAACAGGTCAAACCCACTGAAACAGACAGGGTGCCTGACTACTAGAACTGGGGAATCACAACAGACAAGCCAACAGAGGACAAAGGGAAACCTGGGGGAAGTGGAAGCAAGTGATTATTGTGGACGTGGAATTCAGGACCTGGTAATTGGGGAATTAGAGGAAAATTCTTTTTATTTAATTTAAACTTTATTTTACCAGGAAGTCCCATTGAGATCAAGATATTTTTCAGGGGAGACCTGGTCAAGATGGCAGCCATACAAGGTGAACAGAGTCAAAAGGAAAGTCTGGAGAGTGACGGCAAAAAGGAAACTGCGCTGTCAGGAGCGGGACTGTGACAGGTGTTACCATCTTTAACCCAAACTAAATGGCTCTCTCTTCGTTCAGCTGTGACCTATCGTACTGTGTCATAAACAACAGATGTTTTAAACTGTGTCACCTTAATTTATGGACAAAACTGCATTAAAAACAAGATCCAGATTATACAGCAAAAATAATACAAACTGCATGGTAGGTCAGAGTTAGAGAAGATGGAGGCTGAATTATTTGTCAGCAATGTAGAGCTGTGTGCAGGCAGGAGAAATACACCACAGTGACTCATCAGATCTTGCTCTTTAATGCCCAGGGTCTGAGGATTTGTTTCCGTCACATAGCATATTTGGCCTTGGAGACGTGGTCTGAAAACGCTAGGAATGGCGTCTCATAACTTGACAACATTCTGTGGTTGATATTATTGATACTGTAGTGTGCTGAATAGTGCCTGAGTCTGTGACAACAAATCTGCGTAAAGATTTAAAGCTAGTCTGAGGTATTTTATAGTGGCTTTTTAACTTTTATGGATACATTTCTGTCTCATTTACAGAGTTAGTACGAGTGTAGCTTATTGCCTTCTCTTTGAACAAAGTTATACAAGCGCTGGTGATCATACACAAAGAACAACAGATAATGTGATCAAATGCTGCATCTAACGCTTGTACTGCAAATTCTGATTATATGAAGCAAAAAGGCATTTTCCCCCTCAAAACAGTTTGCTTGTTAGAGTAATTGGGGACTTAAATGTCACACAGGATGAGTGCAGCTGCACAGTATTTGTGGTCATAGGGGCATGAACAGGAAAACATGCAATCCAAATCTCTTGAATGCCATGCAATCTGGAAACACTTGACACCACCAGCCAGACAGGGAAACAGCCACAATAATCTACTTCACAGCACGCTGCTGTAAGTTGCTTTTGTTACAGTTACATGAATGAATGAATGCATGAACAAAAGCATGCTTGTTCACATTCTGTAAAATGTTTACTGTCTAACATATGTTTAATTGATTTCCTCTGTTAAGGTCTCCTGTCATTTTGTAGTGAAAGACTCGTTCAATATTTACTTGAATGAAAATATAGTAAACCCTCCAACATGGCCAAGAAATGTCAAATAAATGTCAGAACCTGTAGTGATCCAACTAAAGCAAACAGTGTTACCTATTGAAATGCTACCTCAGCTTTTGTCTCACCGCCCTAAGTGTCTGCTATTGCCTTAACAAGAAAAGACAATTCTGCTACACTGACGCTTTTCTTAGAAAGTCAAAGAGAAGTATTTTCAAAAAAGACAGAATACATCACTTGGCAGATTTCCCCTGTAACTTGGGTGACCCTCATTTTCCTTAATTACTTTTTTTGCTTTAGAAGAAATCCTTTTTCTACCACTACCATCATTCCTACAAAATTTCTAAAAGAGGTCTGTGGTTTGGACAAGAGATTAATTTAATAGTTTCCTGTGCTGGTTCTTTCACAATACAATTACTTGACCAACAATTCTGAGTCCAACTTGGAAATCATTTGATGGATTTTTTTTTTTTTTGGTCAACTTTTTGTTTGTTTGTCTTTTGACTTCCAATAACCTCAAGGATAGGTTCTGGCTTGCCTCTATCTGAACAGATCCTGCTGACAAGAGGACTAAGTTACAACTGGTTGCATGCAGGAAGAAGAGTGGGGCAAGTTAACCTCTACTGATTACAACCAAACTCTTTATGGCTTTAAATGAACGTGCTGAAGCCTCAGACACACTGTGAGTACAACTTCCACTGTTGTGTCGCAGCAGGATCTTCTTCTCTAGGCCTGGTCATCTGGCTTCACGCCAAGCTATTGATTCAGAATGAACCAACTAATGCCAGTGTATAACCACGATTGTTTTGTTTCTGCCAGCTGGCTCAGTTTGGAGAAAGTAAGATTCTGCCTGCACAAATGAAACACCGTGTCAGAGCTCCATCCCAGATGGTCCTCCTCACAAAGGCCACTCAACAATCAGACATCACATCACGTCCTCATCAGCCTGCACCCCCAGTTCCGTCTACAAATATTTGTGATCAGAGAAGGATGACAGTTCAAACATTACAGCCACTGGGGCAGTGACCTCAGACAGCTATGTAACCTTTTGGGCATGCATAAAAAGCAACATGTCACCATAGATGGTGTCACTGATATTGTAATGTATGAACAAAAATTATTCCCAATAGGAGCACTTCTTGTATCTTCCACAACCACTGGCACTCTTGAAGGGGAAGCTCACAATAAAAAAAACTAACTCTATGTTAAACACAGGATAACTGATAGGTAGGCTGTAGTGTAAAAATCTGATACCAGGCAGCCAAGTGGACAGTTCCAATTAAAATGCCTTTAACACCTATGGGTTAACACATTAAAAAAACCATCAATGTTAATCAGCATACTTGCCTTTCTTCGGGTGTGTAGGCAACACTCAGTGATTCCACACACCCATGTGAACACAAAACATACATATAAAGGACCAATCACACCACTAGTGATAGATAGGCAAAAGAACAGAATCCCAAGTGTACATCATGGAGACAAATCTACAGTTCGCAATGTGGCTCTAAAAACATACTGTGAAATAAAAGGCACCAAAAGCTGCCTTAATCTAATCAATTGTGGAGCAGTAATTAGCGTAAATAAAAATGTGTAGGTATAGATATGCAGTAGGTCCAGATAGATTATAACTTCAGATAATGTTGTAAATTTTAGGCTTCACAAATGTGGAAAATGAACCTTGATCTGGTCAGATATTGTAGCCTACAGTATTTGCGGTCTTGATTTGTCTCTGAGGCGATGCAGGATAAACTATCACCCACGTACTGTAGCCAGACGCGTCAGAAGCCCCCTCAGTCATCGGAGCTGCCAGTCATACTGTCAGGCAGCTATAAAACCAGCCTTCAGCCCGGCTGCACCTGTTGATCACCCGACAAAACACTTAGCGCGTAACGACGAACCCTCACGTAAGTAGCCTAACTACAGTGCAAATCAGTACTGGTACATGAAACACCAAAGGTTCAGGCTGCGGATACATGGCTTTAGTGCTGCTGACTGCTCTGAAACACACAGGCTATGCGTTCGCTCGTGTGAGAAGCGCGCATCTCTCCAGACGCGCACAGAAGCTCCGCGCTGGATCTTTCCTGCAATGATACATTCTGTCTCTGAAAACTGAGAAAGCAACATACGGTAGGTGTGCTGCTTGTTTAAAGCCTGGAAGGATCTAAAGTAGGAAGGATCTGAGTTGAAGAGATGATAGATGGGGCTGGTGCACGCAAATACATCGATTCCGTATCAATGCAAACTATTTAAAATACGAAGACTTTACAGTTAAAGCTATTTGATTATTCTGGAGTTTAAAGGACAGCTTTTTTTTTCAATTGCATCGAAATATTTTAAGACAGCCTCTCAGAGATTAATCAGGAAATATTTTTACTGATGGTTCTGACAGTTATTGACTAAATTACTCACAGTACTGCTGCCAGTATGTATTCATTCTGTTGAGTAAAAAGGATACAGCATCAAAGCGTTGACTTTTATATTTTCCTGTGCATATATGTAACCTAATATATTTCTGATAGAGTCATTTTATTCACTTACTGACGAAAAAAACAGAAACAGTGCGTGAGTCTGATCTGCCGGATTATATGTAGGCTAAACTGCATTATTAATAAACTCATTATTGACTGTAGCCTGTGACTGATATTGTCGTGTCACTTCAGCATAAACCAGCCGCAGACTATCGATTATATGTAGGCTAAACTGCATTATTAATAAACTCATTATTGACTGTAGCCTGTGACTGATATTGTCGCGTCACTTCAGCAAAAACCAGCCGCAGACTATCCTGTAAAGATGTGAGCCTTATTATGTCACAGTGATTCAGCAAGGACACTTCAGACTGTAATTATGGTGATTATATATTTACCTGTCAAATCAGAGGTGTAAAGATTTCATGTTACTCATCTGGAATTTTCAATTATTTTGATTAACTGTTATCTGCAAATGGTGGAACATTTTGAGAATCTGTATTTTTCATTTTTGAGAGCTGTAATTCTTTTTGAAAAAGGGTGATTTTTTTTCTATTTCAGCTACATTTTTCACAGGGATCAATGTTTTTGTCAGTTCACATTTTCTGGCACAAATATAAAATTTGAACAGCAGCCTAAATTAAAAATATAACAAGTCTTTGCCAAATGTGCCACTGCTGAGGGATTTCATCATCCCAGTGCACCTGTGTCAGTATTGCCCTGTGCTGCACACGCACAGCGGATGGATAGAAAATAGTGTAGAGCGGATTTGAGACACGTAGCAGTGTTTCCTTTAACATTCAGAGATTGTGTTGAAGTTGGTGTTGAAATGACAGAAAGGCACCCGACTCACTGACAGACAACCTAATCTATGTCAGAATTGTTCTGCAGCAATTAACCCCACTCATGTAAGACCCCAAACTGAATAACAGCAGCACATTTCTATGGTTGTTTCTAAATGGGAAGGCTGCATTCAGACAAAAGGAAGTTAGTGTCATTTTCTGCTTTGAGCTACACATGACTGAAAAGCTTGTTATCACAAGGACAACTGTTATATTTGGACAGAGGAACTGACTCACTGCACGGCTTACTGTATCTGCAGTTACACAGGAAAATAAAGAATGGAAAGTTTCCATTTAATTCACTGACATAAGCTGTATAAATGTGCTCACAGTAGGGAATTTATCTTCATCAGGGTTTCAGACATATTCTTGGCATGGGAAGTGTCTCGTATTTTCCTGTGCATGTTGGTGAATACATGCACTGTAGTTTATTTCAGTGATGGTTTCATCCCCTCAGGTTGACATCGGGAATGGAGGGCACAGGCAGTGGCTGGGCAGCTGAGCTCACCCCCCCATGTGGGATGCCTGATGTGAATGGGAACAACACCGGTCAGGTCTTTGAGGTGCCGCTGCAGAATGTCTCCACCAAGCGCAGCCCTCAGTTTGTGGGTGTGGAGCTGCTACAGTCCTTCAAGCTGCTCATCATCCCCTGCTACACCGTGGTGGCTCTCGTGGGTGTCTTTGGCAACTACCTGCTCCTCTACGTCATTTGCCGCACCCGCAAGATGCACAACGTCACTAACTTTTTCATTGGAAACCTGGCCTTCTCTGACATGTTGATGTGTGCTACATGTGTCCCCTTCACGCTGGCCTATGCCTTCAACCCACACGGCTGGGTCTTTGGCCGCTTCATGTGCTACCTGGTATACCTCATCCAGCCTGTTACAGTGTACGTGTCAGTCTTCACGCTCACCGCCATCGGTGTGGACAGGTAAGTCATAATGAGTCAGAGGACTGTATTTCAAATGAACCTCCTATAGAACCTTATTTGCTTGTATCCTCTCATCAGATGAGGATAAAACTACAGGTGTGGCTTTCAGCTTGAGGCATCTCTCCAAACCTTCTCAGTCACCCTGGTTTAAACTCCACATGAATATAGAAATAATACATAATACTTCAGAATTAACTTGAGGAAAATTGCACAAAATTGCAGAGGAAGATGCAAATGTAAGCACCTGGATGTAGTCGATTTTCATGCCAGCTTTCAAAATAACTACGCTTATATTCTGAGATTCTAGGACTACAATAAACATATACGTGTGTTTCACAGGCATATATTACTATATTTTTGGACACATTTTTCTTGTCTTCCTTGAATAATCGAACAGAAATTGGGAAAAGAAATACTGTGGGTATGTTTCTGAGAAGCATTTTTCAAGTACTGTCATTTCTTTGAGATGTCTCAAGTGTAACAGATCTTAGTGTTTTTCTCTGTGCACTACAGATTTTCAGGTTGAATGATGTAAAAGTCTGGGGAACTGGGACCTGTAGACATTTTATATCATGGTGTATTGGAAAAGGGCTTTAGGATTGTTTGGTTTCCTTAATGAATGCATTATCATTTACCTCTAAAGAGGTTAAAGTACTTTTTCAACCATTTCATGCACAGCGGTCACTACAGTCAGTCAGTACAGTGGACAGTCCTTGCAAACACCACAGGCAGCCACCTGTGTAAATCAAACGCCACCATCCAAGATGGCCGAGTTAATCAGCTATGCTCATAGATCCATGGGTATGTGAATATCTAAACATGATTCTGGATGGTAAAACGTATGGTGATATCGAGTAACATCTAAACAACATTATTTGTCAAATATTGAGGAAAATTATGATTAATGATTTGCCCACTAAA
>NW_018127892.1:6288741-6297621 GCF_001952655.1 Monopterus albus | reverse complement strand
GAATCATAGTCTAAAACTGTGTTGATGTGGAAATACTTTCTCAGCAATTTGGTTCATATTAGTTAAAATGTGCAGGGTGTTTGCAACAAAAAATATTTTGTGCTAATTAAGTCTATGAGTAGGTTATGATCATCATATTTTCTATGTCATATGTAATTATTAAACAGCTGCTGATTACTTTTTGACCAAACAAATGATTAATCAAATAATCACTGCAGTTTAAGACTATTTTAATGGATATTAATTTGGATATTTACAATGCAAATGGCCAAGTTTAACTCTACAAAATAAATAGTATCCTCAGATTATGACATACTCTAATGTATATCAAAATATTTAAGTGATGTCTCATATTCACAGTTTTCACTGTTGTATTTATTATACATTACAGTACAGGAAACAGGTAAACACCACAATGGGTATATCAAAATATAAATGTATACAATGTAGCTTAACCAGATTTCTTTTAAATTAATGCCTAATGAAGATAAATACACATAGGAAAATGAACGTTCGTGATTCATGTAGGAGAGAGTTAATGTCTACTCACACCCACTGTACATCTACAGCTCTGAACAGATACTGTGCACTAATCCCATCCTTTGGGTTTGTCCAAATATAAACCTGTCTGTTCGGAGGATAAAGGGCAGAAGATGATTTATCAGAATATAATACATCACTCTCAGGATCCAAGGTTTTGTGGTCCTTAGACCAAGCCGTGTTTGTGCCAGAAACAAAAACCCTGCTTTGTCTGTTGACCTTGGATACTCTGGCAGAACTGAACAGGTTTTGATATTTGTGACGCTAAAGACATTACGCTTTTGATTTGTTGTTGACTGAGTTGTGCCCTGTCTTGACTGTATTATCTGTGGAGTTTAACAGATGGCATTTGCGCTTTGATTGTTTCTGGCAACCTTTTCATGTGAGTTGTTGCCCGCGTATATTAACACTTTTGACACGTTTCCTTCATTTCGCCCAATAGTTTAGAGGCAGAATCTCATCTGACTCTGCTAAAGTGAACCTAGGCTGTCCTCTCCTCTCCTTCTCCAGATACTATGCAACTGTGCACCCTCTGAAAAAGCGCATTTCGGTCTTGGCGTGTACCTACCTTCTGACTGGGATCTGGCTGTTGTCCTGTTGTCTGGTGGCTCCGGCTGTGGCTCACACCTACCATGTGGAATTTAAGAATGAAGGCTTCACCATCTGCGAGGAGTTCTGGATGGGCCAGGAGAGAGAGCGGCTGGCTTACGCATACAGCACTCTCTTCATCACCTACGTCCTGCCTCTGTCGGCGCTCTGCATCTCTTACCTGTGCATCTCTGTCAAACTGCGGAACTGTGTGGTACCTGGCTACCACACCCAGAGCCAGGCAGAGGCTCAGCGCATGCGTAAGCGCAAAACCTTCCGCCTGGTGAGCCTGGTAGTTGCAGCATTTGGTGTGTGCTGGATGCCCATTAGCGTGTTCAATGTTCTGCGTGATGTTGACATCGATCTGATTGATAAGCGGTATTTTTTGCTCATTCAGCTGCTGTGTCACCTGTGTGCAATGAGCTCATCCTGCTGTAACCCTTTCCTCTATGCCTGGCTGCATGACCGTTTCCGTGCTGAGCTCCGCAAAATGTTTACATGCCACCGGCGCATCGGCATCTCGGGTAACAACTGCGCTACAGCCAGCGTGGTTTTGTGAAGCTTCTGTGCTTTAGGCTATTACTGGTTAGTCTTTGCTTCTCTGGCCAGTAGAATATACTCATCTCCTTCTGGTAACATAGCAGCCTAGTGCAGAATTAATTAGGCGTATATGCTGGAGGTAGATGCCAAACGTTCAAACTCCGATGTCTCTTAAAGGGGATATGAGGTTACAGAATGACTGGATAATTGCATGTTCCGCCCAAAACACACACCTGCTTTAAAGAGTAGACCAAACACCGCCCTTTTGCTACTTGAACTGTTTTTCCTAGTCCTCAAACTATCAAAATGAACATGGACACACCCAAACACTACTTGTGGTGGATCCTCAAAATAGGGCCCTTGAGCTTCAAAACCGCTCGAAAACCAATGGGTGACATCATGGTGGGTTTGTCCAGCTTTTATATACAGTCAGTGGGCTTAACTTGTATTAGGTGGCCTTAGTTTTTCTCAGTCGCTTTTGTACATTTCTCAGACAAGAAATGAACTTTTCTAAACTACTTGTTCAACCTCTACACCACCCAGTCACTTGTGCACATCATTCAAACATGTTCACATTGTTTTTAACAAATCATAAATGCTTTGGCACATACATGCAGCTGATTAGGTACAACTGTTTGTTTTCCACATTATCAGTTGCTTATGTCATGTTGATCAAAATGTATTATATAGCCTGACCTCCTAAATCATTAGTTCATTTAAGATGTCATTACATGCACAGTGGGTGAACTAGTTATCTTTAGTATCTAACACACATTTCTATACAGCTCTATTAGACTTTTTTACTAATCTTTCCTGAACTGTTGTGTGAAGCTCAGTGAGATCAACCAATGATCAGCCAGTTCTCTACTGTAAAATAGCTCAGAAGTGCAAATCATGAGCCTTCAGTTGGCAACCACATATATAAACAAAGTGCAACTCAGTGGTACAGTTTCTGACAATGGAAGAACAAGGAAAGGAACAGTATCAACTGCAGGGTAGAAGAAGAAGAGGGCTGCATGGTTGAAGGAGTAGAAAAGGCCACATACAGTCAGCACATTGTTATTCATGGCTTTAGAAAGGCTGAGACTGGTTGAAGGAAGCCAAATGTTGGGAGAACAACTGTTCTGTCTAGGTGGTGTTTCCTCTGTTTACATTTCTAATGTACTTGTTTCCTTTGTGCTACGCATTGTTGTAAAACACTTTATTTTCTGCATCACACTGACATTACTGTAAAAGCAGTAAAGGTGTCAATGTAAATACCCGCCAGTCTTTTGAAAGACATACACTCACTGGCCACTTTATTAGGTACACCTGTACAATTGTATGCAATTCAGTGCAATACCTCCACTTTAACATTTGTGTTTATGAAGGTCACAGTGTTTCAGTTTTTGGTGAAATTATCATAAATCTATAAATTCAATTATATGTTTATTATTGAGGTTATAGTTAAAGGTGGTGTTGTACTGCACTACATTATATTTAGAGGTGTCTATATTTTTTGTACTCTCCAGCTGCCTACATGAGAGGATCTGAATATTAGGAACACCTCTGAATATGACTGTACAGGTGTATCTAATAAAGTGGCCCATGAGTGTACAGTAATGTGAAATTTTGTGCTGTTGAAATTGATGCATGCCATAGAGAAAATGTGCAGACTTGTGTATTTTCAGTCACTGTCATCAAAACCTGAGGCATAGTTTTCATATGAAAGTACTTACATTTTACATTACGCTGTTGTATTGACAACATGACTTATTCTAACTGCACTGACACATTCATTGACATTAGTATTTGGTTTCAAGAGATAAACCACAGGTTTGAGCAAATGACACACTTTTGGAGCTAATCCATTGTGTTGTGCTGTTTGTATGAATTGTTTTCCTCTATTTTTTTTTTTTTTTTGCAAATATCAAGAATGTTTTGAGAAATGTACCAAAACAACTGAGAAAAACTAGAATGTCACTCTTGTGTCAAAAAGAAAAAGAAAAAGGCTCTATTGTCTACTAATATGTATAGGCATGGCTAAAAACATTGGCTCCCCTGCATCTCTGTCAGATAGCACACCACTTCTCCCAGAAAACTGTTGCAATCACAAATTCTTTGGTATTCTCATCTTTATTTCTTTTGTTTGCATTGGAACAACACAAAAAAGCCAAATCTGATACACTTCACATAGGACTCCAAAATGGGTAGAATTATTAACACCCTCAGCTTAATATTTGGTAGCACATCCTTTGGACAAAATAACTGAAACCATTCCCTTCCTGTAACCATCAGTGACTTTCTTACACATCTCTAATGGACTTTTGAACCCCTTGACAATGTTGTGCACAGTGGACACAGGAACAGCCAGATCTCTGGAGATGGACTTGTCCATTGTCCAGGCTTTCCACCCTTGTGGTTCTCAAATCCTCTAACAATTCTTAGCTCTTCTTTCTTTTCTCCGCGCTCAGTGTGGTCCACACAACGCAAAGGTTGAGTCAACTTTTCTCCATTTTAACTGGTTTCAAGTGTGATTTCTCTATTGCCAGCACCTGTTGATTGATATAGGTGAGCTTCATTACAAATTAAAGGAGCATCACATGCTTAAAATACAACTGTTTCTGATGATTTTGAAAAGGTGTCAATAATTCTGTCCAGTCCATTTTTGGAGTCCTGTGTTGAATGTGTTAGATTTGGCTTTTTTCAGTTTTTTTGTGTTGTTCCAGTGCAAACAAAACAAACATGAGAATACCAAAGAATTTGTGACTGCAACAATTTTCTGGGAGAAGTGGTGCATTACCTGATAGCAATACAGGGGTGCCAAAATTTTTGGCTGACTGTAGCTGTATGCTTCAAAAAATACCCCACTGATTTAGCATTAAGCTCCCTTCACTTCGTCAGCCTCTCAGACAGCTTGAAACATTCTTTGCCCTTGGGAAAACCTGGCACCAACATTACACAACCCGAACACCAACGGTTCAGTTTATTCAATTTTATTTGTATAGGACCAAATCACAACAAAAGTCATCTCAGGACACTTTACAAAGAAATAATAATATTATTATTGTAAAGGGAAAAACCCAACAAATCCCCTTTGAGCAAGCACTTGGCAACAGTGGGGAGGAAAAACTACCTTTAATGAGAGAAACCTCCGACAGACCCCGGCTCTTGGTGGGCGGCCTTCTGCCTCGACCGGTTGGGGTGAGTGGATAGAGGAGAGACAAAAGAAGAAAAGCAACAAGACACAACAAACACTGGGCAGATTGATGTAACAAACACTGGGCAGATTGATGTGACCAGTGACTGCTTTTCAGAAACATACAGCTCCAGAGCCAGCACTACCTGTAGGGAGAGAGAGAGGACACGCTACAGGAGAGAGAAAGCACAGTTAATGACATGTAATGCTGGTATATAGACCTTACAGATGCATGGAGAGGGGGAGAGAGAGAGCGAAGAGGAACACATAGCATCATGGGGGACCCCCAGCAGCCTAGACATATGGCAGCATAACTAAAGGAAGGCTCAGGGTCACCTGAGCCAGCCCTAACTATAAGCTTTAAGTTTTAAGTCTAGTCTTAAAGGTAGAGAGGGCGTCTGCCTCCTGATCTGAGACTGAGAGCTGGTTCCACAGGAGAGGAGGTGGATAGGTAAAGGCTCTGCCTCCCATGCTACTTCTGTGGACTCTAGGAACCACAAGTAGACCTGCACTCTGAGAGCGAAGTGCTCTGTTGGGATGATAAGGGACTATGAGGTGTTTAAGATACTGTATAATGGAGCCTTGTCATTAAGGCCTATAAATCTGCTAAGCTAACTTATAAAAGTGTCAAGTTAAAATTTGTCACAAATGTATACCTGTAAATAGCACTAGATAATTTGCTTAAACAGCTGAGGGCTGTTTTCTGCAACTGTTACTCAAGCAAGAGTAAATTGTAAACTTGTTTGGTGAATATTTTCTGCCATGAATTTGGTGCAAGATGTAGCTCGTTTGAATGTTACTCAAGTGATAATTATGTAGATATTTTATGTATGTAGACTGTATTTATTTGAAAATGCACCAAGAAAAATAAAAATCACAATCTGGTGAAATAATTAGTGTCTTTATTTGAAATAAAACCATATTTAGCTGTGCATCACTTTCGTGTCTGACATCGATTGCAGTATTATTTCCACTTGCCATGTCGGACTGTACATTCTGCACATTCTTTAAGCTCTCACTCCAGACAAAGAAGAGGTAGCCAACAATTCTCCATCCAGCAAATCAGACATGAACATGAAAAAAAGGGTTTCGAAGGCACGGATCTGTACATTCTGGAGACTACTATTGCTATAATTTCTGCCAAGACATCAAACAGTACTGTCATGTAAAGGCATATATGTAGGAATCATTCATCAGTGTAGTTCAAATACAAAGACAAGGCTGGTTATTACTGATACTGAGTTATTACTGTTCCTCTGGTGATTAGCTTTTGATTATCTCTTGGTTTTTATTTTATAAATACAACACAATAATCACAGTGATCAAAAATCTGAAATTGTTATTATAAGAGTCTTTCTGTGGAAGTTTCTTGCATAATATTTTAAACAATGTGTACAGGCTAACCACAGGAGGGAGAAAACTACTACAGCATAGCCTGTAATATGACTTATATACAGTACAGTGTAGCTGCTTATTTTGATTCATTGCTGGTTTTCTAAAACAACACCTCTTTAAAGCAGCAATAGGGGCCCTGTCTTCTTAGGGACTGGCCAGCCAGCTGATATTCAACTGCAGTGAGCAAAACAGGAGGAATGTTATTTGTTTGATTTAACCATCAACCATTTTAACCTTTATTTATCTGATGAGGTCAGAATTCATACTTATGACCTGCAGGAATGTCATGCAAGTTAAAAAAAAACAGATTATTGCAAATATATTTAAATGAGAGAAATATTACACTCCTATTTCATCAGGATGAATTTGGAACAGCTGTACAAGTTCATGATCTGCATCACACAGCATTAGGTTAAACAAAACCAGGTGTAAGGATTAAAAAAAGGCCAGAGAACCGTTTAAAAACACTATACTTTTCTCTGCATTGCAAGTACAGTATATTAAATAAAGCTCAACCCACATTTCATCAAGTATGGTATAACTCAAGATGATCAACACATTTTCATTATTTTCCAGTACCTTAGTGTCAAAATAAATACATTTGCTCATATAAAGACATTTTCCTTGCTTGTTATTACATAATATAAGTTCAGAGACAATTTTCCAGCATTCTCCGACAATATTGACTCTGAAACTAAAAAGTGCGCATGCTCTCTGACATCATAGAGATGACTCTCGGTACACAGTGACAACAATACAAACACACAAATCAAATACAACTGGGTCCCTAGTGTTCTTCCAGCAGTCGTTACCTTACACTGGCTTGGCCGAATTAAGGGCTTGCAGGATAGTGGGTTTCTCCTCTATGACGCGGACCAGCAGGTTGTCGATGTACTCTTCAAGCTCAACAATCTTGGCGTCCTTCCTGGACAGGTCGGTTTGCTGTTTAACCACCAGTGTGATCAACTCTTCCTGTGTCAGCTGAGTGAAAGGTCCACTTTCCACAGTGTCTGCCACCTGATGGAAATAAAGTGAAGTATATGCATTTTAATTAAAACATCATGTCTGATTTAATTACAGTAAGTACACAGTGAACAGTTAAAGAACTATACACTTTAGAATGCTCTTTCAGAGATGCAGGGTTACATTTAACAATACTTCAAAAAAAATAAAAAATCTTCTCACTTGGTCTAGTTATCAGGTTTTCCAAGGCTTTAAACACGCTGTTATCAGCCAGAGATGTAGTTTTTATCAGGCGTTAAATACTGAGCAAAACAAAGCTTGGTATTTCAGTGTTTTCAGAGTTGACTGTGACAAGGTTTCAGATGTGAAAGATTAAATCACTGGAAGCTGCTGGCTGTATATTACATTCTTTTGTAAATTAAATACTTAATTACAGAAAATGTTCTGGGGATTCATTCAAAAAAAAATTGTAAAAATGCATATTGTATGTTAAAGGCTGATAAAATATTTCATGTAATGCATCTTAGAATTCCTCTTGCAGGAAAATCCAATTAACTTGCTGGAAGGGAATAAGTGAAAACTGTTGGTGTCTGGTCCCAGAACATCATTTATGTCCACATGACAATACCTTAATCTTCCCTGGTGTGGTGTCCCGGCTCTTTCTCCCTTTCACAGCCGGGATGCTGGTGGTGTGCTGGCTCTCCAGTGAGCTTAGGGGTTTCACAGGATGAGGCCTGTAAGGAACGTGCATACATTATTCTAAAGATCACCTAAAGTACAACAATATGTGCAGAAACTTCACAGAAAATACTACTAATGTGAGCAGGAATAAGAGATGAAGCCATTCAATGTAGTGCTGTGTAAACCTTCCAAATCATTCCACTGTGAACCATGTGCAGTAGTCATAGATTCAATATGAGGAAAGGTGCCAAGAAATCAGAAGTTTTCAAAACAGTCACCAGCCAAGACAAATCCCAACACCTTATTTGCCTCCCAATCCAATAGCATATATGAAAAGCAGGTAAACCAGATTTCAGTCTAGATAAGCAGCCTGTTTGATCTCACCTGCGTAGCCCACCTCCACTGCTATTCTGAGCACTGACAGTCTGAACCTCAGAGGGTGACACCCATGCTCGCAACAGTGACTTTCCCCCAGATAAACCTCCTGCCTGAGATGCTGGTTCCTCCAAAACTACTGGGAGGGGCTCTGAGGAACTCAAAGCAGAGGGCATATTAAAAGGTTGAGCTCCGAATGGATCCTCTCCTCCAAACAAACTACTTTGTGTTTTCACATCAGCTTGAGGCTGTACTGTGACAGACTCATTCAGGACATCTCTTGCTGTGGTTACTGTTACTTCTTCTTTATATGCTGATTCATGTCCAGACATGGAACTTTTATTATGTAAGTGAGTTACTGATGGAAGCAGCTTTTTTGGTCTGGAATTCCTTCTTTGGAAAACAGGACTGGTTTGTTTTAAATTGTCATCTTTGTTCCTGTATTCACTGGGTTTGTCTGAATTACTGCTAATGAAGCTAGCGAAGGGATCGGACGGTTTCTGTTGACTGAAAATTTTGTCAAGATCACTTGATGGCGTTCCTTCCTTAGGTTTCTGCTCTTTTGGCAAGTTGCTAGTGAAAATATCATCTACATCTTGATTCTGCTTCAGCTGTGTCCC
>NW_018127892.1:6284543-6288723 GCF_001952655.1 Monopterus albus | reverse complement strand
TTGTCCATGCTGCTCACACTTGAACTTGATGTTTGGATGTTGCCATTCATGTTTTTGTTTGGTGTCACAGCAGATTCTAGCTGTGTTGGCTCTTTGGTACTGGCCCTTTGTCTGGGTTTGGCTGTAGGTGGTGCTTCTGTGTTCACTGGGGCCTTTCTTTGATCATTAGGTGGAGTTGTTTCCATTTGATTAGTAGGTCCGGGTGCATGGGTTACTGCAGGTGATGGTTGCAACACCTTACTCATTCTATCCGTGGACAACCCTGAGATGCTTGAGGTGCTGGTGTTTGCAGGTCCTGGGACTACAAATGAATTAGGTTTCTTGTGTGACTGGTGAGAAGGGCTCTGGCTTTGACTGGAATCTGCTACTAGTCCAGAATGTAGAGGTTTAGGGGGTGCTGGGCCTGTTACTTTCTTAGATGACATAGGTTTGGTCTCCTGATGTGTTTGGTAGTGCCTCACAGCAGAACTCTCATGTGATATGGAGGACCTAGGGCTTAGTTCATGGTCCTCGAGGCCATCCACACTCATCTCTGGACCCAGAAGTTCAGGTGGAGGATCCCTGCGTTTTCGATTGACCTCAGCAACTATATTATCCCACTGAGCGTGCCCTTGCACTCCGTGTCTTTTCTGTGGGAAGAGACTTTCATAATCTGGAAGACGCAGAGGAGCTTTTTTCTTCTTATCTGCCATGGTGGGTGAAGATCCTACTGATGACAAATTCTCTATGCTGCCACTGGGCGATCCAAATGGACTTCGACTTATGTTTGTCGGAGCCAGGGATGAGTGGAGTCTGAAGAAAGTATCAGGGGACTCAGATGGGACACTAGAGAGGGTGGAATCAGAGCTTTGGCAGTCAGCGGGTTCAGAGTCCAGAGACTGAGGCAATCTGCCAAGGAGTGAAAACAACATTACCCACCACATTACCCAAAGTCACTTCTAAAAATGTGCAGCCCCCGTCACCAGTTTAACCAGCATCTCACATGTCAACAATTAAATTTCCATCCACTTCCTCACATAATATAGCCCCTACGTTCCTAAATCTACACCAGATTCAGTGTCAGTGTCAGAATCAGAATGAGCTTTATTGGCTAGGCATGTTGGACACATGAGGAATTTGACTCTGGTACAGTGGCTCTCAAAGCAGTGAGTAGACAAGTAACCAAGATAAGATAGAGAACAAAAAAAAAGAATGTGCAAACAAGATAAAGGAATGTGTATTAGGAAAATTAAAACAAAGTACTTATTAATATAGACATATATGACAACAAACTTCATTGTATTGGAGTTAAGCACTAGAAAAGGCTCCCATTAACTCTGACACACTAGTCACCGTTCAATGTCACTGGCCAACCTACAAGCAGAATGTCTGATATTCACATGCCTCAACATTACTAGTTCTATTTTTAGTTTACTTGCTTGCATTGAGAAATTCTGACTGTTTAAAAACGAAGACTACAATGTCACATTTTTACTATAGAATTTCCAATTAGTCCAACATGACATCAAATGTAATGAAATGTCACAACTAAAACATACTAATGATAAAAGACAGGCTACTATATACACCATATATCAAACACTACTGAAAACAAGGGCTACTGTCAAATCAATGACAACAGTAAGCACAAGACCAAGACCCTTACCATTATGATTCATATATAAAAAATACAGCAACATCCAAGCAACTATTAAAACAAACAAACAAACAAAAAAACACTAAAAACAAAATCCTGTCAACCAAGACATCTCCACAGAAAGAACCACTGTGACTCAGTCACTCCTTATGAGCTCTGCCCAATCCACAGCCTCTTAACACATGCCACACCTTGATCAGTACAAGACACCAAACTGGTCATACAGGCCCATCAACTGCTGGATGGAACTTGGTGATTCAAGACTATCATGTGGTTGAGCCAGCATAAACAGAAACAGGACAGACAGTTGTAGAATTCCCAAATGCCAGTGTTGACAGACATTGTGTAAGATGAAGCTATAATTATCAGAATCAAGGGTTTTCATTTTTTAAATAACTTTTTTAACTGAGGTGTACCTCTTACTTGTGCGTGGATAACATAGAAGAGAGTGAACAAGGCCTATTGTATTTGCGAAGTGAAGGGAGCTTAATGCTAAACACAAATACCACCAAAAACAACACTAACAACTGTAAACGTTGGTTTACTTGCAGGCCTTATGGCAGTTTTCAAAACCATTCAAGCCAGTCTAAGACTAGCGTGACTACAAGTAATGTGACAACAGTGATATAACATACAACTTTAGTGCAGAGGAACTTGTTGAGAGTACATAATGTAGTCAGAGGAGAAGAAGGCCTACCTGGGTTTGACTGCAGACACTTTAGCACTGCGGTTGAGGAAGACTGTGGCTGAGGGGGTTTGTGGATTGTGGCTAGACTTCTGATGATCAGGTGGAGGAACTGAGCCGAGGGGAATGTCCTCAAATGGGTTTGTGGAGTGGGGGGAGATTGGTTGATCAGGATCTCTAGAGTCACTGCGAGGGGCTGCTGTATGTAGCTCTTCTTTAGGATGTTGGGACACCTCCTCCTTTTTCTCCTCCTTCTTTCTGATCATTCCAAACAGAGATGACAGCCTGTCACTCATGGAGGCCTCTTCCTGGCGTTTCTGCTCCTCCGCTCTGCGACGCTCCTCCTCCAGCCTCTGATTTTCTGCTGCTTCCTGCATCCTGCGCTCTTCCTCCTGCTTTCTTCTGTCTTCCTCTTCCTCCCTCTGTTTCTTCCTTCTTGCTTCATCCTCGAGGAAGAGTCTCTTCCTCTGCTGTTCCTCTTGATATCTGCGCTCCTCTTCTTCCTGCAGTCTCTTGGCCTCTGCCCTGTATTTCTGCTCTTCTTCCAGCCTCTTTGCCTCTGCCTGCCTTCTTTCCTCCTCCTCTTGATGGCGCTGTTGCTCCAGTACAGCTCTATCTACAGACTCATTCTTGTAGGAGGCGACAGGTGCACTCATAAAGGAATCTGCAGAGACATCAGAGACTTGTTTGCGGACATCCTCCACAGAGCCTTGGCCTGAGCTGTTCAGACTGAGTGTCGATCCATTCTTGTGCTCTTCCTCCTCTGTGTACACATGGCTGCCATTGATGCACAGGTTGTTCAGCTCATTGTTGCTCTGCTTGGAGCGACCCAGTAGGGAGAAAGGACCTTGAGACACCTTGCTATCAGAGCTGCCTGTTCGCTTGTGTCCCAGGAATTTGAATTTCTTTTTAACTGTCGGAGGAGAAACAATGAAGTATGACGTCACTATTGACATGCAAAACACCATTATTTAATTTGCACTGTGCAGCAGAGGAATGACAGAGCTGTCAGCATAGAGTACACACAGAACAAAGAAAGTTTAAGTTACCTTCAGGGGAGTCTATATTGAGACCGGATGATCGGCTGCCACTGAGGGATGAATTCTTCTCTGGGAGAGTCCCCAGTGTAGACATGGACTGCGAGATGTTACGCTGCAAGTTTGATTTTGGGGCAAAGAGGTTTTTGATCTTAGACTTCTTTTTCACTTCTGGAAATTGACTGACGGACTGTGCATCAGCCTCTCCCTCACTGTCTGTGAGGACCTGGCCAACAGAAGGAACAATAGCTGAGGCAGAGTCGGAGAAGCCATCCTTTTTCTTTCCACGGACTTTGTCCTTCAGCTTGGAGAGACGGGAGCGTGGCTTGTCCTGCATGGAAAGGTCAAACATGCTAGCCGACATGTTGTTTCTCATAAACTGGATATCTAGCAGCACCTCCCCTCGCACCTTGTCCTCTTTTCCAGTCTTGTCCACCAGCTTGAACCAACTGCAAATGACAGAAAGAAATAAACCAGATGTTTAAGGTTTTTCACTAGAGCACAGGAATTATCTGAGAATAAATGAGTCTTTTAAATGTACTGAATATGGTTATCTTTTTCATTACACTGCAACAAACCCACACCTTATAAAGCTCATATTAACACTACTGTTCAAAGGTTTGGGGTCACCTTTATTTTTCCAGTTGTTTTTGGTACAGTTCAACAGCTGCGCACACTTGTGTTCTTTCAACAACTGAAATCAAATATTGTTTGGATAGATAGCACTGCTGCAGACATTCACATAAAATGTGGTGCACCTGTAGATTGCTTTGCTTTCACTCATCTGAAGCTGAGCATCTTGTTCTTTTCTTCTACACAGCC
>NW_018127892.1:6279248-6284527 GCF_001952655.1 Monopterus albus | reverse complement strand
GTGGGGGGGTGGGGCGATCATTATCCTGCTATAGGATGAAACCTTGAAAAGGTCCGACTTCCTTTGTTAATGGCCTTTTTGGCAAATGCGTCAGAGGGTGTACTAATGGTCTTTTTCATCACTGTCATTGCACAAGGACAATTTGTTTTTGTATTTAATCAGAAAAAGTTGTGACACCTGTAGGAATTGTTTGCGCCAGTCTTGAAGGCTTCATTTGCTTCCACTGCTGCAGAAAATATGTAAGATAACCTATTACAGGTTCCTTGAAAAAGGCCTGTTTTACAAGAAACTTGAATACATTTTTAGTTATTTTTCTCTCTCTTTGTTTTACCTCTGCCAGTTTACTTTTTAGCCGTGTACTGTACCATTTAAGGCTACTGACTGAACTTGACCTGCTAAAAATTCATAATAAGAAATGAAAAATTGAGACGACCCCAAACGTTTTGAATGGTTGTGTATTTTCCCCAGTACAAAATAAACAAATATATAAATGAAAATAAACAGGGCAAGGTTTTTCCACTTGACCTTTGCTAATTTCTGTCTTATTTCAAGACAAAGAGAGAGAATACTGCCTTGTTATCAAGAATTATTTAAAAAAAAAAGTCTAAAAACTGTACATATTGATCTAATCATGAACTTAAATGCAACTGCAGCATCAAATGAAGCAATGGAAATGAACTGTTTCTGATTCAGTTTTTTGTTATGCAAGAAGACATTTTCTGAACGTCACATGTGACTTTTTTGGTATGAGGTCTCGACCTTCTGTGTACGTGTGTGATGATATCCAGGTAGTACATACTGTACTGTGTCTAGATGTCATCCAGAATTCAGAGAACCGTACTTATAGTTGCCATTCTCGTTTGATTTTGGGTTGGCTCCAAAAAACAGACATGTAGACTGTGGAAAATAAAAAAAAAAATCTAAATACTGGAAATAATAAATGAACATAAACCCTCTTAGTTCCTAACAATTTCAAATGCTTCAGATCTGTTGGTATTAGTCTGCTGTGTCTCGATAGCTGCCATTAACCAGTGTAAAGCTTGTTGCAGTTTCTGGTGGGAGTACCATGCCAACAACGGATAAAGACTGACAATTACAACTTTGTTCAGTCTCCCCTCTCATGTCCTCTCTGTACACAAACAGCATTTATTTGTCTGCAAGGGAAAGGCAGGAGTGTTCTGGAGAGCTCTCCCTAAAACCATGCCAAAACAACCAATTAGTGCCATTACACTCATGCTTTCCACTTGCAGTTAAAGCCTTACTATTATTAGATGTACTGATACGTTTGCAGAAGTGCCCATTATGAGACGTCAGCCTTCTGAACTCTTTTGTTCCACAGCAGAGCCCTCCAAATTGTTCACTTAAAGGTCACTGAATTCCTCTTTGATCAGTCTGTTAGAAAACGCTGTATGTGAACCCTACCTTGTAAGAGAGAAACTGAGAAATACCAAATCTATCACTGGTTGTAAACACAAACACGGTGTGCAACATTCATTTTAGTGTCCTGTACTGAAGCAGACACCCAAACAGGCTCTTCTGGGAGTAACAGTCAGGAAACAAGCATGGGAGTGAACTAACATTCCTCAAACATTTTCAAACACGCAGGGAGGTGTTTTCTAGAGTACGCAATGCAAACAAAAAAGGTACACTGAGCTCTGACCTTAAACCGAGCATGCTAAGTCAAACAACTCCCACCCAAGGACAGTGAGATCACACTTTGTCAAGCCAGTTGATGACCAAAGTTAATTCCATCAGAGTAGGCACCTTGGTAGACTATAATAAACACAATGCACTGTTAGGGTTATTAAGAGGCTAAAAGGGTGTACATGCTGTGTCTTGTTTGTGCGGTAATGCAGAGCTGTGCCCCTGATGCACGCTCTCACTGGTTCTACTAGACAGGTTCCCTCTATTAACCGCAAAGGTCACTTCATGTGTAATGACTAACAAGAGAGCCTGTGTTTATCCCAGAAGTGAACACCAAAATGGATTCTGCCATTGAAATAGCAAGGTGTAAACAAAGTAAAATATAGACCGGTTCCTCCCATGCACAAACATTCAAATGGATTTGAATGTTTTTCAAAAATTACCATATAAAAATATAAAATTTCAAAGGTTTTTTTAAACCTACTGCATTTTCTGCTTTTCTGTGTCTTCTGCAACAGTAAACTTATCTTCCAGTTCCAGAGATCTGACTGGACAAAGCACACAATCTGAATATGTCAACCTGGGCCTTGATTGATGAAATATACAACTGGAAAAAAGTCTTTTATTCAACTGAAAGTCACAAAATGCAAAACAATTCAGGTGCATTTTGAAATGTTTAAACTATCTTGTAATCACTGTCACTTCAGTTCTACTTTCTGAGTATGAACTGTCATATGCTGAAAGAGAGAACAATATGCAAGCACTGTTAAAGGTTTTGCCACAAACTCAGCTGACTGGCTTCTTTCCTGTATGATTTCACATGAATTTCTTCAGACCTTATAACTGTGCATGAACTATGCATGAGCTTCCAACGTCTAACTCAAGCTGTGTGTGACCCAACATAACTCCCTTCCACAAATTGAACACAAAAAATAAAAACAGTATAAATTGCAAAAATAAATAGTCTTATTTTTAGTGCAATCATAATCAAAGCAGTACTGCCTCAATACTCAAAGTGCAAACAGAGACTGACCAATTTTTCCTCTCTCTCATGATTGTCTTGGCCCCAGTGCTTGACTGTGGAAGTTGAGATGCAAATGCATTTGTCAGCATTACCTTTCAATGCTTTCTGCACAGTAGGGCTGCACCAACTAACCGATAAAACTTGATAATAAAAATAGTTGGCAACAAATTTAATTATCGATTAGTTGGACCTAGTCATGTAGATGTGTGACGACCAAGAGCAGGCAGTTGGCTCAGCGACTGAGTACTACTGTTTCACACTAGAGTTCAGTAGGTGGCAGTAATGCACCGACACATTGATCTGCCAGCCAACAATCAAAAGGAAGAAGAACAAGAGAACGCCATCATGTTTATATGTTTTATGAACATATAGCCTAAATTTGTTTAAATCACAAAAGTTTGTCTCCATTAACACAGTAAGGATCTGTTGTGCACTTTATAAAAAGCTCTATTCTTGAACAAATCATTTCTGCACTGCATAGAAACACTGCATAAGCACTGGTTAAAAGAATGCATTTGTTTTGGTAAGGTTGAAAATAGATTTCTGAATGTTTTTATAAATCCAATTAATTGTAGAAATAATCAAAAGATTAACTGATTATTAAAATAATCGTTAGTTGTAGCCCAATTTCACAGGTGAATAAATACTGTAACCTTTCAATAGCACAAGATCTCGTCACACCCCTATTGGCAGCCAAATAAATAATGAAAATATTCATTATTTTAACAATATCAGTTCAGGTTAAAACAACATTTTCTTCATGCAAAAGAGGCACTCAAATAGAGGTGCAAAGATGACTCGAATAGTAAATGAGCAATTATTTTAATAAACAATACCTTGTAAAGCTAAAATGTCAAATGTTCCCATGTTCCAGCTTTGTACAGTAAAATATAGGATATCAGCCTTCTTAGCTGTTCATTGAACACCAAATATCTTTGAGTTTTGAACTGTTGGACAGCCAAAACAAGACATTTTGAAGATGTCACTGGACTGAAATTGTCCCCCTCCCCCACAATATTCTGACATTAATTAGTTAATTGATCATGAGAGTAACCTCTAACAAAATAATGCAGTTCTAGGCTTAAAATCTTTAAATTCTTCTATACCATCTATCTACTGAAATGTAGTATAAAAGTAATCCATTAAATTAGACTTTATTTAGGTATTTACATTAATCATCTGAAATCAAATATGACTTAAGTGAATATGAAGAATAGAATATACAGGCAAACAGCTTTGATGTCACACCCTATATCAGCAAGACCGGGAAGCACAACAGTAATCCAACACCACACGCTTCAAGGCAAAAAGAGCAACATCCAGTACCCAGCCTGTTTACTGCATCTTAAAGGAGGAGGAACATGCAGGCCAAGCAAGGCGAGTAGCAAAAGCACAAGGAATGAACTTTGCTGTTTGAGTATAAAAATGTAACTGAGCAAATTACAAGATAACATATCAGCTATGACAGTACAATAACCACGTGAATGAGGTCACTCCAACACAAAGCTGCCCTCGGGTTGAGCTCACTCAGCCTTTATTAAGGTCACTTCAAAATTAAAGGCTACACTTATGGGCGTACAAGTGTGGGGATAAAGTTAACAGTCAAGCATCCTTATTTTTAAAATTTCCCCTTACATAAGAGGGCGTGTATTTTCCAGTTCAACACTAATGCAAGGTTTATTTTATTCCTGTTACGCCTGAACTACACCCATTCGACGTCAAACCACAAATGTCATCCTGACTCATTTCACACATATGGGTGTGAGCAGATGTACTGTAAACAGGTAAATGGAACCAAGGAATCAGCAGGATTAACAGCACAATGTGAGAAAATGATTTCCAGACAAGCTGCCAGTGATAGAGTCGGCTTTACAACAATATATGAAGTAAAAGCCTAAGCCAGCCATTCAGGTTTGGTCCAGGTGAGTGAAACAAGACAGACGGAAGTGATGAGATTAGAATAAACTTGGGCTTTTCCCCCACCAGTTCCATTGTTTTCCTCCCAGACACTGATAAACAGATTCCATCACTATGCCCATGTTTTCAAAAACCTGCTTTTGTTCCATTTTGTGAGGTGTCACTGTGTCATGACAAGACTGAATTATTGATCTGCCTTAGAAACTAAGACATTTTGCATTAAACTACTCTGCACCAACAGGTCAAGCAAGAAACGTTTTACAAGACCCATGTGATTCCAAAATCAAAACACAGAGAAGCAGTGGCTAACCACTCACCCAAAAAAAAAAAAAAAAAGCTTAGCCTAAAGGGTCAAAAACAGACAGAGTGAAATAATCCAATAGGCAACATGACAGCCACGTCAGTCACAGTAAAACTGGGACCAGTTCAGCAGCCAAGTTTTGACGGACTTTGTCTGGTAAACAAACCTAACATTCGTTTACCTTTTATAGGAAGATTCCAGTTTATCCAAGCCTCAATGTTTTATTATGAAATAAGAAATAACTCGGTAGGCCCATATAACAGTAGTCACTTACTCTGTCTTTTGACGAGACTTGTTGTCATATAGCACTAGTAGATTTATCACAGCTTGACCCAGGAACTTGTCGAGCCCCACCTGGGCACGGTGCATGACTATGATATACAGCGTACAGCG
>NW_018127892.1:6270044-6279231 GCF_001952655.1 Monopterus albus | reverse complement strand
CGCCAGGTCAAACGAAGCCTCTTCTTTCCACACCGGAGCGACACATTTCTCAGCCACAGATGTTGAGAATTTGTCTTTGGCCACCTGGATGATAGCATAGGCGTCGTTGGTGCCATTCTTGCCCTTGACGCGCAGGTTCCGAGCCTGATGCACCGTTACCTGTATACTCGTAGGAAACCACTGCTGGCTCTGGTCGGCCAGAGACATGGCGAAAGTCTGTCAAGCTTAAACAGACGTAACTCCGAACTGTCCAGTTTAAAAAAAAAAAGCTCACAACGCCGGACTTTTGCTGAACCTTTTCCAGAACTGTGTCACGTCCGTCGACCTCTGCGGCCACAGGTTTAGGTTACCTAGCGTTAGCTTGTTTTCAGTTCAGGAAGCCCAGGTCGCCTTACCGCTCCCTCCTCTTCGTAACGCAATATCTAAGGCTCTAGTAGTAAAAGTGCTCAGTAAACACTCGGTTAACCAACTTCTTGCTAGTAGCAGCCCATGAAACCCAATCAGGACATCGCTGCGGTGCGACTACTTCCTTCTGAAGGCTTTCATTTCATTTCTTTGCCTTCTCTAAGTTCGACAGTTCACTTCCCTGATGTTATGGATCCCCACCCATACGCTACATAATGCTGTCTGATTGGCTAAATATTTTGTCAGTTTTTGAATTCAGCCAGTGATTGGACAGTGGAGGACTACGTCGAGACATGGCGGACCGTTAACTAGCACTGGACTCTGATCAGGATACTCTCACAAAAGTCATAAAAAACGTATAAAGGACAACAGTAAACGCAGGACTGAGAGGTAACTCAGCTGTGGCCATGAAAAACAAACAGTAAAAAAAAATGTGTGCCCAGATGAGAAAACCTACAGATGCATGGAGAGCTGCAACATGAGGACAGGGAAATCCATACAAAATCATGAACAAATCATGTTTATATTTGTTTTGAGAGGTTAAATATAAGTCATGGTCACACTGAATAGAGGAATTGCTATGGTTTATATCCTGAATATATCTTGTTCGGGGCTGATCAAAACATTCATAGTGCACAATGAATACACAATAATGTGCACAACAGACCTGTAACAACATGCAGTACGGTATGTGACACTTCCTCTCAAAGAACAATGGGGAAAAGTAGTTAAAATGAGCTACATAGTAGAAACTCTATTTCCTGTTAATGCAGTTTCCTGAGCTGAAATTGCATCACATTGCTTAACGAACAATAGTACTGCTTAGGCCTTTGCAACATGAAGGTAGTTTTTTTGAATTTATATATATAAAAAACTTATAATGTGAATTAAATGATATTTTTGGTCAGCCCACTGCATACTCGTCCAAAATTTTTAATACTAGCATAATAAGTTACTGCAAAACCTGTGAGATTTTCCAGGCTGACACATTTGTAATACCTGACAATGACTGAATAATTTCTCAGCCATCCAGGAGGTGGCAGTCATTCATGCATCACAGCAGAAAAAGTCTTTCAGGTGAAAATTCAGTCAAGTTATATGAGCATGAGAATGCCAGTCATTTCCCCCGAATTTTATTGCATTTCTTTCTGAATTTATTAGATAAATGGAGCTCTGTCAGTGCTGATGAGAGTACATAGAAATAAAAATGAAACATTTTTATCATATATTCAAAAGTCTCGCATAGCTTTTTTTTTTTTTAAATCACTCTGATTCTGTACAGCCACACTCATGCAATTACTCTTTTACATGAGCATACACACATCCACACACATATGCACATTCACACGCACACACACAAAACATACAAGTGCATACATGAGTGCACGCAAACAATTATTTCAAGCAAACATAAGCGTGAAATGTTGTCCACAGATTAAATGCATATAGCTGTACTTTGGACATGGACCGGCTTGCATTCCATTCCATGCTATAGTTGATATGCATAGAAAATCACAACTAAAACAATAAAGCTTTCATTAAACATCAAAAATCAACATCATATGCCAATTTCTGAGATATCTTGTACAACTTTTGTGAAATGAATAAAATAAATGAGTATCTTATATTTGAAAATGACAATAAAAATAACCCAGCCTTACTATTTTTAACCATTTCACAGCAAACTCTTACAATGCTACTGAGGCAAAAGTACCAGTTTAGGGTCCTGGATGCCTTCATGAATTATTTATATCTTAAATTATAAAATTATTATAATCAAGAGACCATTAAAACATAACCCTGTCATTTAAGAGTTCATTAAGGTCATGCATAAACGTTCACATATAAGTAAAGATTACACTGTGGTTTCACTTTTCCACAAACCACTCTTCATTCCAGTGGAGCTGTGGGATTGGTCTGTGCCACTCATGTCTTGCTCCAGTTCTATGACTGAATGTTTCAGGGTGCCATTTGGGGCAGCCCCTGGCACAGTGGTGGTGAGACTGTTCAAAGGGTAAGAGCAGCGCTTAGTTTCTCTCTCTGCGGCAGCTGCCAATTTCAGATTGTCTCTGCTGGCGCATCGTCTCTGAGGCCTGTGCATTGCTGCCCTGCAGAGGGCAGCAAGGGGAAGGGTTTGCGGCTCCCGCTGCTGCCTCCATCACTTCCCTCTGAGGGGCTGGTGGCCACCGACTCCCCCACACGCTTCCCATTTGTCAGTGGGCTTGCCTGGTTCTCTGAGAGGCTGTGGTGGATGCTGCCATTTTCACTCGTGGCCTGTTTGTAACCTGCATGTGAAGAACTGAGGTGCTCTAAACCTGAGGGCCCTAAGGCTCCAAGGCTGCCTCCACCTCCAGCAGTCCGCAGAGCTTTGAGACGATAGTGACCTCTGCCCTCACCGTGATGATGATACTGGCTGCTCCCTTGTTTAGTTCTGCTACTCACTTTCCTTCTCTGAGGATGCAATGGGGCTGCAGAGTTAATGTTAGGCAGAATATTGTTTGCTGGCTTGGTAATATTGTCAGTACTGGTGCTAGTGTTGTTGCCCAAAGGGGCACGTGAACTATTTTTTGGACTATCTTGTGCCACCTGCAGCAGGTTGGTGAGCTTGCAGGGCCCGGGGCCCACACTGCTGATTCCACTTGGCGTGGATGATGACCGAGCTAATGAAGAATTATGAGAGTCACCTGGTGGATGGCAATTGATCAAAAGTTGTGATCCCTGCTCAGAGGTTTGCACTCCACTTCCAGTAGTGCAGGTGTGTGTGTAGGTAGATATGGGATGCGCATGGTGATAACCTGGGCAACATGCCAGCCATGATGCCTGGACATCCAGACGTCGGAAGCAGTGGTGCACCACCAGAAACACCCCCAAAACTGTGGCAGCCATTCCATAGAGACAGCTGAACAACAAGCTGTTGTGCCCTGTCAGCCACACTGCCATGGCTCCACAACACCACAGAACCACAAACAGGAAGTGGGTGGCCACCAAAACCAAGAACTGTGTCTTCAGCGAGTACTGGTCCTCTGGAGCCAAAACAGGGTTTAAAATAGGTCCCACCACTGAGTCTGTTGAGAGCAGGCTGGTGCTTCCTGCCAATGCAGGCTGGCTCTCAGTCACAGGAGAGGACAGGGTGGTTCCTGTGCATTTTTTGGCCACGTGGTGCCTCAGGCGAAACACAGTGCACAGGAAATAAATCCAGGTCACCAACACCACTAGGCCAGCAGGGACAAAGAAAGACCCCAGACTGGGGCGACAAACTAGCCAGCAGCTGCAAAAGGGAGAGAATATGTCAGGAAGGTCAGCACAAAACAAAGACATCGTTTTGTACTCAATATATCACACAGAATTATTCACTTCAGTACCAAACAAAACAACACAATGTTAAGGGCCAAATGGCTCAAGGAGAAAGAGAGAAGTACTCACTAAAGGCTGTCTCCATAGTTGTTGACATTGACAGCTGCAGTAATCCCACAAATGATAAGAGGAACTCCACCAGCTATCAAATAGAACCTTGAATAACAGAGGAAAAACACATCAAGTTCTCAACTGCTGTTTTAGAAATAAAGACCAGTTCTTGTTTGTGCCACAGGATGCTGTATGACTTTTTACTGCTACCATCTTTTTGAAGTATGCATATTTTGTGTTTTTATTTCTCTCTGGCTGTCTATAATTTGAATAGTGCTGTGTGATCCTTCACTCTCTTAGTGGGCAGAGTGTTACAAGGCTGAGAATAAGCTCCAGATGTGTGATTTATTGTAGCCCGATCCCATGTGGGCAACAAAGGGGTGTCTGGAGGGCCAGTGAGGTCAGGGGTACAGCGTGTGATTACAGCTTTAGGATCACAGGGGCAGGGGGAGGAAACCAGGAGGCGCAATAGAAGGGACTGTTTTACAAGATGGTGCAGCCCCTTAATAACCCTGCTCAGATTTATGACAACCCGCTCTGCTTTTCTTATGCTGGCTTCATACATTCTTCCCCTCCTATGCCCTGAGTTCATCTAGACTTATGGCTTTTCTCTGTCTTACAGCAATGCTCTGTTATGTCCCTCCATTTTTTTTAACAGAGGGATATTGGTTGTTGGACACAATGACCACCTTTGATGGCGCACAGTTTGGGTGGCCATGGACAAGAACTCCCGTATCTGTCAGAAAATGTACTGACAGCAATAGAAACTTTTTTGCTACAAGATGTGGGTGAAGGTGACTTGTGGCTTGCTCACTGACCTGAGCATAGGTCGCTGAGTAGGTGGAGCAGGAGACTCTCCCTCAGGCTGCCTTGGCATTCTCCACACAGCCTCTTTGTAGATAACCCTGGCACTGACTCCAATCCACAGCAAGGTCGACAGTGAGGAGTAGTGCAGGGCAATGCCTACCTGTCATGTATTAAGGTCAAATCAGACATTAAACTTCAAGGCAACTAATCAAAATGAGACCTCTGTTTAAATTCAGGACTTACTGCTTGACAAACCACCGGGTAGGTGGTCAAGCTTATGCCTCCTGCATAGATGGCTGTTGTCATGGCGATGTGGAAGCATGTATTCAGTAATGTATGCCAGCTTTTTCTTGAAATGTGAATAGAGCTATAGGGATACAGAATAAAACAATGAGGACATGAAACGAATAACACAGACCAGCAAGAAGTCTGTTAATGCTGGAAGAAATTCCATTGTGCTATGCATACTGACAATAAAGATTCCTGTCTCTTGATACACTACAGTACCTGTGGTGGAGTATGTGTGTAATAATGATGGTGAAGAGGCAGAGGAGGAGCACTGCAGTGCAGGCATAGACCACAGGGTGGAGCACTCTTACAGAGTTGGATGCAGAACTGGGGAAGTCAGGCACTTCCTAGAAAAAAAAATCACAAACAAGTCAAATGAAAGTCTCTCTGAACCTAAGTGATCCATGAGAAATCATGAATTAAATACTCACCTGCAGCACAGCATAGTTGCTCAGCAGAGAGCAGCGCATTGTGGAGGTGCTGCTGTCACTGTGGATCAGCTGGCAGCCCTCCTGGCTCCAGCCTCCCTGCTTCTCTGGTCCCTTCAGACTCCACTGTGCCGCCACAGCATCGGTACCGGGGGACAAGTGACGCAGTGACACCCAGACTGGATCTGACTGGTTCCACATGCTGCAACCGTCTGTCACAGAAGGGCATGAAATTACAAAACTGTTCTGATGACTAAGCTGTTTAACATGCATTCAGTTGAAAATAATTACTGTCCTTCACCCAGTGACCAGAGCCAGAATTTAAGAATTACACTACAGTGTACTGTAGCAGCACTGAAAATACTTTATTAAGAAGTCATATCTTACATATTTCTATGAGAACTAGAAATTACAAAGGGCTCAGCAATGTAGTTTTAGGAAGCACTTTAGGAAGACACAAGTGGATTTCACTAAACTGTCTAAGACATTTCCTTACCCAGACCTACAAAGATGACAGGAGTGTTGACACTACGCCTGCGGAAGTGCTCCCCAGTGCTGCTTGAGTTTGAAGAAACAGGAAAAAAGCTGCCGGTTCGGAAGGCTACAAACTGTAACTTACAGTCTGCAGGAGCATCAGGAGGAAACAGAGTAGCTGGGAGCATCACAGAGGCCAGGGCTACAGAATTCTAGAGGAAATAAAACATGAAACACATGTAAATGTTTAAATCCACCATTAAAGCTTGATAACACAGATACAATAGGTTACTAATGGCACAGCATGTGGTAACGGAAGTAACAAGGGGATGCAAGAAGGGGTGTTCATGCCTCACCTTTAGGAGAAAATTGTTGAGGGAAGTGTTATGGGAGCCAGTGCTACAGCGGAAACGAAGCTGTTCGTGGGCAGACTCTGCCATTTCCATTCCCAGGCCACCCACAGAGACCTCACGACGCTGATACGCAGTGCAGGTTATGCCAGTGAAGTGAGCTGGTAGAATTAAGTGGGCCTCCATTACAATGTTCCTAGAAACCTGTTCATATCAAAATCAAATATAAATGGTATGGATTATTTTCCATATATTTCGCATTTGTTAATTTCAGTCATGCAGATATGATTTTCAAAATATAAAACAAAATATATGTTTTACATTTTGCTTTTATATTTTAGGGACGTCTCACTGTTTGTTGTACTACATAAACAAGTATTGTGATTCTATAACAAAGAATATGCACATTTACACATTTATATATATTTATAATAATTCTAATATAAATTTCATTAATCACACTACATGCATTTCTTGTTGTGACAATGAACTGTAAAATCTATAAACATATTCAGTGTGATTCTCTAGAAGCTCTATGTGCTGTGTTCCACCCAAAAACACAACATTTTAATAGTTAATAATTCAAAGTCCATGCCATGGAGAAGTCCTGAGCATGACGGTGTAGCTGAGGCCAGGCCAGAGTCTCTAGAGAGTAAACAATGGAGCTGCAGGCTCTCTTCTCTCTTTGGGCAAGAGCAAGGATCTGGTCGTCCACCTGCATCAGGTTACTGCCCATCTCGACCAGCACCTCTGACAACTGGAATAAGCAAACATATAGAAACTTACACTAACTGGATAGTAATATCAGAAGAAAACGCTGCACACACATTCTCTACTTGTATATAGCCATTTTATATACAGTTAAATGTTTCCCACCTCTTGCAGCTGTCTGACATATTCCATAAACTTCTCCATCATTTGTGCCACATACAGCACATCCACTGAGTCAGTAAAGCCTGCGGCCTCCAGGGTGTATGTGCGCACCTGATGTGCAACAGTGACGGCATTGGACGCATTGATGGGCCTCTGCAATACAAGAGCAAAACCAGTGAGGACATAAAGGTGTGATGTCATGAAAATGAATCTACATAGTCTTTACTAAACAAGGACCATGCACTGTGGTAAACCTTGCACTGACAGCAGTACTGACCAGGATGAAGGTATGTAGAACACGGGTGATTCCATTTGTGTAGTGACAGTTAGAGTAGTCGCCTTCCTGCCACTTTCCAGAACGGTCACAGTGACGTGAGGCTTTCTTCTGCTCCACACCCCCCTCCACAGACAGAGAAGGGTAACGCAGCTGCAGGCAGTACTGATGGGAGGTGATGCCTGCCAGGGTTCTCGGCCACCTAGAGATTACTACACATAATGAGTACAGCAAATCTTTGGGTATGAAACTTTAAATACTGTTACTCTCGCTGACCTGAATTCCCCACGATTGTTGATAACTTTATCCTCTGGACAGAAGGAGGCACTGTTCTCCAGCACTACTATTTCCACAGTGCGAGACGTGTTGCCCCGCCCAGTAGAAACCACACACTCCCACTCTCCACTGGCCTCCACATGTACGTCGAATAGAATAAGCTCACTGGAGATAAAGATGATACAGGCAGCTCATAATTACACACTATTACCACATAATCCAATGTGTGTCTGAACTGGTAAAACACAAAAATTATAGACATTTGAGTAGTAACTGAAAGGCAGCATCATTAGAGCACATTGGGGCAACACTACACACTGAGAGTACATGTACCTGGTGATGAAGGAGCAGTCATGCAGCACACTGTTTTCCAGCTGGACACCCATCTCGGGGTCAGAGGTCACCAGCTGACCATTGTGACGCCAGTGCAAGGTGGTGATCTTGTCCACCAATGCAGCAGTGCAGTGGAAGGGCAGCCGATCGCCTTTGAAGACCACCTGACGCTGGGATGGCAACAGCGACAGGGTGTGCAGCTCCAGAGGGCCATCTGAGCAACATGGTGAGAAAAGATGTAGAGGGGATTGCCACACATCACTCTGAATTATATCTGCTGCTCTCTCGTTACTCAACCTCAGCTAAATGTTTCCACAGAAGCTGTTATGTGGCTGCTTTTCTAGAGCAGATTGGATGGAGACAGCAGCAAACTCGTAAATGTAGCCCATAGGATTAGTTATTAGAACAGTTCACCGATCGTTTTAGAAATATGTTCCTGATGAACTGCTGGGACAGATTTCTGTCAAGCCTTTTGGTGTAGTAATGCTTAAAAGTACCTGGACAAACCTCAGCACTGTTATGAGTGCCCTATTATTGTTATTCACAAAGAAAGCGTTTTCTGAACCAAAGTGGCAAACTGCTTCATTTGTATGCCTCACTCTCTCACCACAGCTCAGCTGGCTTTCCCGTAGTCCACGCAGGGGCTTTCCCCTCAGGCTCTTGGGGTAGGCACATAGGGTTTCATCCCCTAGCCGAACTGAACTGCTGCGAAAGAAGTCTGGGACCCAACGCAACCCACAGTCACATGACAGGTAGTCTGAGTTGAAGTTCCTGGAAAGAGAGGTGATAGTTATTTATCATGAGAGATAAGAGAGTTTTCAGTTTTCACTCTCATCTCCAGTTGCTTATTATTGCAACATACCATATCTGACAAAAAAAACAAAACACTTGATGCATATTTATTAAGTGACACCCTAAGTTGAATTACAACCAGCCCGGCACTATACCTGTTACATATTACAGATTTATTGTTTCAACTTTGAAACTGGAAATCTCATATCAGATATATTCAGCACAAAATAGCAAAAAATATATCGATATTGGCAAGGGTTAGATATATTTTGGATGGGAAAGCACTACGTATTTTGTATTCTTCATTGATTTTACCATGCTTAGAGTATGGCGTTGAAAACTGGGGAAATACATACAAAAGCTCACTTCAACCATTGTATATATTACAAATAAGAGCGATAAGAATTGTGCATAAGATGGGGTATAGGGATCACACCAATGTAGCTTTCATACAGTCTAAATTGTTAAAATTTTTTGATTTA